>NC_139602.1:594484-621984 GCF_946808225.1 Silurus aristotelis
ATAAATAAAGGAGTACAAGAATGAGAGTGAAAGTTTGTAGTGGAAAATGTAGGACTTTGCTCTGGATGTTAGCTGAGGCCGATGCGATTCCCCCTTATTACGATGCAGTGAGATCCGATTTCAATTTGTTCAACACGATGCAGTGAAAAAAATCTGATGCTTTGCAATTCAATATTATACAGAAAGTTTATTTCTTTGGTTCATCAGACATTCTTTTCCTGTTGTGTCTGAAGGAATTTACAGCTCTACCTCTGCCATGTGAATCTGTATTCTATGTGACTCTCAGGACACGCCTCCGTCTCCGTAGTGTTGTGATACGTCATATTCACATAGCATCGGCGATCCACATATCAAATATTGGTCTTTTTTTTTTTTTATAATAAAAGTATAGCGTATTTACTACTAACAACAATTATATATGAATAAATGTTTTATTGACGCAAGTTTGTTCAAAAATGATACAAATGCACACTTTTATCCGGTGCCCTTTTTTTAAAATCAATGCACCCGAATTTGTGTATCCCTCTGATCGTCCAATTTTCCCGGGTTGCATAGATGAGTGCGAGGAACCGAGCGGAGGATTCCCTGAGGAAACTGGAAAGAGAGAACGCTCTGCTTCAGCACCAGAACACCGAGAGCCTGAGGAAAGCCGACCTCGAGACGGAGCGAAAGCGCTGCTTTGAAAACGAGGGTAAATCAGAAAGGAGCTCTGCACCTTCTCTGCGGAACATCTGACTACAATTTCACGCTTATTACTGCAACTTAAGCATTCAAAACCCTGTGCACCAAACGCTGCTTGTGATATATACATTAGTGAACAATGACCAGGCTGTTCTGACTATTTAACCGCTCGCTGTCGCCCAGTCATGGTGGGCATCACCATGTTTCATGAATGAGCAGAGCTCAACACTCTTGGGGTTTTGTTTGCAGTGAGCAGCTTGAAGGAGCAGCTGGCAGAGCTGAAGAAGAAGTCGCAGAACTCGCAGATCTCTGCTGAGAAAAACATCCATCTAGAGAGGCAGGTCAGTGTGTGCTGAAGGATTTTTGTAGAAATAAACATCATCTATTATTACACACACACACACACACACACACACACACACACACACACACACACACACACACACACACACACACACAGGGCTCTGTGTTTGTGTAGATATAAGTGTAGCCTGTAAAAGCATTCCCCATATGTTTGGGTGGACGTCTAGACGTCTGCTTCGTGGTCTAAAATGTGTATGTCTGTGCTACGTTTTCACCAGTTTCCACCAAAACAGGGTTTAATTCTTGATTCTGATTGGTCAGAAGGTATTGATGGCTAATGTTTACAGTGCACTCTGTTTTAGGGGGGATTGAATGTTTGAGGATTATGAGTGCTGAAGTGTGTATGAGGTCTGGAGATCGAATTCCAAGGCGGCCATGTTTGAGGGCAGTAATGACTGCTGGGAGTTGGAGTTTGGAATACTCAGAGACCTGACATCAGCACTCCTGTAAACACTGATTCCCTTGTTTTTTCCCTCTGCCTCTGCAGCTGGAGGAAGTGAGCGCTAAGCTGCAGGCCGAGCTGGAGGAGTCAGGCCGAGTGAAGAAAGCTCAGGCCGAGGCAGCGAGGCAGGCGCAGCAGCTGGAGCTGTTACTCAGGGAGCTGCAGGAAAGACTGGCACAGCTAGAGAGCAGCCGAGTCATTCTGGAGCAGGACAACCTTAGCCTGCAGAACGCCCTGGAGACTGAGAAGAGGGAGCGCAGTCTCAGCTCTGAGAACATCACTGACCTGCAAGGTGAGGGAGTGCAGGAGGGAGGGAGGGAGGGGGTGAGTGGGTAGGAAAAGAGGAAGTGAGGAAGATAAAGGTGGTGTGAAGCCTTTGGGGGGTATACGTATAGAGGCAGGAAGTAGAGGAAAAAAGTGAGGGAGAAGGTAGAGTTGTTGTGCAGGCAGCTGAGCAGTGAGAATCCGGGCACTGAGCCTGGAAAAAGGAGGGTAGAAAAAAAGTTGGAAAAAGTAAGAAACAGGAAGTGGGGGTGAGATCGATAGAGTGATAGAATGAAGGAGTTTGTGAGAAAGGGAATGGGGAATGGAGTGAGGAGGTGAGAAGATTAAATAATAGACTGGGGTCGGAGGAGAATAAAGCCCACGGCTGTAAGAGTGTGTTAGTGTTGGTGTGTACAAATGAGTGTGTGTTTCCGTGACACACACTGGACCCTTGTTTCTGGTTTGTTTGGGTGGAGTTTTTTTTTCCTGTGGAGAGTGAACTGCTATTTTGGGTGCTGGGTCCACTGACAGGTATCTGACGTTACGTTGCTTTTCAGGAGGACGGATGATTACTTCATTTCGTCTTTTTCTTTCTCTCTTTCCCTCTCAGTGCGCATCTCGGGTCTGGAGGAAGAGCTGAAGCAAAGCAAGAATTTTCTCTCCAAAGCCGAGGGGGAGAAGAGACAGCTCCAGGAGGAACTGACTGATCTGGAGAAGGTCTGTGTGTGTGTGTGTGTATTTGTGTGTGTGTATTTGTGTGTGTGTGTGCATATGCGTAACCCATGTTGGTCTGTGTATACAGGTGAGGAGTCAGCAGGAGATCGATCTTACCTTCAAGCTGAAATCTGTTCAGCAGCGGTTGGAGCGAGAGGAAGAGGAGCACAACGCCACGAAAACCCGACTCGCCGACAACAGCAAACTCAACCAGTCCATCAAGTCTGAGGAGCTGAAAGGTAACAATGTGGACGCAATCACACTGACGTGAACAGCATCTCCATTTACTGCTGCATAGATAAGGGAACGGTAGTGTTATATCGGTGTTATAACGGTTGTATCTCCATCCTGTGTTGGTGTGGAGTTTGCATGTTCTTCTCAGTTCTTTATCAGGTTTCCTGCAACCAGTCTTCCAACCATGTATTGTAGGTTGGTTGTTATTTTCAAAATTTTGCATAGTAGGTTGGAACCCAATCCATCCTTTTTGTTGTCCTCCGAGTTCCTTCCTGGACTACAGACTTCAACCCGGTGTAGGACAATCAATACACAATCCATAAAGTTGTGCTCTAGGATGTGTAGTGTTTAGATATAGCTGGTGTCAGATTCTGTTATTTGATTGGTGTGTGTTTTAGACATGGAGCGGAAGCTGCAGGACGAACGTTCAGCTAAGCAGCAGCTAGAGAGTAAGCTGATGCAGTTGGAGAAACATCACTCGGACCTGGACTGGGATTATAAACAGGCACAGAACGAGCTCCAAGAGCTGCGTTTACACAAAAACAAGCTCACAGAGGAGGTCTGTCTGTCTGAATTTCTGTCAGCCTGTCCGTCTGTTTCTGTCTGTCTCTGTCTATTTATATTGTCTGTCTGTTTCTGTCTGTCTGCTGTCCTTCTGTATGTCTGTGTACGAGGTGGTATGAAAAAGGTTGAAATCTAGTTCTCTAACACGCCAATAGATGGCAGCACAAGGCTGCACGCACAGTCACAGGGAGCACAAGCCAAAAGAAATCGTCCTGTACACATCAGGAGCTGATTCGGCTTAAAGGTCAGCGTTTTGACAACGCCGTGGAGATACTTTTTTGTAAACAAAGCAAGTCTCTGAACTTTTTGATACCACCTCGTGTCTGTCTGTCTGTCTGTCTGTCTGTTGACTGTAATCTACAGAAAAAATCAGCCACACCCTACTTTAACCATTTTGTATATACAATCGGTGTTCCTGTTGTGCTCAGGTCCACAAAAATCCCTCCTAATGCATTTATTCACATGAAATGATCTGCTAAAAATACCACGAATACCAAAAATGTAAAAACCGGTCAAGCCAAGCCATAATAAATGTGTGTGTGTGTGTGTGTGTGTGTGTGTGTGTGTGTGTGTGTGTGTGTGTGTGTGTGTGTGTGTGTGTGAATGCAGGTTGATTTACTGACCGTGAAAGTGGAACAGGAAACGCAGCGGAGGAATCTGTCCCAGGCTGATCTGAAGGCTTATAGACACGAAGTCAGCACTCTGCAGTCCTCTGAGAAACATCTCAAACAGGATCTCAACCACCTGCTGGAGCTAAAACTCAGCATGGAGAAACACAACCAGGAGCTACGCAGGTGTGTGTGTGTGTGTGTGTGTGTGTGTGTGTGTGTGTGTGTGTGTGTGTGTGTGTGTGTGTGTGTGTGTGGACATAGTGAACATAAATGTATATATTTTTATACATATTTTATTAACGAGCACGTCGCCTCATTAGCTACAATCATCCTGTACTTTTAGACCAGTTTAGAACTAAGGAAGTAAATTTCCACAGCCTGGAGTAAAATAAAGTCTTTGTACTTGTCCAATCAGAGAGAGGGAACTTGCTGGCACACATCTGAAGGAGTTGAAGGACCAGCTGGAGGCGGAACAGTATTTCACAGTAGGTTTGGTGTTCTCTTAAATGCTGCTTGTATTTCTATGTAGTACATGTGATGTTTACTTATGCAGTGTTTGGTCTGTTCCAATCGAATCCCGGTGCTTTTTCTTCTTCTGATCTTTCAATTGCAATTGCAATGGAGAAGCCATTATGTACTCCATGTCAGAAAGCTCTCAACTTCACCCCTGACACTGGAGACTCCTTCTTAAATGCTAGTGCACATGCATATGCTAATACATGTCCCTGAAACACTACTGTTGTAGGCTGTTACAGTCAATCTGTATCATATACCATTTGGGTTTTTTTTATCTTTCTCTCGCAGAAACTCTATAAGACTCAGATTCTTGAGCTGAAGGAAGAGTGTGATGAGAAGAACAAACTCTACCAGGATGCACAGCGGAGGCTGGAGGACCTTCAGGAGGAAAGGTGCGTCCATGTGTATTTGTATTAGTCATGTGCAGTGTGCAGTTCAGGTTGTTCTGTGCTCTCCATCTTTAGATTCCCTATCGTCGATTCTCCTGCACGATGGATTATTCCCATTAGATTCACACATTAAAACTCCACGTTAGTTCACTGTAGATGAACGGTGTATACTGACGTTGGTATGGAACAGTGTGGACTTCATCCAGTGGCACTCACTATTCATCTGGATACTACTGAATCTGATCAACTGCCAAATAAAAGTGGTCAAGCCATAATTAAATGTGTGTGTGTGTGTGTGTGTGTGTGTGTGTGTGTGTGTGTGTGTGTGTGTGTGTGTGTGTGTGTAGGGACTCCCTGGCCGCACAGCTGGAGACAAGCCTGACAAAGGCCGACTCTGAGCAGTTGGCGCGTTCCATCGCTGAGGAACAGTATTCAGACCTTGAGAAAGAGAAGATTATAAAAGAGCTGGAGATCAAAGACATGGTGGCCAGACACCGGCAGGAGCTCATCGACAAGGACAGCACCATCAACTCGGTGAGATGATTATTTTGACTACTGAACATGTGCTCGAGTTATGGAACCTCATTCTAATTACCGTTTCAAGCGTTTGAAGATTTGAAGATATCTGATCTCTGATCTGACAAAAGTGTAGCAGTCTTTTATTTTTGGAGTACACAGGAATGTGTGTGTCCTGTTTCTCATGTTCTGGTTCAGTTACTTTGAAATGTTTATTTGAATAAAGCACTTGTTCTAATAAATTACATGGTTAGGCTCAGAGTGAGGAGGAAACATCCACGATAACAATACTGAGCATTTTCATTACTGCGATTTATTGCATTACCGAATACCAGCACATGTCTAATTCTATCAAATGAATTATTCTATCGCATGATCTCCATAAATCGCTCCCCTCACATCAACATCGTAGTGAAACACAGTTCAAGTTTTTAAATGCTAAATGCTAAAGCTTTCGCAATGCTAAAGCTATTTTTTAGAGTTTAGGGTTGCGGTTAGGGTTAGAATTAGGGTTGAGGTTAGGGTTAGGGTTAGGGTTGAGGTTAGGGTTAGGGTTAGGGTTGGGGTTGAGGTTAGGGTTGAGGTAAGGGTTGAGGTTAGGGTTAGGGTTGAGGTTAGGGTTAGAGTTAAGGTTAGGGTTGAGGTTGAAGTTAGGGTTGAGGTTAGGGTTGAGGTTGAGGTTAGGGTAGAAGTTATGGTTGAGGTTGAGGTTAGGGTTAGGATTAGGGTTAGGGTTAAGTTTATGGTTGAGGTTAGGGTTAGGGTTGAGGTTGGGGTTAGAGGTTGAGTTTAGGGTTGAGGTTAGGGTTAGGGTTGAGGTTGGGGTTGGGGTTAAGGTTAGAGTTGAGGTTAGGGTTGAGGTTGAGTTTAGGGTTGAGGTTGAGGTTGAGATTAGAGTTGAGGTTGGGGTTAGGGTTGAGGTTAGGGTTGAGGTTGAGGTTAGAGTTGAGGTTAGGGTTAGGGTTGAGGTTGGGGTTAGGGTTGAGTTTAGGGTTGAGGTTGAGGTTAGGGTTGAGTTTAGGGTTGAGGTTAGGGTTGAGGTTGAGGTTAAGGTTGAGGTTAAGGGTTGAGTTTAGGGTTGAGGTTGAGGTTAGGGTTGAAGTTGGGGTTGAGGTTGAGTTTAGGGTTGAGGTTGGGGTTAGGGTTGAGGTTGAGGTTAGGGTTGAGTTTAGGGTTGAGGTTGAGGTTAGGGTTGAGGTTGAGGTTAGGGTTAAGGTTAGGGTTGAGGTTGAGTTTAGGGTTGAGGTTGGGGTTAGGGTTGAGTTTAGGGTTGAGGTTAGGGTTGAGGTTGGGGTTAGGGTTGAGTTTAGGGTTGAGGTTGAGGTTAGGGTTGAGGTTGGGGTTGAGGTTAGGGTTAGGTTTGAGGTTGGGGTTGAGTTTAGGGTTGAGGTTGGGGTTAGAGTTGAGTTTAGGGTTGAGGTTAGGGTTGAGGTTGGGGTTAGAGTTGAGTTTAGGGTTGAGGTTGGGTTTAGGGTTGAGGTTGAGGTTAGGGTTGTGGTTGGGGTTAGAGTTGAGTTTAGGGTTGAGGTTGGGGTTAGGGTTGATTTTAGGGTTGAGGTTAGGGTTGAGGTTAGGGTTGAGGTTGTGGTTGGGGTTAGGGTTGAGGTTAGGGTTTAGGTTGAGGTTGGGGTTAGGGTTGAGGTTGGGGTTAGGGTTGAGGTTGGGGTTAGGGTTGAGGTTGGGGTTGAGGTTGGGGTTAGGGTTGAGTTTAGGGTTGAGGTTGAGGTTAGGGTTGAGTTTAGGGTTGAGGTTGGGGTTAGGGTTGAGGTTAGGGTTGAGGTTGGGGTTAGGGTTGAGTTTAGGGTTGAGGTTGAGGTTAGGGTTGAGTTTAGGGTTGAGGTTAGGGTTGAGGTTGAGGTTAGGGTTGAGGTTGAGGTTAGGGTTGAGGTTGAGGTTGTGGTTGAGGTTGGGGTTAGGGTTGAGGTTGAGGTTAGGGTTGAGGTTGAGGTTAGGGTTGAGGTTGGGGTTAGGGTTGAGGTTGGGGTTGGGGTTAGGGTTGAGGTTGAGGTTAGGGTTGAGGTTGGGGTTAGGGTTGAGGTTGGGGTTAGGGTTGAGGTTGAGGTTAGGGTTGAGGTTGGGGTTAGGGTTAGGGTTGAGGTTGGGGTTGAGGTTGAGGTTAGGGTTGAGGTTGGGGTTAGAGTTGAGTTTAGGGTTGAGGTTGGGTTTAGGGTTAGGGTTGAGGTTGAGTTTAGGGTTGAGGTTGAGGTTAGGGTTGAGTTTAGGGTTGAGGTTAGGGTTGAGGTTGAGGTTAGGGTTGAGGTTGAGGTTAGGGTTGAGGTTGAGGTTGTGGTTGAGGTTGGGGTTAGGGTTGAGGTTGAGGTTAGGGTTGAGGTTGAGGTTAGGGTTGAGGTTGGGGTTAGGGTTGAGGTTGGGGTTGGGGTTAGGGTTGAGGTTGAGGTTAGGGTTGAGGTTGGGGTTAGGGTTGAGGTTGGGGTTAGGGTTGAGGTTGAGGTTAGGGTTGAGGTTGGGGTTAGGGTTAGGGTTGAGGTTGGGGTTGAGGTTGAGGTTAGGGTTGAGGTTGGGGTTAGAGTTGAGTTTAGGGTTGAGGTTGGGTTTAGGGTTAGGGTTGAGGTTGAGGTTAGGGTTGAGGTTGTGGTTGAGGTTGGGGTTAGGGTTGAGGTTAGGGTTGAGGTTGGGTTTAGGGTTGCTTGGAACTAGAGTTTCTTGGATGACTTGTTTTCTCTGCTACAAATATGCTTCACGATTCCCAGAACAGTAAAGATTTTGGGAAAACATCACTCTGCTTTCTGTCTCTCGAACACGAGCTCAACAGAAAATCTCCATTTTATCCACTCCTTAAGACCAGAGACTGACATTTTATAGACATTCAGCTACAGTAGCTGAATCAATGAACAGTTCAGCAGACCAGTGTGTTCTTTCAATAATAATTGTTCTTGTGTGTGTGTGTGTGTGTGTGTGTGTGTGTGTGTGTGTGTGTGTGTGTGAGCAGCTAGAGGAGTCTAATCGCACTCTGACTGTAGATGTAGCCAACCTAGCCAATGAGAAAGAGGAGCTCAATAACCAAATCAAGGAACTTCAACAGCGTGAGTGCATCAGTGTTTCCACAATGTTCTCCTAATGTTCTGTTTTCAATGCTCTACATTTGTGTATATAAACTTTTAGGATAATAATTGAATCTAAATGACCTTCACTTTAAAGGACACCGTGTGCTCTTAAAGATGCCAACTAAGGTGATGATTATGAACAGTTTTTTTTTTTTTTTTTTTTGCTCAGAGCTGCAAGCGAATAAGGAAGAAGAGAAGCAGATCAGCATCATGAAGATGTCATTTGAGAAGCAGCTTCACTCTGAGCGAACGCTGAAGATCCAGGTGCGTGTGGTTTTACTCCCCTGACTTTCTCATCACAGAAATTGATCACGGAAGTCCTAGGAGGCATCCCATTCCACATTCAGTTCTCATTTGCTTTAATAATGAGCTCAACCTTTCTGGGAAGATGTTCTTTTGGAGATTTCTGAGATTTCTATCAGCCACACAATCAGGTACTGATGTAGGCGAGGTCTGGAGTGGTGTTCACCTTCATCCCTAAGGTGTTCAATAGGGTAGGAGCTATATAGCAGGCCACTTGAGATCTTCCACACAGCATTTTCCAACTCATGGAAAGCAGATCTTCATGGAGCTGTGCACGGAAGAGAACCAGTGTAGTTAACAGTAAACCTGCAAAAATCAAGCTCAAGCTTTTTATGTTTGATGTTCACAAGAATCAATTTACGTGTTATTCAATCTCCATTTAGGCAGTTAACAAGCTAGCTGAGATCATGAACAAGAAGGATTTGGTGCGAGGCGTTCACCGTGCAGATGACAGCACTCTGAGGAGGAAGGAGAAGGAAAACCGGAAGTTGCAGCTGGAGCTGCGTTCCGAGAAGGAGAAGCTCAACAGCACCATCATCAAATACCAGAAAGAGATCAGTGAGATGCAGGCTGTGAGTATCGATCCATTAGAAATCCAAAAACAGTTTATATTTTCAGTATATTGTATAAGAGCAGGGTGGAAGCTGGATTGTGATCGGCTGGAAGGAATTCCAGATGTTCAGAAACCGTAGCACCATCCAGTTCCAAGTACAAATTGTACACATTTCCTAATAAATGAGCTCCATGGAGGAGTTTATGGATGGAATTTTACCAGAACATTGCACAAGGAGTGTAACTTCAACAGTTTTATTATCAGTTGCATGGGGCAGACACACACACGCGCTCAATTGCTCTTCAAACTCCACTGACAGCTTAAACCCCTCAGTGGTAAAAGGTGAGAATCCACGGCTAGGTAAAAGATCTCACACCATTCTGATGCTTCGCCTTGGGCCGTTCTTCACCTTCACATCATGCACCGACATCCTGTACTACGTCACCCCTACATGACAGGCTATAACCTGCAAACCTTCACAAGATCCCACCATTTCCTGTGTGCATATTGTTTTATTTATGTTCATGTTGTAGACGATTACAGACGAGTCGCAGACACGTTTGGAGCTTCAGATGGCTTTGGACAGTAAAGACAGCGACATCGAACGTCTGCGCTGTCAACTAACTTCACTTAGCATCCATTCCTTAGACACAACTAGCATCAGCAGTATAGGCAATGAGCAGGAGAATGATGAGCCTTATCCAGGTATACACACACACACACACACACACACACACACACACACACACACACACTAAAGACTCATAATCTCTAATTCCACCCTCCTTTTCTTTCACTTTCTTGGACTTCTATCTTTCTCAAACTCTAACATGTTTCCTGTTTGGTCTTTTTTTTTTTTTTTGACACCTTCTCCACCACTTCCTCTGTCCTCATGGTTACACATCAGTGCGCATCACACAAACACAAACCTCAGAGTCCATGTCGTTTACATACCAGCGAAGCTCCAAGAGGGTGTGTATCGACACCCGGCCCAACCTCGTCTGCCCTCTCTTCCCGTCCGATCCCGAGGACGAGGACGATGACGCAGAGAGGGAAAGACCTCACGTGTCTTTGGCTTGCGAGAGACCAGGAGACGTTGTTCCTGCAGGTGAACCTGCATGATGGAGATGTTCACGTGTGCAGACAAAAGGCTTTAAAATTGCACTGCAAGTCCAGTCACCGTGACTAACAAGCACTAGCACTAGAACCAGATCTGTGTGTGTGTGTGTGGGTCAAAAGAATCGGGACACCCAATTTCCCCCGTCCAGACAGATACAATATACCAGAAAAGGTTTGCGGACACCTGGTCATTCAAGTCGCATTCCACATTTAGTCCCAATTTGCACTTAAAATTCCCTCCACTTTTCTGGGAAGATGTTCCACTAGATTTTGTGATTTGTGGCGATTCATTTATTCATATGGGTGTTGTAAATTCAGGTACTGATGTAGGTGAGAAGGTGATGAGGTTCCCTGGGGTGCATCCAGTGTTCACATTCATCCCAAAGGTGTTCAATAGTGTTGGAGCTCTAACAGCAGGAGATCTTCCATATCTCCCAAAGCAGATGTTCATGGAGCTGGGCTTTGTGCACAAATTTTCATGTCGGAACAGGTTCAGGTCTCCTGGTTCAAGTGAAGAGAAAATTTCATGGTCCTGATACAACTGTGTACCTTCAGCTTTGTGATAACAGTTTGAGAAAATATCACATATATTTCTAAGCTAAGGTTCTTTGCAGTGCTGATTGTAGATTTGTCACAGTCATGTCAGGTGAAACACAACCTGGATGTGATGAAGATCATTTTAATAACATTTCTGTGTGTAATATTATTGTATTGTGTATAAAACACACACACACAGCAGGACTTTGCTAACCTGAAACGCTTGGGTGCATTAAAAGTGCATGTGTGTGAATATATTATTATTATTATTATTATTATTATTATTATTATTATTGGATCATACCATATGTTATATTGATAAATAGTTTCATTATTGAGTTTTGGAACTTCAGACTCTTTGTCTAAACTCCTCCCTGATTCCAAAACACATTCTTTTTTACTACAGATACAAGTCTGGAAGGTTGGCTTTCTCTTCCAAGCAAGAACACCAAGAGGTTCGGATGGGATAAGAAGGTAAACAGACAACTCCAAACACTTATTTACATCCTCAGGAGCTTTTCTGAGTGTGTGGTATGGATGTGTATGCAGTATGTCATCTGTGTTCTATAGTATGTGGTGATGAGCAGCAGGAAGATCCTGTTCTATGACTCAGAAGAAGAACGTGATCAGGCAAAACCCTTCATGATCCTGGACATCGAGTGAGTCGACATGCAGCTTTTTTTCATTCATTCAATATTATGTTATTTTATTGACGAAGGCATTCCAGTATTACACCATGATTCTGTATATAAGTACTGTTATATTACTATTATAAATATTGGTTTATCTAATGTTTACCTTTTGTTTTCCATCAGTAAACTCTTCCATGTCCGGCCCGTGACTCAAACCGATGTGTATCGCGCAGACGTTAAAGAGATCCCTCGCATTTTCCAGGTATTGTGTCACAAGGCGTGTTCGAATTATTTTTTGTGTCACGTCGCAGTAATACGACTTCTCGCTGAAATCGGTTACGTCACACGACTCTTTCGCACCTCTTGTGGTTCTTTAATGTTCCGCACAATCCAGGTTCTGTTGATCTTGTTCCACGTTGCTTCTTGTTGAGCCCCATGAACCTTTTCTACAGAATTGGGACAATTTATGGCTTTTAGGGCTGTAAAGTGATTTACATTTTTTTCGAATGAATTACTTGAAGTGCCGATTTAGGAATTTAATTAAGCGTATTTAATCACATATATATATATAAATACTGGCATGTAAATTGAGAAATTACCCTAAAAAAATAATTTAAAATATTTGCGTTAGATGAACATTGAACAGACATAAACTTTCAGGTAGTTTGGTGCTGCTGGGATTTGAACTCATGACCATCTGATTCAAGGTCCACTGAGCCACCAGCTCAAACCTCAAACGTATTGGCCATATAACTGGATAATTGCATGTGCAAGCAGGAGTACAAGTGGCTGAGGACAGTATTATTTATGTGTATATGTGATTGATGTTCTTCTCTCTCGTCTCTTGTCCTGTTCTGTCTAGATCCTCTACGCCAATGAGGGTGAGAGTAAGAATCAGGAAGCAGCCATGGAGCTTTCAGTGGGCGAGAGATCAGCCTACATCTCTTACAAAGGCCACGAGCTTGTGCCCACACTCTACCACTTCCCTTCTAACTGTGATGCGTGCGCTCGGCCCCTCTGGAACGTCTTTAAACCCCCTCCGGCATTGGAGTGCCGCTGCTGCCACGTCAAATGCCACAAAGACCACCTAGACCTCAAGGAGGAAGTTCTCGCACCATGCAAAGGTCAGTAGATCGTGGTGGGTGTGGATTAAAATGTAGAAAGGTAGTAGCAAGTAGCTCAGAATTAAAGTAAAGTCACTTGTACATAGTGGTATTGGAATTCTAGCTGAGTTAGCATAAGTATGTGATTAGCATGTTGCTTTGTAGGCTGTATAGATGTAAGAGTTGTGTTGGTGAGGCTTGTAAAGGAAACAGCTTTGATACTGTAGAGCCTCATTACCAAAGAAAGTAGGATGAAAAGTTCATGAATAGGGTGAACATGGTTCTTTATCTTGCCCCTGTGCTTCTTCTGTTCGAACCTCCATTGTTGGATCAGCAGAACACCTGGCAAATAAGCTTGTTTGGGTGTTTGGCTATGTATCTGCAGTAGCTCATTAAAGCTATTAGAACTTTGTGGCCTCCAGTGTTAATGATAGTCAGATGGGAAAGTGACAGGGGTAAAGTCTGTCTGCATGACTGCTGTAAATGTCTGAATGCATTCTAATGAATATCCACGTGGTCGGTAGTCTTTCAAGTCTAAAACCGTAGAGGACTTTGGAACAGGGATGATGTTTGATTTGAAACATGAAGCTCCTTTGGAGTGGGTTAAAGATATCCATCAGGATGTCTGCGCTGGAATGCACATTCTCGGAGTACCTGGCCTGGTATTTCCAGCGGCTTTGCACTGTTTGCATCTATGCAGTCCTCATTACATCTACTTCTGTCAACAGGTAGGGACTAAGCCTAAACCCTAACCCTGGGAAAGGGGTAGCCTTGGTAGCTGATGGATCCAAAACAATATAAAGGTTGTAAAGAATCTTTAGTTCCAGGTCAGGAATGGGTTTACTTGGACGGTTTTTGATATGCCTTGATGCCTAGATTAGGTGGTCTTCTGTGCATAGGTCTAATGTGCAGACTTGATCCTAGAGATAGGACTACATCTGACCTGTCTAAGGGCCGGTATCTCAGTGTCTCAGGTCTTCATCAAAAAGTGCACCTCGGTATTCTTGAGGGTTTGTAGTTGGTACGTGTTGATGGGCTTAACGTAGATAGCATCGCTCACACATGCATGTGAGGAAAGGAAGGACTTCTCCAGATCACTAAGGTGTCTGTGTTCTGTGTCTAGGTGTGAACAGTCCTGGAGCACAGGCAGAGCCTCGTTACACCACTATTTCATCAATCTGTTGGGACATTTTTCACAGAAAAGTTTTGACAGAATAGCTTGCGATTTAACCTGGATCAATTCCCCTGTTTGTCTTTCTTTTTATGAACTTTCTATTATTTTAGTCTCAAACTGGGACTCCACCAAGAATCATTGAGAGCTCAGGCAGTACCGTCAGATACATCTAGTTTTATAAAGATGCGTAACTCCTGTTTCTTGTCCCTTTCAGTACACTACGACACGGCTAAAGAGCTGCTTCTGCTGGCCAGTTCTTCATCTGAGCAGCAGAAATGGATCGGTCGACTACTCAAGAGAATCCCACGTAAAGCTCCTACTCAGAGTGTGATGGTCCATCAAGAGCCTGCTGTGGGGTCACTTCCCTCCCCGCTCCTCTCGCCTCGACTCTCTCCACGGAACTCACCCAAACTCGGCTCCAGAGGAGCCATCCGGGTGCAAAGCAGAGGCCCACCACCTTCCAGCAAGCCCAGGTGAGTCTTCAGTTTGCATTATATATCCAATTCAGCCAAACCTGTACATAATTAGCAACTTTATTCATTTGATTGATGTTTACAGGATTTAGAAAAATTGTCTGGTATTTCTGTGTATATTTATGAAGGGTGTAACGGTACAGGGTTTTCCGCTCGGTGCTCATGTATACCGAATTACGTGTGGAACACAGGTCAGATCTGAGCTCCCTCGGGAACGTATTAAGTGGCGGAAGTTTCAGCAGTTTAATTCGTGTTAATTTAACGGATTTGACAATTTAATCAGTATAATAAAAGTGATTTATTACATTTTATTTGTATATATTTTATTTTTTATAAAATATTATTTTATTAAATATTTAACCATCAGTCATTTTATTCTAAATTGTTTTAAAAATGTAAACTGTTGATGTTAAAATGTTAATAATTATAATAAACTTTTGTGTGTCGTTACACCCCTTATATTTATACGTTACTTATTTGTTTGCATATTATTATGTATTATTTTAATGAATTTTGGTTTTCCATAAATGTGTATTTGTTTGTGCTGATGATTTCCTCCGAGCCACTCTTTTGGACCCACTGGGACCAGGTTTTAACAATATTAACATTAAACTCTAATTAAAGTAAGTCAGATTTTGAGGTTATGGAGTCACCAGTTTTTGAACATACAGAACATCTGATAACGAACAATAACAAATCAGTTTCAGTTGCATGGATCCCAAAGCTTCACATTAATCCATTATGAACATCAGATGCACACGACATGCCCCAGTGCACCCTCATAGATATCTCACCTGCATAAAACGCATTCATTTCAACTGTAAACCAATGGACAAACTGAAACAATTCATCAGGTTCTGCTTTGGAAAAGTTGTTTTTTTGTTGTTTAGTTCTAAAAGCTCCCTTAAAACCTTCATGTCTTCTTCTTCTCCAAACATGAAGCCCAAAGGATTGTGAACATATCTCTATCAGCTTTAAGATGCTTTAAGATTTTTTGGTGTGTTTATTAAGGATAATAAAAAAGTCTGTGACATGAACCCGAGGTGCACTGCTTTCTTCTCGGACATGTATCAACTGACCATGTGTTATCTCCTAATTCCACGCATCTGCTTCATAACGCTTGGCTGGAAGCTCCTTCTTTACAAAATAAAGCCAGATCCTTTTCACCATTCATTTTATTTTATTCCTTAAAATTCACCAAAATGTGCATTAAATTGCTGTGTTCTGGAAAATCCTATTACACATTTAGTCCCCATTTGCTTTTCTGAGAAGATGTTCCACTAGAAAATCAGTAAGTGAGATATCGAAGAAACTTTACATTTAATATTCACTGTCAAAAGTTTGTGGACACCTGATAGTTAGATTGCTGTGTGCTTCTTTTGGATCAGGTTTGGATCTCCTAGTTCCAAAGTAAAGGAAAGATTTCATTTAAAATCCAAAGATGTCCTGTACAACTTGATAGGATCCGTTCGGAGAAGAAGCACGAAGGGATGGAGAAATCGGGTGTCCAAAATACATTAGGCCAGAGTTTGTACATTTGAAATAAAACTACTAATGCAGTCGTTATAAACAGTCTGTTTTTCTAATTCATCTGATTTGCTCTTTGTGCTGCAAACCTCCTTATAGCTCTGGTCCCATGCTCCGAATCATTTTCCATTGACCTTCACCTTCACCCTGCGGTGTGTGTGTGTGTGTGTGTGTGTGTGTGTGTGTGTGTGTGTGTGTGTGTGTGTACATTAATTATGGCATGCCGATACTGCAGCACTGTCTGGCTGAAATGAAACCTGAATGAATGAAAATGTGCTTCATGAATTAACTCACTAACATCACATTTAATTCCATCTGAATTTAAATAAAATGACATGAAACAGAAAAACCTCATGCGGTCAGCAAAATGTAAATCTTAGCAAAAGCGAAAGATAAGTGAGAAAACATGAAGGACCTTTTTCTATAACCCACCTGCCCCTTACTCCTATTGCAGTGTAATAGAGTTTGACCTGAAGGCCTGGGGGTGGGCTCTTCATGATGAGGATGAGGATGGTGATGATGATGATGATGATGATGTGTTTGACTTCTGAAGATGTGGGACACTGCCGGGTAACCGTTGTGTCTGGTTAACACGCGTGTTTGTTGTACGTAGCTTGGTGTGTTTGATCTAACGCTTTCAGATGTGTGGACCTGAGACCTGGTCCATGTTGAGCACATATTAAAGGGATAAACCGGATATTTTAGGTTAAAGTCGACCGATTCATCATTTTATACAATTAAACAGCAGCGATATTTGATTGCTGGAACTTATGTAAAAAAAACATATCCATACCGATAGTTTTTCCGGGTCGCGTTATACAGTACGAGAGCGTCCTCTAGAGGCGCATTGCTGACGCCACATGCTGTTTATTCCAAGTGTCTTTTTTTTTTATTCATTTCGGATGTAATTGTTTTTATTTATTTAGTGTTACTTTTTGTTTAAGTTTAAAAGCATGTCTTTGATTTTCTTTAATATTGTATTATATAATTAATATATTCATATTTATTGCATTTAGCACATTTTCATGATTTAGTACTGTTTTTTTTTTGTTTTTTTTTTTTTTTATATTTATTTATTTATTTATTTATTTATTGATCCAGTAAACATTTTAAAAATATCGGTCGATTAATCGGTTATTGGCAAGTACAATTAGATTAGTATCTGTTACATATAGGGTTTATAGAGACCTGGAGAATTCCTTTAATGTGTTTCAATGTTTGCAAGCAAATGTGTGTGTGTGTGTGTGTGTGTGTGTGTGTGTGTGTGTGTGTGTGTTATTTAAGACTGCATTTGATGCATGTATTCGAACAGCATGCTAGCAGTTAATACTAGCCATAAACCAAATCCTGAATTTTTTTGCTCCTGCTTTCACAGCTAACCTCCACGAAATTCCCGACTGAACACGTAACGGACGCTGCAGTACAACAGAAAATACGTGACGCAAAGGACACGCCTGCTAATCCACGCTCTGTTCATTAGCACACCTGAAGACGTGCCTTTATACAAAACATTTTACATCGATATTATTACAGTGTAAAAGTATTAAGACGTTACGTTCGGCTATACAGGATGGCTGCTCGTGTGTGTGTGTGTGTCTGTGTGTGTGTGTGTGTGTGTGTGTGTGTGTGTGTGTGTGTGTCTGTGTGTGTGTGTGTGTGTGTGTGTGTGTGTGTGTGTGTGTGTGTGTTGGATCATATGACACAGTGTATATTTCATGTATGATCTTGTGTGTAAGGGAAACACTTGTGGTTTGTAGCGAACCTGTTGAACGATTATTTAATGATTGAGAGGATTCAGAAAGAGATGAACTGTGGTATAACTCTGATCTCATTTCACTCTACTGCACAGAGTTACTTTATATCAGAACTGGAACGATCTACGAAGCAATGCTGGTCCAAATGTTTTACTTTATCCAAAGATGTATGTAGAGAAAAAAACACGGCTGTTGATTTCACCAGAATTGTTCACAAGAGGAGAGAATTTAATGGAAAAAGAAAAATAAATGGAGAAATTATATGGCTGTCCTGTCATCTATCTATCTATCTATCTATCTATCTATCTATCTATCTATCTATCTATCTGTCTGTCTGTCTGTCTGTCTGTCTGTCTGTCTGTCTGTCTGTCTGTCTGTCTGTCTGTCTGTCTGTGTATCTATCTATCTATCTATCTATCTATCTATCTATCTATCTATCTATCTATCTATCTATCTATCTATCTATCTATCTATCTATCTATCTATCTATCCATCCATCCATCTATCTATCTTCTATCTATCTATCTATCTATCTATCTATCTATCTATCTATCTATCTATCTATCTATCTATCTATCTATCTATCTATCTATCTATCTATCTATCTATCTATCTTCTACACGTGGTGGAACGTATATGGTGAATATGATGATTTTGGAGACGAACTGGAAGAAAATGTAAAATAGAATGAGAAACAGCACCAGGAGTTCATTCCAACAGCTCCATTATTAGTAGTACACAGCACAAACTCAGAAGTCCTGCTCTAATGAGGCGGATATATAAAATAAGTAATGAAAATAAACTCCTGTTATAGAAATCAACAGTTAAAGAGTAAAATACAGGGTGATATCAATAACATTGATTGATCACTCCATCAGGTTTTGAGGCAACCAAAACACTTATTCACCTGCAACTGTCTTGTGGTCAAATCCCACAGTGAATAAAAATGCAGATGGGCAAGAACATGATATTAATTATGAATTAATTTTAATTGCATTAAAAAGTAATCAAAAACATAAAAAAATGTTTTTTTCACAAAGCTGCACAAAAAGTGTAAATGTAAACTGGAGCTTTCAGAGATTCAGCTTTTAGAAAAGCGTGCCATTTCCTCCACTTGTTCATAAAGAACATGCACAGATAATAATATCACTCATAAGCTTTTCAATCTCTCTCTCTCTCTCACACACACACACACACACACACACACACACACACACACACACACACACACACACACACACACATTCCAAAATAGCATTTTCACCTGACCTTTCCATGTTATGAGTGCAAACAGGTGCTGTTCTATACTAAGACTTCGGAACATCAATTCTCTCTCGGAATGAAAGAAAGAGAGAAAGAGAACGGGGAGGGGGGGGGCAGAAAGAAGAGCTTATTGTGACACCGTAGCTTCTCTTTATGAGTCACAATAAAGCAGTAAATTAGAAAAAAAGATGCAATAATCCATATTACTGGTGCTACAATACATATATTTTATTATTAAATAAAGGTTTAGGAAATAGTTGTACATTTCATTGAGAGACGTGTCCTACAACACAAAAAGAAACTGTTATAAACATGACATTAGTTGTTATTAAAGGGAAAATCCACCCTGAATGAATTCATGCAATAATTCTCACTGACACTTTTCAGCTTGGTTGAGTGATGCAGCAGTGCTTTAGTACAAGCCCAATTCCAAAGTATTTGGGATGATGTGTAATATTTACATAAAAACAGAATTCAATGATTTGTGAATGAGATAAATCCATATTTTATTTACAACTGAACATAAAAAACATATTGAATGTATAAACTGAGAATGTACCATTTTAAGAAAAGAATAGGGTCATTTTTAATTTGATGAACTCAGTTCAGTTTAGTTCTACTCTGAGTCTCAGTTTCTTTTATTATGAGTCTCATTTTTGATACGAGTCTCAGTTTTTATACGATTCCAAATTTTGTTACGAGTCTCAGTTGTGACACGAGTCTCAGTTTCGATACGAGTCTCAGTTTTTATACGAGTCTCAGTTTTGATACGAGTCTCATTTTTGTTACGAGTCTTAGTTTTGTTTCGAGTCTCAGTTTTTAAACAAGTTTTAATTTTTAATACGAGTCTAAATTTTGTTACGAGTCTCAGTTGTGACACGAGTCTTAGTTTCGATACGAGTCTCAGTTTTTATACGAGTCTCAGTTTTGTTTCGAGTCTTAGTTTTGTTTCGAGTCTCAGTTTTGAAACAAGTTTTAATTTTTAATACGAGTCTCAGTTTTGTTACGAGTCTTAGTTTTGTTACGTGTCTCAGTTTTAATACGAGTCTCAGTTTTGATACGAGTCTCAGTTTTGTTACCAGTCTCAGTTTTAATACGAGTCTCAGTTTTGATACGAGTCTCAGTTTTGTTACGAGTCACAGTTTTAATACGAGTCACAGTTTTGATACGAGTCTCAGTTTTGTTACGAGTCACAGTTTTGTTATGTTTTTGTTCTACTCTGGTTGCATTCTGGACCTTTGAGTTCCAATAATTGCCCTGTCCATTAATTCTACACCAGATTTCTCATTTATATGATGCTGAACATCACTTGATTGTTGCAAGGAGAAAATAAAAGTGTTTAGGAGCAAAAACTCGACAGAGATCATTTTTTCATTACATTACATTTACTACTGCCACTAAAAACATCCTGAATGTTTAAACCTATTTACAGGAGCAGCTCTTTACTACTAAATATAAAAAATCCTGTACATGGTAAGATATACTGAAGATCAGAGTGTTCTAATAAAGATAGAGTGAGAGAGAGAGAGAGAGAGAGAGAGAGAGAGAGAGAGAGAGAGAGAGAGAGAGAGAGAGAGAGAGAGAGAGAGAAATATATTTACAGCTGGATGGACAATATTTACAAATGTCATTGTTGATTGGGTATAAAAGTGTGAGAAGCTTTTATATAAGACTAAAAGGGAGAGAGTCTTAAACAAGAGTGAGGGAAAGAGAAGGAGAGGGATGGAGAGAGAGAGAGAGAGAGAGAGAGAGAGAGAGAGAGAGAGAGAGAGAGAGAGAGTATGAGTATTTGAGAGATTTACAGCTGTGTTAAAGCTCACTGCTCCCTTGGGGAGGTTACTTATGAAAATTAAAACATGCCCAGAGTTCTGTCAAGAAAAAGACAAAAAAACACCCTATTTTCTTCTCTTCTCTTCTCTTCTCTTCTCTTCTCTTCTCTTCTCTTCTCTTCTCTTCTCTTCTCTTCTCTTCTCTTCTTTTCTCTGCTAACCAATGTTGTGTTTTCACACATGAATGGCAGGAGTGAAACAGAGCTGCAGTGACAGCATGGCTTAGTACTGCGCTTATAAACACACATCACGTACTAATGAGAGCTCATTTAGCAGCACGACTCTTGAGCTCCGGTTTCACAAACCTCCACACTTCTGTAATCTTCTTTATATAAACTCCAATACACACTAGATACACTGTTACATCTATCTATCTATCTATCTATCTATCTATCTATCTATCTATCTATCTATCTATCTATCTATCTATCTATCTATCTATCTATCTATCTATCTATCTATCTATCTATCTATCTATCTATCTTACAGTTTTAAAGAACTTTATGACGCATGATAGTTAAGATAAAAAAAGGTTTGAGCTTAGTGGTTAAGATGTTGGACTTCTGATCAGAAGGTTGTGAGTTCAAATCCCACTACCACTAAGCTGTCACTGCTGGGCCCTTATGTAAGGCCCTTAACTATTAGCTGTTCAGTAATTAAATAAATGTAAGACGCTCTGGATAAGGGCATTTAATATATGCCTTTAATGTTAAATGTAAATGTGTTGATGAAGCATCAATATAAAAGAATGAAGAAAAATAAATTAAGCAAATTAATACATTATTGAATTATTTGCTTGATTGATTATTTAATTGGTTGATTATAAAACAGTGAAATACAAAGTGCAAAACTAGTGATAATTACAAATACAGTACAGACCAAAAGTTTGGACACGCCTTTTCATTCAAAGAGTTTTCTTTTTTTTAATGACTATGAAAATTGTAGAGTCACACTGAAGGCATCAAGGGCTATTTGACCAAGAAGGAGAGTGATGGGGTGCTGCACCAGATGACCTGGCCTCCACAGTCACCGGACCGGAACCCAATCGAGATGGTTTAGGGGTGAGCTGGAGCGCAGAGTGAAGGCAAAAGGGCCAACAAGTGCCAAGCATCTCTCGGGGAACTCCTTCAAGACTGTTGGAAGACCATTTCAGGTGACTACCTCTTGAAGCTCATCAAGAGAATGCCAAGAGTGTGCAAAGCAGTAATCAAAGCAAAAGGTGGCTACTTTGAAGAACCTACAATATGACATTTTTCAGTTGTTTCACACTTTTTTGTTATGTATATAATTCCATATATAATTCCACATGTGTTCATTCATAGTTTTGATGCCTTCAGTGTGAATCTACAATTTTCATAGTCATGAAAATAAAGAAAACTCTTTGAATGAGAAGGTGTGTCCAAACTTTTAGTCTGTACTGTGTATATATTATGCAAATGTATTTTTGTTATTAGTGAAATCAAAGTAAGCATGGAGCATGAAGGCAAAATATTCTTGTAAATGTTTGAAAGTAATGATGGTTTTTTAATTCACGTAAATCATCAGGACACCAAACGGAACGTTTCCTATGTTTCCACACGGACGGTTTTAATTGCCGGATGTGCGCATCATGGCGGATTTTGGTGCTGATTTGAGACTTGGTATATCAGTAAAAAAAGATTTTTTGCTAAAGTTTATTATTTTGTTTTATATCTGAGTAATGAAAGGACGTCTTGAATAAACATGTGCTATCTTGCTTTTATAATTTTTTATAAAAATTTTTTTATAAAAAATTATCAAACAGAAATGCTAATTATGCAGTTAATTTTGACAGCCCTAATATATGTGTGTGTGTATATATATATATATATATATATATATATATATATATATATATATATATATATATATATATATATATATACACACACACACACACACACACACACACACACACACACACACACACACACACACACACACACACACATTGTGACCTTGACCATTCCAAAGCTTTGTGTGGTGTCGGTCTGTGTTCTATGTTCATACTTTGGTGCTTACTGGTGCCAAAATAGTCATCTGTTGAGACACGAAGTAAAGATGTCTCATGATCTGTGAACAGGGTGAAGCCGTAATCGTGGCGTTTGCAGCACCTCGTTATCTCCTGCTGCTTTGTGTCCAGTCTGAACTACATGCTTTATGGCCACATCAATAGTCTTTATGTTGAAGCCCAAACAGCAGTGAGACTGTGATCTGGTTCAAACTAAACAAAAGAGTGTTTGGTGTCTGTGTGGATTTATGATTAATCAGAACAATAATTTGTGATTAAACAAACGCATTTGAAGGAACATAAAATAGATGCAACAGCTTTACATGCTCTCAGCCTGTGCCTCTTATAAAACCCTCCAAAGATGTTCTTCACTAGTTGGTGATTTCTTGTTCATCACAGAGCAGTTCAATAGGATTTAGGTGCGGTGACTGGGCAGGACATTTCATGATAGATATCACTCCAGACGTCTGTCTGCTCTCTAAATAACTCTAACAGAACCCAGACATACGCTTCGGCTCATCGTCTCGTTGTACGATGAAGTTGGTTCCAATGAGCCGCAGTCAAGACGTTATTAGATGGAGTTAAAATATGGAATGGGAGCCATGTTGGTTCAGGATTCCTTTTAATTTCTGGAAACCCTCCCTGCTCCAAAAACAACTCCAAATCATTAAGCTTCCACCTCCATGTGTGAGTGTGGGGGTGAGGCAACATCTGGTCACATCATCCCTTCTGAAAGTTCTCCAGACCTTTCTTCCAGTTATTAACCTGCTAAAATCGTGAACATGTTTATGTCTGAAAATCCAAAAAAACAGTATTATTTATATATAATATGCTTTTTATTTATTAATATAAGGCTAAAAAGTCTCTCCCATTAAAAACAATTATTAGATTAATCACTTTCATACAAACCTGTGGCCAATTAGAATCAAGAATATAATAATGCAGTGAAATACGTTATATTATTTTATTAATAATACATTCCAATAAAGAAACCACACACTCAGTATGCAGAGATTTTTCTGGTTAACTTTCTTGAGCACGTCAGACTCCTATTAAACCTTTCCATAGTTTTTCTTTCTCTTTTAAGCCTGAAAAAGCTTTCAGCCTCAGCCCACTTACTGCCTCTGTGAATATCTTATCACTTAAATAACACACTGTCACGTTATTGTGTGTATAATAATTACCGTGCACTAAACAGCCTTGAAGGACTCGTCTGAGCGCTGCACAAGTCACAGAAGCATTATCCCTTGTGCGTGCCACTAAAACCTCAACACTGGCCTTTTTTATATAATGTATTTGCTGTTTTATCTGTTCTTTAGCCACAGAAGACTCCATGAGTTCCTAAATGCTGAAAATGGATTTCACGGTGTTCTGTAGGATGGTTGGTTCTGTAGGTTGGTTCGAAGTCCAGCAGAACAAAAACCCTTAAACTTTAGCTGACTAATATTCTACGTGCATTGAATCATCTTTCTTTGCCGTCTCCTAAACTTCCTCACACAAAAGCCGGCTGCCAAATAGGTGTTCGGACTGATCGATAAAGGAGAACGCAGCCAGCACCAGAGGCCATGGTATGGTAACGATTCTCTAAATACACCATGATTCAGACATTTGGCTGAATCCCAAATGCACTGTTTATTAACTAGAAGCAAGTATGAAATATAATGGCGTCTGGTGCCGTGTCTAAGTACAGACTCATTCAACATTTTGTCCTTCGTGAACGTCTCATGATAAAGTAAACACCTGCTCTCTTACTCTCTTCTATCTGACACGCAGTTCTAAAGAGTGGTAGGTAATGTAGCATAATTATGCATTTGTGAGCTCGGGAAAATGCTGAGAAGATTGTAATCATGCTTTATCTGGGATGAGTAACACTGAAACTCTGGGTCGAAACTCAGTGTAGAACTAAAACTCTGAGAGCTATTGAGACTCTGAGTAAAACTGAGACTCATTAAGAACTGAGACTCGGAATAACACTAAGACTCAGAGTAGAACTGAGACTCAGAGTAGAACTGAAACTCAGAGTAGAACTGAAACTCGGAATAACACTAAGACTCAGAGTAGAACTGAGAGTTAGAGTAGACCTGAGACTCAGAGAAAAACTGAGACTCAAAGAAACACCAAGACACAGAGTAGAACTGAGACTCGGAGTAGAACTGAGACTCAGAGAAGAACTAAGACTCTGAGAAACACTTAGACTCAGAGTAGAACTGAGACTCGGAATAGAACTGAGACTCTGAGTAGAACTGAGACTCAGAGTAGAACTGAGACTCTGAGTAGAACTGAGACTCAGAGAAGAACTGAGACTCCGAGAAACACTTAGACTCAGAGTAGAACTGAGACTCGGAATAGAACCGAAACTCAGTATAACACAGAGACTCAGAGTAGAACTAAGACTCGCAGTGGCACAATTCTGATGTTCCATTTGCAAACCGGGTTGATTATTTTCATTAAAAGTAAAAAATTAAATAAAATAAATGGTGTGAATGTGATACAAGATTTTGAGATTTTTCAGAAAGATGCACAGGTTCTTACGAAGATGTACCGTAGAATCAAGAACAAATTATTAATAGATTCAGAGAGAGCAACACTGACTCTGCTTTTATGTCAATCAGAATGATTCAAGATTACATTGCATTGCATTGTGGGAGAGATTGGCAGGCTGATGGGGACCTTTATGTGGTTTGTCTGACCTTATTGTTCGTCCGTTAGATTGGATGTATATGTTATGCAATGGAAAACCACTCAGTGGTGATGCAGCACCAGGTTTATTTATATTCATTTAGGCTGCAGCAAAACAGTCGTTGTAACTGAATTATTATTAATGTTATTGCTCAGGTGTTTAAGCAGTTTATAGCCATGAAACAAGTAGGAGTTTAAATATTCAGCTCAGATATGAACAATAATGAAGCTTCGGTGTTCATAGTGTGTAGTTAATGAGGCAGGGATTCAGACATGCAATGCAATTAACACCAAAACTCCTAACTTCAACAGCGCCACACTGTTTATAACAGAGCTCACATTTCCTCATTTAAAGAAATGAACAGAAGTGCATATAGAACATGTCTAACTCAAATTAATTATGATTCTGGAGGACATTCTGCTATTTTTTTTTCAATCTAGCTTCCAGAAAAGAATGTTTCTGAAACACGTGTTAGATGAGGCTAAAAAGGTTAAACCATCCCTAATGTTCTGCTCTCCATGTGTTTGAGTTCGTATCAGCTGTTCTACACATTCACTCATGTACACAGATATGTTCTAGCACTTACTCAGTCTACTGAGGATAATGACGTCCAGCAACTAGTTTTCACGTGATTTTGATTAAGTGGTGAATTGGAGGGCTTCAGGTCACAGGACGGACCTTTCCGAGGACAACTACAATAATTACTATCACTTTTATTAACCTGATTACTGATACTACTATTAGTACAACTGTTTCTGCTACTATTACTAATATAATTACCAACAACGCTTATCATTATAAATATCCAATTTAACACTTTAGCAAATTTCAACCAGACAATTTCATGTAGTTCTAATAATATGATATTTCATCCTTCTGAAAGATAAAATCTGTAAAAGAGCTTGGATGTAAACAGGCGACCACACTTGCAAATTAAACATAACAAAATGACATTTTGCAGCTTGAGGAGAGAAAAAAAAAATCCCAGGACAATACTAACAAATGCGTGTTCTACCTAACAATAATGTCACAACAGCATGCGAGTACCCAATTACACTTAACCACGGGTGAAGAAATGGGAAAGGCGGGTAATTCATCACCGAGAACCGAGCACCTGCTCCTCTTATGGCCCCTCCTCCATTCATTCTGTCACTCATGGCCAATTTTGTTAATTAAAGATTTCCTGATTTATCAGGTGTGCAGGGAGAAGCAATAGCATGCAGTGTGGAGTGTGAAATGTGGCCACAATAAACCTCTCACAAACCCGAGGCAGGAGTGAAGTGTTGCGTGAAGAGCTAAAGTTTCAGACAGGAAGGGGGACGCCAGGCAATGTCATCTCAAGATTAAAGAGCGTCATTTACACGCTTTTATGGTTACGAGCGAACGTCCAAATGACCTTGTGGAATGGCTTATTACTCCCTACACGAGTGCACTACGTAGTGCTGAAATAATGGCTTCAGCTCTAACTATCCGTGAATCATTCCTGGTTGCCAGTCCCAGTAGTTAAACCTCTGAATTATTTTGAAAGAAAACCCTTTCAGAGGTCACCTGCAGAACTTTTACTAGATAGCAAGAACAATATCCTTTGGTCTGAATGTTCTCTTGCTCTTATAAGAAGCTCCACTCTTCTGCAAAGATGTTCCAGTAGATGTTGTAAAGATTTGTGAGATTTTATTCAGCCACTTAGGAAAGTCAGGTACTGATGAAGGTGAGGAAGTGAGGAGACCTCAGGTGGTGTTCATAATCATCTCAAAGGATTTTAACCGGGTTTGAGCTCTATAGCAGACCATTCAAGATCTTCATGGAGCTGGAACAGGTTTGGGTCTTCTAGTTCACATCAGTTACAAAATCCAAAGACAGTGTATACAATTGTGGAGATCTGACTTTTGGAGAAGAATCACATATGGCTGGAAAAGTCAGTTGTATATATAATATATAATATATAATATATATATTGGAAGCACCTCTACAGGTAGCAGTAGCTACAGGTACTCCAGGTTGTATAGAACCTTGAGGATGAAGAAAAACGTGAAATTTATTTGAACTTTGCAGCAGGAATAAATGGACCAGATGAAGTGTGGAGACGTGCAGAAGCTGTTGAGCAAATTAAAAAATAATTAATAATAAAAAAATTTAAAGATTAAATAAGTAAGATTAAAAAAATG
>NC_139602.1:626984-664484 GCF_946808225.1 Silurus aristotelis
TGCCACACGCATCACACGGAGCGCCTGCACCGCCTGCTGCACGGTGGCCAGCTGCAACACAGCGGTGCCCAGGTAGGACAGCAGCAGGAGCACGTAGAAAGGCGCAATAGCCAGAAAGTCCACCACGTTCATAAAGGAGAAGGCGAAATGCAACTTGCTGGGTGCCGCGGCTAAGCGCAGAAGGTATTCCAGCGTGAACCAGATGATGCAGGCTGTCTCAATGGCTTCCAGGCTTGGATTCTCAATCCGATTTCCATCCTCATCCTGCTCGTGAAGCTCAGGCACAGTGCCCACGCACATCACCACAGACGACAGGAGCACGAAGAGAAACGAGAGAAGTGCAATGGTGCGCGCCACCCAGGATGACTCCGGTTTCTCCATGAGCCTCCACAGAAATGTCCTGCACTTTCCGCTCGTAGGGCTTCCCTCCATGTCGTCCAGAATGGCTCGGACCTTCTCTGCGATCTCCGACAGCTCGTCCTCGGCTTCCTTTAGGTTGCTCTTGCAGCACTCGTCCAGCAGGTCCATGTCGACTCCCCAGAACTCCATCTCCTTGCTGAAGCGCACAGGGCACGTGCCCCTGGCCATGTGCACTTCGCCGTACTGGTACACCTCGGCGATGCACCGGAACGCGTCCGGGTCGCGGTCAAAGAAGAACTCGCGCGTCGCCGCGTCGTAGTCGTCGCAGAGCCGCTCGAGGTCGCGCGAGCCGTCGGCGGTGGCGGCGGCGCGCGTGGTGAGGCGCGCGAGGCGCGTCTCCGGGTAGCGCTCGAGCAGGCTGGCGCACAGGACGTGCCGCGCACCGCCCACGTTCACCGCGATCTCCGCGTCGTCGCTCGTCTCCGACCGCGTCCTTCTCGAGGTCGCCCACATCGCCACCGACAGCTGGGGAACGAGTGGCTTTTAGTTTCGGCTGGTGCGCATCTGGTTTGGGTTCGGAACAAAGAATCAGACTGGCATGATGAGTTACAGCATCTGGGGCGCGCGGAGATCAGAAGTGTTCAGAAGAAAGTGAACTGCAAGCAACCAGTGATGTGGACTAACAGATGAGTGTCAGAGAGAGAGAGAGAGAGAGAGAGAGAGAGAAAGAGAGAGAGAGAGAGAGAGAGAGAGAGAGAGAGAGAGAGAGAAGGCGTTCCAATTTAATCCTCTACGTTTGTGCTGTATAATTTATATCCAAAACACTGGTTTTTGCTTATTTCTATATTCTTATTTCTATTTCAATCAACCCACAAACCAGCAGAAGAAGCTGGTCCACCACTAGAATCACCTTCTGTGAAGTTACCCGGAGATCATGTGCGAAATTACACACGCGGCACAACATCAGCATTACAGGGGAAACGTCTCCCTCTGCTGACACACATCTGGTTTAGAAAAAGTGTTTTTGAGAGGATATGACTGTGACATTGACAAATAAATAAACACAATATCACATAAAAAAAAAAATACGCAATAAAACCTCACATGAACTGTCAGTGTTCACCTGGGTTTAATCCAGCACCGGTTTATTTCTGGATTTCCTTCATCCTTTTCTAAATCTCAGTTATTTTCTATTTAGTTCTGTATGTTCCTGAACTTATCGCATGTTCCTCCTGGATGACTGATGCTAGGTTTCTGCACAAAGAAGATAAAAACTAAAAGATTGTAAAAAATGTACAATGAAAATACATATATATATATATATAAAATACCACAGTAATACCATAATGTATTGAGAAAAAATGTAGAAACAACAGTAATTCCATTTTAGTGTCATGGTTGCCATAATGTACCACTGTAATACCATGTTTTTATATATATACAGTGAGGAAAATAAGTATTTGAACACGCTGCTATTTTGCAAGTTCTCCCACTTAGAAATCATGGAGGGGTCTGAAATTGTCATCGTAGGTGCATGTCCACTGTGAGAGACATAATCTAAAAAATAAATCCAGAAATCACAATGTATGATTTTTAAACAATTTATTTGTATGATACAGCTGCAAATAAGTATTTGAACACCTGTCTATCAGCTAGAATTCTGACCCTCAAAGACCTGTTAGTCTGCCTTTAAAATCTCCACCTCCACTACATTTATTATCCTAAATTAGATGCACCTGTTTGAGGTCCGTAGCTGCATAAAGACACCTGTCCACCCCATACAATCAGTAAGAATCCAACTACTAACATGGCCAAGACCAAAGAGCTGTCCAAAGACACTAGAGACAAAATTGTACACCTCCACAAGGCTGGAAAGGGCTACGGGGAAATTGCCAAGCAGCTTGGTGAAAAAAGGTCCACTGTTGGAGCAATCATTAGAAAATGGAAGAAGCTAAACATGACAGTCAATCTCCCTCGGACTGGGGCTTCATGCAAGATCTCACCTCGTGGGTCTCAATGATCCTAAGGAAGGGGAGAAATCAGCCCAGAACTACACGGGAGGAGCTGGTCAATGACCTGAAAAGAGCTGGGACCACCGTTTCCAAGGTTACTGTTGATAATACACTAAGACATCATGGTTTGAAATCATGCATGGCACGGAAGGTTCCCCTGCTTAAACCAGCACATGTCCAGGCTCGTCTTAAGTTTGCCAATGACCATTTGGATGATCCAGAGGAGTCATGGGAGAAAGTCATGTGGTCAGATGAGACCAAAATAGAACTTTTGGGTCATAATTCCACTAAACGTGTTTGGAGGAAGAAGAATGATGAGTACCATCCCAAGAACACCATCCCTACTGTGAAGCATGGGGGTGGTAGCATCATGTTTTGGGGGTGTTTTTCTGCACATGGGACAGGGCGACTGCACTGTATTAAGGAGAGGATGACTGGGGCCATGTATTGCGAGAGGGGAACAACCTCCTTCCCTCAGTTAGAGCATTGAAGATGGGTCGAGGCTGGGTCTTCCAACATGACAATGACCCGAAGCACACAGCCAGGATAACCAAGGAGTGACTCTGTAAGAAGCATATCTAGGTTCTGGCGTGGCCTAGCCAGTCTCCAGACCTAAACCCAATAGAGAATCTTTGGAGGGAGCTTAAACTCTGTGTTTCTCAGCGACAGGCCAGAAACCTGACTGATCTAGAGAAGATCTGTGTGGAGGAGTGGGCCAAAATCCCTCCTGCAGTGTGTGCAAACCTGGTGAAAAACTACAGGAAACGTGTGACCTCTGTAATTGCAAACAAAGGCTCCTGTACCAAATATTAACATTGACTTTCTCAGGTGTTCAAATACTTATTTGCAGCTGTATCATACAAATAAATAGTTACAAAATCATATATTGTGATTTCTGGATTTATTTTTTAGATTATGTCTCTCACAGTGGACATGCACCTACGATGACAATTTCAGACCCCTCCATGATTTCTAAGTGGGAGAACTTGCAAAATATCAGGGTGTTCAAATACTTATTTTCCTCACTGTATGTATGTGTATATATGTATATATATATATATATACATACAATACCAAAGTAATTGTTTTTATAAAATTAAACAGTAATAGATGTCATGGTTCGAATTTTTTTCATCAAAATATTGAAGTGGTGAAATTGACAATACAATCTTTCAATTTTGAAGTTGATTGACTTTTATTTTGTAAAAACCGCGTGCCCGGTTGTCGGCGGAAGTGGACTTTTATTTTGTAAATGCCTTCGCAGCTGTTATACCGCAGAAAGAGCTGCAGGCCACAGTGAGCGTCTCCACTGCGTTCCCGGTTAAACATGGTGAGTAGAGCGGCGGTGTGTGGGGATGTTCTCTCGGTCCTGGAGCGCGTTTAGGTGCGTTTTAATGATCTGCTGATGAAGTTGGTTTAGTTTTAATGCTCTTTATTTTACTACCGTGTCATGTGTTAGCATTGTGTGCCGCGGTAGAGTCACGAACCCCGAGCCGGAACAGTGTACTGATAGGAGAAGAAAGTAGGACCTCACGGAGGTTCATATTTTTAATGGGATATTTTCCATCATATTGGGAGTACAGCAAATTCTGTACTACCGAGTTATACTGGTCAAGTTATTAAAACGCATTATATCTTTGAAACAAACAGTCTAGATCCAAAATGGCGTCCTGGTCACTTCCTGTGCGCCATACTTCCTGCTTCCGGTTTAACATTTATTAATTTAAATATGAAGTGACCTGAATGTTTAGACTGTAACAATTAAATAACTCAAATTCTTCTTTATTACATTGTTTTCTATCTATAAAAAGTTTAATCTGCATTGTTTTAATGATTGTTTTTATAACGTTAAACTAATGGATTTTAAACGGGGGGTTTGCGACCCCTAGAGGGTCCGCGGTGAAACTGCATGGGGTCCGCTAGTTCATTAAAATGATTAAAAAGGTCAAACTCGGAATGTACACAATGGCAGTTTGGTTTTATAAAAAGTGTTTTTCACATGAAGTGTAAAACAGAACGTCCCTTTTTTCTCTCCGTAGTCTCACACAATTCTGCTGGTTCAGCCGACCAAAAGACCGGAGGGAAGGACGTATGCCGATTACGAGTCGGTAAACGAGTGCATGGAGGGTAAGAAAAACAGCCGACGTGAATCCGTTCCTCTGTGAGTTTCCATGGTTCTATATAAAGGGAGGGAAAATCTTCTCGTCCTGTTTTCCAGGCGTGTGTAAGATGTACGAGGAGCATCTGAAGAGAATGAACCCCAACAGCCCGTCCATCACGTACGACATCAGCCAGCTGTTTGATTTCATCGACGACCTGGCCGACCTCAGCTGTTTAGTGTAAGTGTGTGCGTGTAGAAGAAAGCAGGATGGAGATCGTGGGCTTCATATTGGAGGTCCTTGTTGAACATCATTTTACATGTTTATTCTCTTTATTTCATCCTTCACAAGAGTGCGATCAGGTAAAGATGCTGGAGGAGGTAAGGAGTCTCCTGTTCCAGTCTCTCCAGGATGCTCAAGATCTCCTTTGTGTGCAGAGGATGGCAAACCATGTGGAATATTGTAATGCTACAGTCTACCAGGACGTTCTTTACCCTTTTGTGGCAGTAGTTTGGGGAGGAACCATGTATATAAGTTGGATGGTCAGGGGTGTAGTAACCTTTTTAGAGTTTAAGGTTCATCTAGGTTCCATAACAGTCACTTCTCAGTATTAGTGTATGGATTCCGATCTGGTCTTTTGATTCTCAGTCATGTTGAGAGGTTTGTCTTGTTGCGTGGCGTCTGTATTTCTGTTCCGCTTGATCTTCTGTCTGGTTGTTGGTTTTCTCCCATAAACATCTCACTGTTCGTTATAGTGGTTTGTCCGTGTTTTGTTTTCAGAAGAAACATCCGTCTCATATTTATTATTAATTTAGATTCAATATTGTTCTAATACTTTTGGAGATCTTGTGTCCACAACTGCTACTTTTAAAAGATTGATTGATTTATTCAACCTTCGTTTTAATCATAATAAAGAATGGAACAGGTGAAACGACTCCGCCCGAGACGTAATTTGTGTGTTCTGTCCAGGTACCGAGCCGACACGCAGACCTACCAGCCTTACAACAAAGACTGGATCAAAGAGAAGATCTACGTCCTGCTCAGACGCCAGGCCCAACAGGCAGGGAAATAGAGTGAGACCTTCTCCTACACCTGTTCAGCATCGGTTCAGAGTTCACCACGGCATCGCTGGACGGACGTGCCGACAGGAGACGACTCCGCGATCGGACTGCGCTCGTCTGTACCCGTTACACAATGTGTACATTTCTCTTTCCTTCCTTTGTGTGTTTTTTTTTTTTTTTTTTTAATGAAATGTTTGTGTTCTCGGGAAGATGTTCTGTTTTTCTTGCTTGTTTCGTCTGTTGTGACGTCGTTTCGTTTTATAAAACGGTAGGGAATTGTAGTTCTGATGATGGTTTTGTTTTTTGAGGGGGGGGGATTTAGTACAATAAAATGACTTGATTTAAAATTGTGTGTGTAAAGTTTATTCCATGCACATTTGTTATTTGGAATTGTTTATCCGTGTTGTTGATCGTTATTCCTACTTTTTTTTTTTTTTTTTTTTTTTTTGGATGGATGGAATTGAAGGTTTATTGTTTTGTTCTCTTTGCATTTTATTTTGGTTTCAATGCAGGAGAATTGAGTTTATTCGAGGGACTGGGTAGTGTAGGACGTTTTGGGGATGAGGTGAGGGTGGTGTGATTTTGAGATGGTTTGGACATGTGCAGAGGAGGGACATGGGGGTATATTATGAGGTAGGAGAATGCTGAGGATGGAGACACCACGAAGGAGGAAAAGAGGAAGACCAGGAGGGGGTTTATGGATGTGAGATGGTTTAGATGCTGTAGATGGATGATCCGCTCTGGCGACCCCTAGTGGGAGAAGAAAGAATATTATTTTTACTGTTTAAATGAATCGAGTGTTTGTTTGGTTTGCAGTATATTTAATTACAATTTATTTTTGGTTAAATGTACCTTGTGTTATTTATTTTTTTTAGTTGTGATTAAAAAGCATCACGTTTATAGTGTTTTTATTATTATTTGTGTACTTTGTCTTTAAATGACGGCCCCTGCGCTTTCGCCGAGGGAAACCCTGTAGCGCCTTTTTTCTGAGGGGGGACCCAAGATGGCCGACTACGTACAGCGGGGCTAGTCGCTGCTCTCTTTCCCGACGTCGTGACTCCGGTGGCGCTTCACAACCCTCACAACACCGCGGGGTGGAGAAAAGAAAAGGGAAGGGTAAAAAAAAGTCGTACGAGCTCCGTCCTCCATTCGACCCGCCGCGTCTCGGGGGAAAAAAAAAAGATGTCCGCCTGCGCGTGAGGAACGAGAGCGCGCGCGCGCGAGAGAGAGGCTGCTCCTTGTACCGAACATGGCGGAACACTTGGATGGGAATATAATCTAAATGTTTTGCGTTAGACCACTTTAAATCAACACGGAATGATTATAACGCGTCATTAGAAGGTATTCCGTGCTTCTCTATAAGGTGTAATAAATGCTAGTCCGGTGGATGTTTGTTAGCATGCTAGCGGAGTCGCTAGGACAGCTAGCTAACTAGCCGGGTCTTTGAGGCGGCTGTTTCTTTGTATACAGTGAGTAAATATATATTTATATATAAACATCATTCTCCTGGTTGGTTATTGGATTATCAGTAACTCGAATTCGACTTGATTTCGGGGCAGTTCCGTTGGGGGGGGAGCCGCTAATTGATTTGGAGCACTATGCCGTGGCGAAGTGCGAGCGTTACGTCATCGGCGTGACAACAGGTAGCGCGTGTGGATGTCCGGTGTGTGGACGGAAGTGTGAAGGGACAAAATTCGTTGTGTCTCAGAAACTCCAAACACACACACACACACACACCTCTTCATCACCACCATCTCCTCCCTCCAAGAAGACATGACTGACACTCGGAGACGGGTGAAGGTTTACACGCTGAACGAAGATCGGCAGTGGGATGACCGGGGCACGGGACACGTGTCCTCCGGATACGTGGAAAGACTCAAAGGCATGTCTCTGCTGGTGCGCGCGGAGAGCGACGGTAAGAACCCAATTCCCTCCTTCCTTTCTGGATCACTTGATCCATCAGTTTGTGTTTCATCGTTTGCACGCTTTTTTTTTAACACGTGTTCTCCTACAGGGTCGTTGCTGCTGGAGTCTAAAATCAACCCCAATACAGCATATCAGAAGCAGCAGGTGAGTTCCCGGTCTAAGTGCTCACACTTTGTGTTTTGTAGCTGTTTGAAAGAACTTCTCCAGATCATGTGGAGGTACTCGTGATGTCAACAGGTTTGGTTTTTTTTGTAAATTTTTTTTAAGGACACGTTGATTGTCTGGTCTGAAGCTGAGAACTATGACCTGGCCCTCAGTTTCCAGGAGAAAGCTGGTTGTGATGAGATCTGGGAGAAGATCTGTCAGGTAAGATCTCCTTCTACGTGTTGTTGGTGTTTTTCCACGATGGTTTTGAATGTTCATGGTGTGTCCGTGGTGTGCAGGTTCAGGGAAAGGACCCGTCGGTGGACATCACCCAGGAGCTGATCGACGAGTCCGAGGAGGAGCGTTTCGAGGACATGTCTTCTCCCGGGTTGGAATTGCCGCCGTGCGAACTCTCGCGATTGGAGGAGGTGGCCGAGCTGGTGGCGTCTTCTCTGCCGTCTCCACTCCGGCGGGAGAAGCTGGCGCTGGCCCTGGAGAACGAGGGCTACATCCGTAAGATCCTGGAGCTGTTCCGTGTTTGTGAGGACTTGGAGAACCGTGAAGGCCTGCACCATTTGTACGACATTGTCAAGGGGATTTTCCTGCTGAATCGCACCGCTCTGTTCGAGGTCATGTTCTCCGACGAGTGCATCATGGACGTGATCGGGTGCCTGGAGTTCGACCCGGCGCTGCCTCAGCCTCGCCGCCACCGTGAGTTCCTCACCACCACGGCGCGCTTCAAGGAGGTCATTCCCATTACGGACCCTGAGCTGCGTCAGAAGATCCACCAGACATATCGGGTGCAGTACATCCAGGACATGGTGCTGCCCACACCCTCTGTGTTCGAGGAGAACATGCTCTCCACTCTGCACTCGTTCATCTTCTTCAACAAGGTCGAGATTGTCGGGATGCTCCAGGTGGGTCTCGCCAACACACACACAGGTTCTTCTTGGGTTCTTCATGGATTCACATATCAACTAGTTAGTTCTGATGTTCTCAACACTCCCATATAAAACGCCTGATGTTTACGTGCTCTAGACGTGTTTTTGGGGCTGTTCAGAAACGAAGAACGTTTACGGATACGGGGAAAATGTTTGTTTCGGGAACATTGATTGCAATCAGGGAATAAAAAATCTATTTAAAGTAGACGAGATGTTCGTTTTCGCTTCCTGCTCTTTAATTTTGTCTTTTTAAAAACATACAACCAGAGCGCACAAACTGAACTAAATCCATATAGTGTGTGTGTTTGGGGTCTGGTCCTCACGGTTTAGTCAGATGATCTAAATAAAACCTGAGTGTGGTATTTGTGCTGTCATTAGGCCCGTATGCTGATTAAAACAAAATAAAACAGAAGGTTAATGAAAAGTCCAGTGGTTTCTCTTTTTTGGTTGTTGTTTAGAGCAGGTTCTTGTGGTGGAGTTGTAATGGGTAAGGTTTCAGACAGGAAGGGGTTGGTTTCCATGGAAACCCAGGGAGCTTTTCACCAAGCTCCTTTATTCACTTGTAATGAGCGAGCCGCGATCAGACTGCACCGTCCCCGTCTCGGTTTGTTTCCTCGGCAGGTCGTTTTTGCAAAAGCGGCACGTTTTGTTCAGTGGAAATATCAGAGCTTTTTTTTTTATTGCTATTAAAATAGACATTAGTACAGGTGCAAAAATAAAAAAAAGACGTGAGTGAGGGATGTGCAAGAACGCTTTTTTTTTTTTGAGGTGGACGACAAACATAATTCTTCTGATTAATTTAATATTGTATTCGGATTTAAATTGCATTTCTTTACATACATTTACACTTCTTCTGTTTTTTATTTTTAAAAGTTTATAATATGTGATGTTTTGCAATATTTTCTGTGTTCTGATGTGTATAGTGGTGTACAGAGGTATACAGATGTGTATAGTGGTGTACAGAGGTATACAGATGTGTATAGTGGTGTACAGAGATGTACAGGGGTGTATAGTGGTGTATAGTGGTGTACAGAGGTGTATAGTGGTGTACAGAGGTGTATAGTGGTGTACAGAGGTGTATAGTGGTGTACAGAGATATACAGTGGTGTACAGAGATATACAGTGGTGTACAGAGGTGTATAGTGGTGTACAGAGGTGTATAGTGGTGTACAGAGGTGTATAGTGCTGTACAGAGATATACAGTGGTGTACAGAGGTGTATAGTGGTGTACAGGAGTGTATAGTGGTGTACAGAGATATACAGAGGTGTATAGTGGTGTACAGAGGTGTACAGAGGTATACAGATGTGTATAGTGGTGTAAAGGGATATACAGGGGTGTATAGTGGTGTACAGAGATATACAGAGGTGTATAGTGGTGTACAGAGATATACAGAGGTGTATAGTGGTGTACAGAGGTGTATAGTGCTGTACAGAGATATACAGAGGTGTATAGTGGTGTACAGAGGTGTACAGAGGTATACAGATGTGTATAGTGGTGTAAAGGGATATACAGGGGTGTATAGTGGTGTACAGAGATATACAGAGGTGTATAGTGGTGTACAGAGATATACAGAGGTGTATAGTGGTGTACAGAGGTGTATAGTGCTGTACAGAGATATACAGTGGTGTACAGAGGTGTATAGTGGTGTACAGAGGTATACAGATGTGTATAGTGGTGTAAAGGGATATACAGGGGTGTATAGTGGTGTACAGAGATATACAGGGGTGTATAGTGGTGTACAGAGGTGTATAGTGGTGTACAGAGGTGTACAGAGGTGTATAGTGGTGTACAGAGGTGTATAGTGGTGTACAGAGGTGTATAGTGGTGTACAGAGGTGTATAGTGGTGTACAGAGGTGTACAAAGGTGTATAGTGCTGTACAGAGATATACAGTGGTGTACAGAGGTGTATAGTGGTGTACAGAGGTGTACAGTGGTGTACAGAGATGTACAGAGGTGTATAGTGGTGTACAGAGATATACAGTGGTGTACAGTGGTGTACAGAGGTGTATAGTGGTGTACAGAGGTGTATAGTGGTGTACAGAGATGTACAGTGGTGTACAGAGGTGTATAGTGCTGTACAGAGATGTACAGTGGTGTATAGTGGTGTACAGAGGTGTATAGTGGTGTACAGAGGTGTATAGTGGTGTACAGAGGTGTATAGTGGTGTACAGAGGTGTATAGTGGTGTACAGAGGTGTATAGTGGTGTACAGAGGTGTATAGTGGTGTACAGAGGTGTATAGTGGTGTACAGAGGTGTACAGAGGTGTATAGTGCTGTACAGAGATATACAGTGGTGTACAGTGGTGTACAGAGGTGTATAGTGGTGTACAGAGGTGTATAGTGGTGTTCAGAGGTGTATAGTGGTGTAAAGGGATATACAGGGGTGTATAGTGGTGTACAGAGATATACAGGGGTGTATAGTGGTGTACAGTGGTGTATAGTGGTGTACAGAGGTGTACAGTGGTGTACAGAGGTGTATAGTGGTGTACAGAGGTGTATAGTGGTGTACAGAGATATACAGAGGTGTATAGTGGTGTATAGTGGTGTACAGAGGTGTATAGTGGTGTATAGTGGTGTACAGAGATATACAGAGGTGTATAGTGGTGTATAGTAGTGTACAGAGATATACAGAGGTGTATAGTGGTGTACAGAGGTGTATAGTGGTGTACAGAGGTGTATAGTGGTGTACAGAGGTGTATAGTGGTGTACAGAGATGAACAGAGGTGTATAGTGGTGTACAGAGGTGTATAGTGGTGTACAGAGGTGTATAGTGGTGTACAGAGGTGTATAGTGGTGTACAGAGGTGTATAGTGGTGTACAGAGGTGTATAGTGGTGTACAGAGGTGTATAGTGGTGTACAGAGGTGAACAGAGGTGTATAGTGGTGTACAGAGATGAACAGAGGTGTATAGTGGTGTACAGAGGTGTATAGTGGTGTACAGAGGTGTATAGTGGTGTACAGAGGTGTATAGTGGTGTACAGAGGTGTATAGTGGTGTACAGAGGTGTATAGTGGTGTACAGAGGTGTATAGTGGTGTACAGAGATGAACAGAGGTGTACAGAGGTGTATAGTGGTGTACAGAGATGAACAGAGGTGTACAGAGGTGTATAGTGGTGTACAGAGATGAACAGAGGTGTATAGTGGTGTACAGAGATGAACAGAGGTGTATAGTGGTGTACAGAGATGAACAGAGGTGTATAGTGGTGTACAGAGATGTACAGTGGTGTACAGAGGTGTACAGTGGTGTACAGAGGTGTATAGTGGTGTACAGAGGTGTATAGTGGTGTACAGAGGTGTATAGTGGTGTACAGAGGTGTATAGTGGTGTACAGAGGTGTATAGTGGTGTACAGAGGTGTATAGTGGTGTACAGAGGTGTATAGTGGTGTACAGAGGTGTATAGTGGTGTACAGAGATGAACAGAGGTGTATAGTGGTGTACAGAGATGAACAGAGGTGTATAGTGGTGTACAGAGGTGTATAGTGGTGTACAGAGATGAACAGAGGTGTATAGTGGTGTACAGAGATATACAGAGGTGTATAGTGGTGTACAGAGGTGTATAGTGGTGTACAGAGGTGTATAGTGGTGTACAGAGGTGTATAGTGGTGTACAGAGGTGTATAGTGGTGTACAGAGGTGTATAGTGGTGTACAGAGGTGTATATTGGTGTACAGAGATGAACAGAGGTGTATAGTGGTGTACAGAGATGAACAGAGGTGTATAGTGGTGTACAGAGATGAACAGAGGTGTATAGTGGTGTACAGAGATATACAGAGGTGTATAGTGGTGTACAGAGATATACAGAGGTGTATAGTGGTGTACAGAGGTGTATAGTGGTGTACAGAGATGAACAGAGGTGTATAGTGGTGTACAGAGATATACAGAGGTGTATAGTGGTGTACAGAGGTGTATAGTGGTGTACAGAGATATACAGAGGTGTATAGAGGTGTACAGAGATATACAGAGGTGTATAGAGGTGTACAGAGATATACAGAGGTGTATAGAGGTGTACAGAGATATACAGATGTGTATAGAGGTGTACAGAGATATATAGAGGTGTACAGAGATATACAGAGGTGTATAGTGGTGTACAGAGATATACAGAGGTGTATAGTGGTGTACAGAGGTGTATAGTGGTGTACAGAGGTGTATAGTGGTGTACAGAGATGTATAGTGGTGTACAGAGGTGTATAGTGGTGTACAGAGATATACAGAGGTGTATAGTGGTGTACAGAGATATACAGAGGTGTATAGTAGTGTACAGAGATATACAGAGGTGTATAGTAGTGTACAGAGATATACAGAGGTGTATAGTAGTGTACAGAGATATACAGAGGTGTATAGTAGTGTACAGAGATATACAGAGGTGTATAGTGGTGTACAGAGATATACAGAGGTGTATAGTGGTGTACAGAGATATACAGAGGTGTATAGTGGTGTACAGAGATATACAGAGGTGTATAGTGGTGTACAGAGATATACAGAGGTGTACAGAGATATACAGAGGTGTATAGTGGTGTACAGAGATATACAGAGGTGTATAGTGGTGTACAGAGATATACAGAGGTGTATAGTGGTGTACAGAGATATACAGAGGTGTATAGTGGTGTACAGAGATATACAGAGGTGTATAGTGGTGTACAGAGATATACAGAGGTGTATAGTGGTGTACAGAGATATACAGAGGTGTATAGTGGTGTACAGAGATATACAGAGGTGTATAGTGGTGTACAGAGATATACAGAGGTGTATAGTGGTGTACAGAGATATACAGAGGTGTATAGTGGTGTACAGAGATATACAGAGGTGTATAGTGGTGTACAGAGATATACAGAGGTGTATAGTGGTGTACAGAGATATATAGAGGTGTACAGAGATATACAGAGGTGTATAGTGGTGTACAGAGATATACAGAGGTGTATAGTGGTGTACAGAGGTGTATAGTGGTGTACAGAGGTGTATAGTGGTGTACAGAGGTGTATAGTGGTGTACAGAGGTGTATAGTGGTGTACAGAGGTGTATAGTGGTGTACAGAGATATACAGAGGTGTATAGTGGTGTACAGAGATATACAGAGGTGTATAGTGGTGTACAGAGATATACAGAGGTGTATAGTGGTGTACAGAGATATACAGAGGTGTATAGTGGTGTACAGAGATATACAGAGGTGTATAGTGGTGTACAGAGATATACAGAGGTGTATAGTGGTGTACAGAGATATACAGAGGTGTACAGAGATATACAGAGGTGTATAGTGGTGTACAGAGGTGTATAGTGGTGTACAGAGATATACAGAGGTGTATAGTAGTGTACAGAGATATACAGAGGTGTATAGTGGTGTACAGAGGTGTATAGTGGTGTACAGAGATATACAGTGGTGTACAGAGGTGTATAGTGGTGTACAGAGGTATACAGATGTGTATAGTGGTGTAAAGGGATATACAGGGGTGTATAGTGGTGTACAGAGGTGTATAGTGGTGTACAGAGGTGTACAGAGGTGTACAGAGGTGTATAGTGGTGTACAGAGGTGTATAGTGGTGTACAGAGGTGTATAGTGCTGTACAGAGATGTACAGTGGTGTACAGAGGTGTATAGTGGTGTACAGAGGTGTACAGTGGTGTACAGAGATGTACAGTGGTGTACAGTGGTGTACAGAGGTGTATAGTGGTGTACAGAGATATACAGTGGTGTACAGTGGTGTACAGAGGTGTATAGTGGTGTACAGAGGTGTATAGTGCTGTACAGAGATGTACAGTGGTGTACAGAGGTGTATAGTGCTGTACAGAGATATACAGTGGTGTATAGTGGTGTACAGAGGTGTATAGTGGTGTACAGAGGTGTATAGTGGTGTACAGAGGTGTATAGTGGTGTACAGAGGTGTACAGAGGTGTATAGTGCTGTACAGAGATGTACAGTGGTGTACAGAGGTGTATAGTGGTGTACAGAGGTGTATAGTGGTGTTCAGAGGTGTATAGTGGTGTAAAGGGATATACAGGGGTGTATAGTGGTGTACAGAGATATACAGGGGTGTATAGTGGTGTACAGTGGTGTACAGAGGTGTATAGTGGTGTACAGAGGTGTATAGTGGTGTACAGAGATATCCAGAGGTGTATAGTGGTGTATAGTGGTGTACAGAGATATACAGAGGTGTATAGTGGTGTATAGTAGTGTACAGAGATATACAGAGGTGTATAGTGGTGTACAGAGGTGTATAGTGGTGTACAGAGGTGTATAGTGGTGTACAGAGATGAACAGAGGTGTATAGTGGTGTACAGAGGTGTATAGTGGTGTACAGAGGTGTATAGTGGTGTACAGAGGTGTATAGTGGTGTACAGAGGTGTATAGTGGTGTACAGAGGTGTATAGTGGTGTACAGAGGTGTATAGTGGTGTACAGAGGTGTATAGTGGTGTACAGAGGTGTATAGTGGTGTACAGAGGTGTATAGTGGTGTACAGAGATGAACAGAGGTGTATAGTGGTGTACAGAGGTGTATAGTGGTGTACAGAGGTGTATAGTGGTGTACAGAGGTGTATAGTGGTGTACAGAGGTGTATAGTGGTGTACAGAGGTGTATAGTGGTGTACAGAGATGAACAGAGGTGTATAGTGGTGTACAGAGGTGTATAGTGGTGTACAGAGATGAACAGAGGTGTATAGTGGTGTACAGAGGTGTATAGTGGTGTACAGAGGTGTATAGTGGTGTACAGAGGTGTATAGTGGTGTACAGAGGTGTATAGTGGTGTACAGAGATGAACAGAGGTGTATAGTGGTGTACAGAGATATACAGAGGTGTATAGTGGTGTACAGAGGTGTATAGTGGTGTACAGAGATATACAGAGGTGTATAGTGGTGTACAGAGATATACAGAGGTGTATAGTGGTGTACAGAGGTGTATAGTGGTGTACAGAGATATACAGAGGTGTATAGTGGTGTACAGAGATATACAGAGGTGTATAGAGGTGTACAGAGATATACAGAGGTGTATAGAGGTGTACAGACATATACAGATGTGTATAGAGGTGTACAGAGATATACAGATGTGTATAGAGGTGTACAGAGATATATAGAGGTGTACAGAGATATACAGAGGTGTATAGTGGTGTACAGAGATATACAGAGGTGTATAGTGGTGTACAGAGGTGTATAGTGGTGTACAGAGGTGTATAGTGGTGTACAGAGGTGTATAGTGGTGTACAGAGGTGTATAGTAGTGTACAGAGATATACAGAGGTGTATAGTAGTGTACAGAGATATACAGATGTGTACAGAGATATACAGAGGTGTATAGTGGTGTACAGAGATATACAGAGGTGTATAGTGGTGTACAGAGATATACAGAGGTGTATAGTGGTGTACAGAGATATACAGAGGTGTATAGTGGTGTACAGAGATATACAGAGGTGTATAGTGGTGTACAGAGATATACAGAGGTGTATAGTGGTGTACAGAGATATACAGAGGTGTATAGTGGTGTACAGAGATATACAGAGGTGTATAGTGGTGTACAGAGATATACAGAGGTGTATAGTGGTGTACAGAGATATACAGAGGTGTATAGTGGTGTACAGAGATATACAGAGGTGTATAGTGGTGTATAGTGGTGTACAGAGATATACAGAGGTATATAGTGGTGTACAGAGGTGTATAGTGGTGTACAGAGATATACAGAGGTGTATAGTAGTGTACAGAGATATACAGATGTGTACAGAGGTGTATAGTGGTGTACAGAGATGTACAGAGGTGTATAGTGGTGTACAGAGATATACAGAGGTGTATAGTGGTGTACAGAGGTGTATAGTGGTGTACAGAGATATACAGAGGTGTATAGTAGTGTACAGAGATATACAGAGGTGTATAGTGGTGTACAGAGGTGTATAGTGGTGTACAGAGATATACAGAGGTGTATAGTAGTGTACAGAGATATACAGATGTGTATAGAGGTGTACAGAGATATATAGAGGTGTACAGAGATGTACAGAGGTGTATAGTGGTGTACAGAGATATACAGAGGTGTATAGTGGTGTATAGTGGTGTACAGAGGTGTATAGTGGTGTATAGTGGTGTACAGAGATATACAGAGGTGTATAGTGGTGTACAGAGATATACAGAGGTGTATAGTGGTGTACAGAGATATACAGAGGTGTATAGTGGTGTACAGAGATATACAGAGGTGTATAGTGGTGTACAGAGATATACAGAGGTGTATAGTGGTGTACAGAGATATACAGAGGTGTATAGTGGTGTACAGAGATATACAGAGGTGTATAGTGGTGTACAGAGATATACAGAGGTGTATAGTGGTGTACAGAGATATACAGAGGTGTATAGTGGTGTACAGAGATATACAGAGGTGTATAGTGGTGTACAGAGATATACAGAGGTGTATAGTAGTGTACAGAGATATACAGATGTGTATAGAGGTGTACAGAGAGATATAGAGGTGTACAGAGATGTACAGAGGTGTATAGTGGTGTACAGAGGTGTATAGTGGTGTACAGAGGTGTATAGTGGTGTACAGAGGTGTATAGTGGTGTACAGAGGTGTATAGTGGTGTACAGAGGTGTATAGTGGTGTACAGAGGTGTATAGTGGTGTACAGAGGTGTATAGTGGTGTATAGTGGTGTATAGTGGTGTACAGAGGTGTATAGTGGTGTATAGTGGTGTACAGAGATATACAGAGGTGTATAGTGGTGTACAGAGGTGTATAGTGGTGTACAGAGGTGTATAGTGGTGTACAGAGGTGTATAGTGGTGTACAGAGGTGTATAGTGGTGTACAGAGGTGTACAGTGGTGTATAGTGGTGTACAGAGGTGTATTGTGGTGTACAGAGATGTATAGTGGTGTACAGAGATGTATAGTGGTGTACAGAGATGTATAGTGGTGTACAGAGATGTATAGTGGTGTACAGAGATGTATAGTGGTGTACAGAGATGTATAGTGGTGTACAGAGATGTATAGTGGTGTACAGAGATGTATAGTGGTGTACAGAGATGTATAGTGGTGTACAGAGGTGTATAGTGGTGTACAGAGATATACAGAGGTGTATAGTGGTGTATAGTGGTGTACAGAGGTGTATAGTGGTGTATAGTGGTGTATAGTGGTGTACAGAGGTGTATAGTGGTGTACAGAGGTGTATAGTGGTGTACAGAGGTGTATAGTGGTGTACAGAGGTGTATAGTGGTGTACAGAGGTGTATAGTGGTGTACAGAGGTGTATAGTGGTGTACAGAGGTGTATAGTGGTGTACAGAGGTGTATAGTGGTGTACAGAGGTGTATAGTGGTGTACAGAGGTGTATAGTGGTGTACAGAGGTGTATAGTGGTGTACAGAGGTGTACAGAGGTGTATAGTGGTGTATAGTGGTGTACAGAGGTGTATAGTGGTGTACAGAGGTGTATAGTGGTGTACAGAGGTGTACAGAGGTGTACAGAGGTGTACAGTGGTGTACAGTGGTGTACAGAGGTGTATAGTGGTGTACAGAGATGTACAGAGGTGTATAGTGGTGTACAGAGATGTACAGATGTGTACAGAGGTGTACAGAGGTGTACAGAGGTGTACAGAGATTTACAGAGATTTACAGAGGTGTACAGTGGTGTACAGTGGTGTACAGAGGTGTATAGAGGTGTATAGAGGTGTATAGTGGTGTATAGTGGTGTACAGAGGTGTACAGAGGTGTATAGTGGTGTACAGAGGTGTATAGTGGTGTACAGAGGTGTACAGAGGTGTACAGAGGTGTACAGAGGTGTACAGAGGTGTACAGAGGTGTACAGAGATGTACAGTGGTGTACAGAGATGTACAGTGGTGTACAGAGATGTACAGTGGTGTACAGAGATGTACAGAGGTGTATAGAGGTGTACAGAGGTGTATAGTGGTGTACAGAGGTGTATAGTGGTGTACAGAGATATACAGAGGTGTACAGTGGTGTACAGAGATATACAGAGGTGTACAGATGTATTCAGAAGTGTATTGTAGTGCTAGAGGTATATATAGGTAACCTGAGGTTTATATGGTGTACAGAGATGTATAGAGGTGTGTGTGTGTGTGTGTGTGTGTGTGTGTGTGTGTGTGTGTGTGTGTGTGTGTGTGTTCCAGATGTGTATATGGTGTACATGGCAATAAAGGTGTATAGAATTGTACCCACTGTATATGGGTATGCAGAGGTGTACTGGGGGTATACAGAGGTGTATGCAGGGGTGTATAGGGGTGTATAAGGGGTATGCAGAGGTGTAAAAGGGGTATGCAGAGGTGTGTAGAGGGTTTTCAGAGGTGTATGGGGGGTATGCAGGGGTGTACGGGCGGTATGCAGAGGTGTATGGGGGTATACAGAGGTGTATGCAGGGGTGTATAGGGAGTGTATAAGGGGTATGCAGAGGTGTGTAGAGGGTATACAGGGGTGTATAGTAGTGCTAGAGGTTTACAGAGATGTATAAAGGTGTATAGAGACGTGTGTATATAGGTGTTCCAGATGTGTACAGAAGTGTACATGGATGAAAAGGTGTGTAGTGCAGTATAGAGGTGTTATAGATGTGTTCAAGGGGTTTATAGAAGTGTACAAAGGTGTATTGTGTACAGAGTCATGAAGGTGTGTTCGGTTGTGTACCTGGAAAAGGTATAACGAGACACTTTGCGCAACCCATTCAGACTACTTTTCTTTGTTCTCTCTCTCTCTCTCGCTCTCGCTCTCGCTCTCTCTCGCTCTCGCTCTCTCTCTCTCTCTCTCATTGTAAACCAGGATGACGAGAAGTTTCTAACTGAGCTCTTTGCACAACTAACAGACGAAGCCACGGATGACGATAAACGGCAAGAACTGGTAATGAACAGATCTTCACCGATGCACATTCGACCTGCTGTAACCTGTTTTACTGACCTAATGCCTTTTTTTTTTTTACTTGCAGGTCAATTTTCTGAAGGAGTTTTGCGCCTTCTCTCAGACTCTACAGCCACAAAACAGAGACGCCTTCTTCAAAACCCTCTCCAACATGGGAATCCTGCCAGCCTTGGAAGTCATACTGGTGAGGATCTGTTGCTCGTCTAACTTTCATACGGACTACAGAATCAGAGAAGATTAGTTTTCAATGTGAACTGGTTTATTTAAAAGTAAACATTTCAAGCTTTCTAGTCATATTTCTATTGTGTCTGTGAGGCAAATATCCACTGATATTCAGGTTGTTTTATAGATGTGTCTGTGAAAGAGCGCCACCTGTCTGTCTAATTTATTTTTACAAAAACACAGCATTTTTTGTTATTATCAGTGTTTAAATAAAAGTATTAAACGCGTATTATTTAGATTATTGCTGTTAAAAAGGATTTGACTTCTGGACACTCAAAGAAAAACAATTTTTGAGTTTGTGCTTATTTGCCGATCATCAGGGGATGGACGATGTGCAAGTGCGGAGCGCGGCCACGGATATCTTCTCGTACCTGGTGGAGTACAACCCATCTATGGTGCGCGAGTTCGTCATGCAGGAGTCCCAGCAGAACGATGACGTGAGTGACACGCACATATACACGCACCACGTGGCTGAATGATCTCCACTAAATGTGGAATGTGACGTAAGCTGCAGATCAAAGCCTTTGTTCTCTTGTTGTTCTGTGACGAGAGAGTTTTTTTTGTATTTGTGTTTTATAATTGTAATATAAATAGTTTTTAATCGCTCCCCTGCGTTTTTCTTGAACCCACCTGCAGGATATTTTATTGATTAATCTGATCATTGAGCACATGATCTGTGATACGGACCCTGAACTGGGTGGAGCTGTTCAGCTCATGGGCTTACTGAGGACCCTGGTGGATCCTGAAAACATGCTGGCAACTGCTAATGTGAGCCTTTTTATATATGCATTATCAGTAAGATCACACACACACACACACACACACACACACACACACACACACACACACGTGTTCTTCGCTGTGATTTCAGATATAATCAATTCCATTTCTAAAATCAGATCTTTTTTTTGGTTCCTCTGCAGAAAACGGAAAAGACAGAGTTTTTAAGTTTCTTCTATAAGCACTGTATGCACGTGCTCTCGGCTCCGTTACTGGCAAATACCACTGAGGAGAAACCCAGCAAAGGTGTGTGTGTGTGTGTGTGTGTGTGTGTGTGTGTGTGTGTGTGTGTGTGTGTGTGTGTGTGTGTGTGTGTGTGTGTGTGTGTGTGTGTGTGTGTGTGTGTGTGTGTGTGTGTGTGTGTGTGTGTGTGTGTGTGTGTGTGTGTGTGTGTACATGTGTAACGTAAGCAGGAAGGTGTTCTGTAGGACACTGACACGTCTGCCTCTGCTTTCGTTTCCACAGATGATTTCCAGACGTGCCAGTTGTTGGCTCTAATTGTGGAGCTCCTCACCTTCTGTGTAGAACATCACACGTATCACATAAAGAACTACATCATCAACAAGGACATTCTGCGCAGAGTCCTGGTGCTCACCGCATCCCAGCATGCATTTCTAGCTCTCTGTGAGTAATCAGTCTCACTGCGTGTGTGTGTGTGTGTGTGTGTTTTCTTTTCCTTTTTTCTCTCTCTCCCCATCTTCCTCTTCCTCACTCTTTCTCTCTCTTCATCTCCTGCTATCTTCCTTTCCCTCTCTTTCTCTCTCTCTCTCTCTCTCTCTCTCTCTCTTCCTCTCCCTCGCTCATTCTTTCTCTCTATTTTCCTCTATATCTTCTCTCACTTTCTCTCTCTCTCTCTTCCTCTCTCTTATTCTCCTTCGCTTTTTCTCTCCATCTGTCTCTCTCTCTCTCTCTCTCTCTCTTTTCCTAACTATCTTTCGCTCTTTTTTTTCTCTCCCTCAATTTTTCTCTGTCTTCTCGGTCTCTCCCCCGTGTCCTCTTTCTCCTATTACCCCTCACACTCTTACGTGTCCTCATTCTTTCTCTCAATCTCCCTCTTTCTAGTCCTCTCTTCTTCCATCGCTTTCTCTCGTGCTTTCTCTCGCTTTTCCTCTTTTTTTCTGCATTTACTAATATTACAATAAACGAATGAATCCAGGTGACTGTTACTCCATCAGGGCTTTGGTTGAGTTTTAAAGGCCACGTTAAATGTTAAAATTCATGGAAACGGGCTGGTGTTCGTACTCAGGGTGTAGATGTGATTTGTGGAGGTAGATGGATGGTGAGAAAAAAGAGAAATATTGTGATTTATAACGATGGTGAGTTTGGATTAATTGGGTTCAGATGGATGGAGATTCATTAGCCCATGTCCTCTCTGCCCCCAGGTTCTTTACGCTTCATGAGGAAAATAGTCGGCCTGAAGGACGAGTTCTACAATCGCTATATCATGAGGAACTTCCTGTTTGAGCCCGTTGTAAAAGCGTTCCTCAACAACGGCTCTCGATACAACCTCATTAACTCGGCCATCATAGAGATGTTCGAATACGTCCGCGTGGTGAGTACGCTCTGCTTCGTCTTGCTCCTGGAGGATTATTAACTCCATGTTTTTGCAGATTTGACTCTTTCACCTTCCTGTAGGAGGATGTGAAGTCTCTGACGGCTCACATCATCGAGAACTACTGGAAGGCCCTGGAGGATGTAAACTACGTCCAGACGTTTAAGGGTCTCAAACTCCGATATGAGCAGCAGAGGGAAAGGCAGGACAACCCCAAACTCGACAGGTCAGTCTGAGCTACGAGTGCCCGACTTTCCAGATCTCAGGGGTCATTACAGATTTTTATATTCCTGCTTTTTGTGTCATTTTCCCCACCGTACGTTTTAGCAGCATGCGATCCATTCTTCGGAACCACCGTTTCAGGCGGGACGCCCGGACGTTAGAAGACGAGGAAGAGATGTGGTTTAATGATGAAGAAGACTTGGAGGATGGAGAGGCGGTGGTGCCCCCCTCAGACAAAATGAAGAATGACGAGGACCTGATGGATCCCATTAGCAAGTTCATGGAAAGAAAGAAATGTAGGTTCTATTGACCAGAGTCTATCTGGTGTATTGGTTATAAATGTGTGTGTGTGTGTGTGTGTGTGTGTGTGTGTGTGTGTGTGTGTGTGTGTGTGTGTGTGTGTGTGTGTGTGTGTGTGTGTGTGTGTGTGTGTGTGTGTGTGTGTGTGTGTGATAATGTATATATAACGAGAGGCCTTTCGTGCAGCACGCCATCTGACGTGTAAACACAAACAGCATGTGGTGTCAGTGAGTCGCCTCTAGAGGCCGCTCTTGTAATGACAGAAGACTGGAAGCCGGAAAAACTATTGATAATGACTATTGATACTGATAAATTCTCTCCCTTTCTTTATATATATATATAAGATGTAGTATCTTTCTTATAAAAAAGGAGTTCAGACTAAGAGACACGTAGCCCTGGTTTCATTGTCCGTTTCTCTGATCTGTCTATCTCCAGTAAAAGAAGCGGAGGAGAAAGAGGTTTTGTCGGGGAAATCCAGCTTGTCTGGAAAACAGAGCCCCAGTTTTAAGTTGTCCTTTTCCAGCTCGGCCAAGCCCAGTCTGTCTTCACCTCCCACAGCCTCACTACATCCTGGTTCTCCTGGATCACCGGGTTCCCCCGGCACAGGGACCAGGAACTCTCCGCCCATGGCAGCTGTCACCACAAAGGTAAATCCATGACTTGTGTCATTTGTTTAATGTATCATAAAGTGGGAAGACTTTTTACTACATGTGGCCCAGATGCCATAAATCGATAATCCTGTCCATTTTCCCAGTGTTTTCATTCGAGTTGCTCATTTCTGTGTGACTTTACCGTAGGGTGGTTTGGTGGGACTCGTGGACTATCCAGACGACGACGACGAAGACGACGAGGACGACGAAGATTCGGACAATAAAGAAGAAAGCCCTCCTCTTTCCAAGAAATCAAAGTTGAGCTCCTAAAACACTCCCAACCCCCCCCCCCCCCCCCCCCCCCCCACTCCCGCTCAGAGGGAGCTTTATCGACAGACTCGTTTCGGCGAGAACTCAACCAGTACGAATAAATAAACTAATTAAGAAACAAATGCCGCCCCTAACCCCCCTCTCCTCCTCGTAACCCCCATCAGGAGTCTCCAAGCAGGGGTTTGCCACGTAGAGCAAAAAAGAGAAGAACGGGAGATCTCGCAGCGACGACGAGAACATCTCCAAAGTGCCAATCGGAGAAAGAGAGCGATAAAACTGTGGACAGATCGTTGAAAAGGGATTTAATAATTTCAACAAAACTAAAAGTACCGGGGGGTCAAAAAAAACCACGCCACACACTCACGGAGACTGGTGCCCTATAAAGCGTCCCCGGTTCGGACCAGGACACACTGCCCCCCCCCCTTCTCAGGGAAGGACGTCACATGACCCAAACGGGCCAGCCAATCCTGAACCACCGCTCACCTTCGCCGATTCATTCTCCGTTTCTTTCTCTCCTTCCTCTATCCCTTCTTTTTTTGGATCGTGATTTTTTTTTTTGTTTTTTTACGAATTCCTCTTGGTTTTTGTTCCTGGAGCGGGACAGAAACCCCAGGGGCAGATCAGTCCGGGTCGTCATCATCGTCGTCGTCGTCGTGGCTCAGCGGAATTTCTTCCCACTTTCGAAGCCAGCGGTTTCTTCGTCTTTTAAATTTTTTTCCCCCTCCCTCCTTCCCCCGTCTCTTCCCTTCGTTCTGTTTATTTTATTTTTTTCTTCTTCCTCTTCCTTTTTTTTTTAAAAAAGAAAATGGAAAAAAAAGAGACCTGCCTTTAAATGTTCAGGATGTTTTCATTCGCACTTGAACAGGTTTTTAAAACCTCGTTAGGGGGAAGAGTTCGTTTTACCTGTTTGTTTGTTTGTTTGTTTTTTTTGCCCTTTGAAACTGCAGATTTTTTTGGAAAAATTTGTAAACCCGTCTTGATTAAAGATTGAGTGGAACTCTAGATGTGATTGTTTTTTGTTGGGGTTTTTTTTTTTCTTCCCTTTTTCCCCCTCTTTTTTTTGTTGTCGTATCTTCATTTATTATTTTTTCTTTCTTCTACATGAGTGTACTCTTAGTTGGTGGGTATGTTTGGGACCATTAAAAAGATCATTGCTGTAATATATCTCACGCCTTTGCTGGTTCCCTGAATGTTCTTCTGTACAGAAAATAATAACAAACACGAGCAGATCTTTCCTCAGAACACCACTACTCAGAGCTACCACCTGATGGCACTACCGCACCACGTACTGCAGCTGGGAGTGTAGAACAGGCTCTGGGTTACAGCAGCTCGTTTTGGAGATAACAGAGATGTTATTAGTAGATAAAGCCAAGAACATATACATGTGGTCTGGTCAGGGTCATGAAAGGTTGAACCAAGAACTGGGATGGTCTGGTGTCCCAATACTCTTGGCCTTATATTTCGTGTGTGTGTGTGTGTGTATATTTCTCACCGTTAGATTGCTATCTGCTTTTTCTTCACATCGCATTCCACATTTATTCCCCATTCGCTCTTATAATATCTTCCACTGTCCTGTGAAGATGTTCCACTAGATTTTGTGGAGAGATTTTGAAGGAAGAAGCGTATTTTTCACACATTCATCCCAAAGATGTTTAATAAGGTTGGAGTTCTATAGATGAAGATCTTCCATTAAAACCCATATAGGTCTGATCTTCATGAAGCTGGCTTTGTGCACAAAAGGAACCCAATGCAATCCAACAGGTGGAGCTTGGGAGGAGTGGTAGCTTGGGCTCTGAAGGTCAAGAGTGCAAATCCCAGCTGCACCAAGCTTGCCACCCCTGGGCCCCTGAGCAAGGCCCTCAACCTGCTCAGTTGTACGAATGATATAAACGTAAGTTGCTCTGGACGAGGAATGATGTAGACACACGGTGAGGAAATGTGGGCGTCTGAATGTTCATCTAAACCCTGGGCGTAACGATTCCACCAGCACTCGCAGTGCTACGCAGATGATTAGAGAAGTCCCTGAGGTTGTCTGTAGAACGCTTGTGGCAGTGAGGAAGAGCTGATGGTGTAAACGCTCGGTGAAGAAATTAATGGAGGGTCACGTTTCACGTTCGCTGACCCAGATTTCCGTCGCGGTTATTATCCAGGAATATAAAGTCGAATACGGAGTAATTAGCTGTCAGTTACAGACGGGGATTATTTTAATCGGATCGCTTAATTACTCCCTTTCTCAAGAACATTCAGACACCCAGAGATGATCATCTGACTTCTCCAGCCGTATACGGTTCTTCCTCAAACCATCGGAGGAACGCAATTGTACAAGACGTCTACGCCGTTGAATTTTCCCTCCACTTGAACCAAACCATGAAGATTCGCTTTCCATGGGTTGGATGTGTGTGGAAGAACTCGGGGCCTCCTTTCAAGCTCCAACCCTATTTGGGAATGAATATAAACACCACCCCAGGCCTCCTCACCTACATCAGTACCTGACTTTTGGCTGGAAGAAATCTAGTAGAACATCTTCCTTTCAGAGTGGAGCTTAAAACCCTGGATAAACAGAATTCAGGAATTAAGAGAAAGTTGTATATGAGATCTTCCTGAGAAGTCCAAGCATTTTCCAAACCCTTTTGCGCATGAATGCTTTCGTCCTTTCTGGAGGCAATATGGTCCGTTTTTTGGACAGCTTCACGTCCCTGAGTCTGCAGGAGCTCGTTCGCTCCGATGGTTTAATCCTGTTTCATTTGGTGCATGACCGGTTGTGCTGCTTGAACCCTGCGTGATAGACTCATCACCCTGAGATGCCATTCAAACCCTGCTCGGCGAGTGGGAGCGAAGCGGCGCGCCGGACTTGGCTGATCCTCAAAGCCAAGGCGCTCGTCCTGCAGGGTTCCTGGCTCTTCGTGTGTGGCTGAGGGATGTGAAGCTGATGGGAAGCAAGCTGCTCGCTTTCATCACTGACTTGAAGATCTTTCTTCTGGTTGGCAAATCTGTAAAATTTCCTTCTGCCAGGTTTCATCATGTGTACTCGGTGTCCCGGTCCGTTTCAGACCTCAGTGTGTGGTTTATGGAGAAACCTGTGTGATTGAGTTCATAGTGCTGATGTACAGATGGTGTGCAGATCATCACCAGCAGGTGGCGTGAGTGCTCGGGCTGAGAGGGGTCAGCGGCGAGGTGTTCGCGTGTCGACTCGCGCACTGAAGGTCTGCTGAACCGGAAATCCGAGGAACTCCTTCGTCCAAACAGCGGCACAATGTGCGCCTTTCACGCGCAACCCAGCGGCGCGCGCTCCGACACAAAGCGCTCGGTGTGTGTGTGTGTGTGTGTGTGTGTGTGTGTGTGTGTGTGGGTTCAGGGTGATTAATCACCGTGTTTAAAGCCCTGCGGATCCCCAGAGCCCCGGTAAAGAGAGAGACGTTCACACACCACCATGTGGAGCATCAGGGGTCAGTAACGACTCGTGGCAGAGAGAGAGAGAGAGAGAGAAAGGGAAGAAAAGAGGTACAGGGAGAAGAAAAGGGAGAGAAAGAAAGAGTGAGAGACAGAATGAAAGGGAATAAGAGATAGGGAGAGAGGGAAGAAGTGAGAGCAGAAGAGTTAGGTAGAAAAGGGGAGAGTAGGAAGGAAAGAGTGATAGAGACAGAGGGAAGGAGAGAATGAAGGAAAATATATAGGGGAGAAAGGGAAGCCAAGAGAGGGGAAGGGAGAGAGACAGAGGGGGTGAGAGAAGGAGAGGAGAGACAGAAAGAATGAGACAGCGAGAGAAAGAAGAAAAGAGATGGAGAGAATGAAGGAAAAGAGAGGGAGAGAGGTGAAGGAAGAGACAGAATAAGAGCAGGGAGGGAAAGAGGGCGTGAGCTGCATGTGGTTGAAATTAAGAGATGAGCGACGTGTGGGTTCTGATACACAGAGAAGAAACAAGCTGAAATCCAGAGGAACATCTTCCCAGAAAAGTGGAGTTTAAAAGAAGACACTGTGAGAAGTTTGGATAAAATCGTGATATTTTTATATAATATATCAAATATTTGATCGAATGAACTCCAGAAGTTCAGAAGCTTCCTGAAGTGTTTCCTTGTCCACTAGATTTAGCTACGATAATGGAATCAAGGTGCCCACAGCACACAATCGCTCCACTGTATCCAGACCTCGTGCTAACGTTCTCGGTCGAGACGAGGAGGTCCGCCAGCCTCCCACTTACAGCGAGATGTTTTTTTTTACCTCCTCCGGGTCATGATGCAACATCTGGAAACGTGCATTTCTCACGTCTACCTGTGAATAGACATCAGACCTGGATGATCCGAGATCTTCTCTGTTTTTCTTCTCGTATTCCCCAGGCTCCTCCCCATGTTTCTCCCCAGGCTCCTCCCCCAGACAGACTAACGAGGAGTTGTGACCCTGACACTATTAAACTCCAGAAAGAGCCATATGGAAGGTCTGACATCTATTTCAGCTTTCGGAAGCTTTAACATCAAAACAGGAGTGTGTGTGTGTGTGTGTGTGTGTGTGTGTGTGTGTGTGTGTGTGTGTGTGTGTGTGTGTGTGTGTGTGTGTGTGTGTGTGTGTGTGTGTGTGTGTGTGTGTGAACTTTAATGATGATGTTGTAACATTTAAACCCCTGAAACCTGCTGCCAAAGAAAGCAAGCGAGGAGCAGGAGTTATATTTATACATGAACTCCAGGAATCCAGTGTGTGTGTGTGTGTGTGTGTAAGGAGGCGAAATCATTCCTCTTATTCCATTTGCCCATTTATCGATCGCAGCAGATACCTTCATGGCTTCAGCCTTCGTTCCTGTAACACGAAACCCAGTGAGAACATTTCCAGCTCAGGTCCACCAACATCCAGGAAATCTCATCCATCCCCCTAACACACACACCATCAACGTATTCACTCGCTCTGCAATAAACACAACCTGAGCTCCACCAGACCATGTTCTCAGGACTTGAAGTCTTCATGAAGATAACAGGGCTCCTGTTTCACAGCTTGTCTCCATTCGCTTTTATAATGAGCTCCAGGCTTCTGGGAAGATGTTCCACTAGATTTTGTGGAGATTTGATGTAGGTGAGGAAATGAGGTGACCTGGTGTGCTGGGGTAAAAAAAAATAGGTTGTCCCAATCCTTTTGCCATAGTTCACAGGTTCCTTGTCTTTGTCTGATCATCAGGGTCTGGTTTCTTCATGGATTTGGGTCTTGACTTCTCTCCAACAGTTTATTTCTTTGGTGCATCTGAAGCCTTTCTGGAGGTTCCAAGTGGTGCTTGTGAGAGCAGTGGGCTATTATTAGAGTGTCGTGTTGATGGAAACGAAGTCCTCCTGGGCCCCAGAGCGAGGAGCTCTTGTTAGCATTAATGACATGTTCTGGCAGGGGTTCAAACAGCTGGACACCTGGGTCAGGACCTGCGAGAGTGCGAGCTATGATGGACATTTTCTCACCCACACGTCATATGGTAACACAGGAGCAGGTTTTCTTCACAAGGCTGCCATCTTCACTCTGAAGGTCTGAAATCTTCATAAGTTGGGACGCAACTAAAGCTGGGGCAACCTAGAGATCCCTCGGGATACTTGCAGGGTTGGCATCTACTTTTTGAAGATCTGAAATCCTCATGAGGTGGGGCACGAGTGGAGCTGGTACATCTCTAGATGGTTTGGGATCTTTGTGGGTTCTACATCTTCCTTATTGAAGGTCTGAAATGTTCATGAAGTGGGACACAATGGCTGGCTTAATCTCTGGATGCCTTTTGTTATTGTATATGATCTTCAGTTGCACCACAAATCTCAAGGGTCACTATAGATCAGTCCATCAATCATCTCAGTGAACCTTGTGAATGTCTAATCTGCACTGATACTATATACATGAGTCTGGAGAATCCAGGGCAGAACTTCCATAAGGGTTCTCCTGGTCCTCATTAAAATAATCAGACCTGCTCCACCTACCTGCCTGTTTATTCTGGATAAAAGTGGCTTTGCTCCTAGCAGGTCAGACTGACCTCCATCCTGGTGCTAATGACATGCTCCTCTCACTCACACCTGCACCTCGTCACCTTAATTAGCACCTCGAAATCTTGCCTTGAAATGCACCTGTTTGTCTCACGTCTGTCGTTTGCACTCTCTACACGGCTCCATGTTCTGGATTTCTTTTTTGTTTTCACGTCTTCTCTTTGAACTTCTGCAGCTTTTAAATAAATATAATTTGCACGTCAACTTCTGCACGTGACAAATGAGGCGTGACGTGAGAAAGAAAGGCATCAGGATCGATTTCGATCTTTTTAATGGACATTCCTAAAAAGCACTTTGTACATATGATGATGTGAGGAACCATGAGAGGAACCAAGGAGGCTCCCGCTTTCTTCGGGATCAGGTAGGACCAGAATTTTAATCTTTGGATCTGCTCATTGTGGAACGTGAGAGTATAAAAAATGCGCTTTGACCTTAAACTTTGGTGGCGTTTCTCCAAAAATCAAAACTGGTTGTGTATCTGATGGTTTCATTATTATTATCTGCTACTTCCTCAAATGAATTAAAGTTCATAGATAATGTTCTTCATGCGAGAGAGAGCTGTCCTGCCCCTCGATCCTTCATCCTGCTGCTCTCGGAGTGTTTATTCTGCTGCAAAATCCTTCTTTGCATGAACGTAGCTCCATCAGCCACACCACAAATCAAGCCCGTTCATCCAAAAACTCAGGAGCTCTGACCTGAGGAACGAAGCTTCAGCTCCTGGTTCCCACGGGGACCCAGACTAATACAGGAGCGCTTACATGATTTATCTGATCTCACTGTAGCTCATTTAGCATCCATGCTTTGCAGAAGAACAAGCAACCTGGTGTGTCTTCCTACAGAGTAATGAGCCAAGAGTAGATCTGAGGATCATTGTGAGGTCTTCATCTTTTTTTCTTTACTGTAGAAGGAATCTGTTGGAGGAGTTTTACTTCTTTTGTAAAGCAGGTGATTGAAACTTTTTTCATCCAACTGGTGAATAATCGTTATTTCATGTGTGGGTTTCTGATGGTCACGAATTTCTGGAATAAAATCCAGTATTCTCCATTCATCCACATCTACCATAACAACATTAAAAACTATCAGAGATGCAAACCTGCTCATCCCAGGACTCGTTTAACATAGAAGGATCAGATCAAATGTTAACTATCACCTCAGTTGGTTCCTTCAAGGTTCCTGTTCCTTCATGTCTCCTCTGGGAGATTTTCCTTTGTCTCAGTCACCATCTGGGATCTACAGAACCTCAAAAAAGTGTTTTATGGTTTTTGAGGGACACGTACATGTTCCGTTTGTTTCTATGCAACAAACTTGGTAAATGTAACACTATGAAGACCAAACAAATCTATAAATGTCCTACTTCCAGTAAAAAAAAAAAAAGCATGAAGACCAGGGTTTTCAGATGAAACACCTTTTCCATGCCTCTTGTAAAACTCTCCAAAGATGTTCCTAACTAGTTGGAGGTTTGTTCCTCCTCCCAGAGCAGTTCAATAGGATTTAGGTGTGACGACTGGGCAAGATGTTCCCTGATAGATATCACTCCAGACATTGGTTCCATTGAGTCGCAGTCCAGACGGAACTGTGTGGTGTTGAAGTATGGAACGGGAATAATTCTTCTACCTCCATGTTTGACTGTGGGGGTGAGGAACATCTGATCACATCTACCATCCTGGAAGTTCTCAAGAACTTTCTTCCACTTATTCACAGTTAAATTTTTGTGCCTTTTGTCAAGTTTGTTTGGTGCATAGAAAGAAAAGGAACATCTAAGCCCCCCCCCACACACACGTTCCTCCTGCCGGTTAGAAGAATCGACTCCATGATCAATGTAAAGCATCAGAAAGGATCACTGGCTTTCCTTGAACTTCATTGACAGAAATGTTCATGACCGAAGACGTGCTTTTGACGTGAGCGGGTGCCCACATATAACTGGATACTCAGGGGTAGAAGAAAGAGGGGGAAAAACGTCTCAGTAATGGGTCTGGGTCAAAGGTGAGTGAAGTACCACATGCTTCCAGGTCTGTCATGTGTAAAGTGTAGAACGTCTGGTTTCAGGTTTTCAAAGAATCTCCATTCATCCGTGGGTTCTAGTGTTACCGTAATGCTTCGAGCCAACGCACTCCTTCAGGGAGATGAATCAGATGTTTGTTTGGAGACGGATTCTTGAATACGCAGCTCTTTCAGTGAATACATCCAGGAAGAAACATCATGCAGTTCTAGAAATAAGAATCAAACACTATAGATTTTTCAGCTGTGAATGGAAGTGGGGTTTTTTGGAGACATGGATGATCTGAGATGATCGATGCTGTGAAAGAGCTGAGGACGGGTCCAGGAGAGGACCAGATGTCTTCTGGGTTGTAGAGGTCAATGTGAACAGACGGATAGATCTCAGACCCTTCCCATGTTAAATAAGCGGAATCGGTTTCACTCATCGATCGCTTTCACTCCGACCCGTATACGGTTACACACACACACACACACACACACACACACACACACACACACACACACACACTTACTTGTGTGTGTGTATATACAAGTATATATATATGTATATAATGTGCACATGTGTATAGTGAAATAAAATCAGGCCTGAGGGTGGACACGCCTGGTCTCCTGAGTCAAGAACAAAGCAATAAAACATCCTAAACATCTCTGTTGCCTGTAGAAACTGTGTGTGTGTGTGTGTGTGTGTGTGTGTGTGTGTGTGTGTGTGTGTGTGTGTTTCACAAATGCAACCCCACCAATACATTCACATTTATTGCATTTGGGAAACTTATCCAGTAAATAACATTTATGGGATTCGAACCGATGACCTTCTGATGCAGAAGCACAATGCCGTCACCAAAGCAACCAGGATACAGTGAATGCAGTCCTGTGATTATCTTTGGTGTATTTGGTTATTCTGGAGGGTTTCAGAACCTACAGTAGGTGCAGTGATGGGATTTGATCGCTGGTCTGTTTGCTCTGGTGTTCACTTTATTGTTGGAGATGTCAGGTGTGTGTTCCAAGTTTTTACATATTTAATGGTGGGATGTACTGAAATAAATAGTGTCGCAAATCATCTATGCAGAAGGACATCAGTCTGTGAATTTATGATCACAAGTTTGTGGACAACGACCATTAGATTATGTGCTTCCATAGGAAAATGTTTCCTTTTCAATCAGTGGTAAATATGAAGGTATTAAAGGCAGGATTGTGGGTTCTTTCATGGTTTCTTGGTTAAAAGCCAAGTTTACACTATGTTGCCAAAAGCCCATGAGATTGCTTCTTTTCTGAACATCTTATTTCCACAATATCAGGACAAGAACCTTTAGAGGAACCAGACTCTGAGTGACAATGAACAATCCAGATTTGTGCATTTATCCCTGAAAGTTTGCAGACAACCAAATATTCCTTCTCTTTGAACGTCGCATTCCACATTTACTCCACATTTGCACTTATAATGAGCTCCACTCCTCTGGTGAAGATGTTCCATTAGATTTTATGGATTCTTATCAGACACAAAGTCAGGTATTGATGAAGGTGAGGAGGCCTGGAGTGGCGCTCCATTTTATCCCAAAGGTGTTCAATAGAGTTTCAGCTCTATAGCAGGCCACTGAGATCTTCCACACATCCAATCCATGGAAAGCAGAGGAGATGCTATTTATATACTATCCTTCATTCATGTATCCCTGAATCTTTAAATCTGGTTCCTTCTAAGGTTTCTTTCTCATGCCGTCTCAGGGAGTTTTTTTGAGATTAATTTGAGAAAAAAACGAATTGATCCGTATTCCTTCAGATTTTCTCGGAACGGTTCTCCAGATGATTTGCATCAGTCCTGGTCTTTTTGTTCTTCAAATATCAGTGCCACTGAGGTAAAAAAAAGTAATAACATCAACAAGGCAGTTTTCCACGGTCGGCCTGCGAGAAGAATATGAAGTCACACTCTGATGTGGAGAAAGTTCAAAAAAGCAATAAATAAACCTCAGCGTGATTGTCCTCATGTGTGTGAGTTTACACCCCGTTCCTGAAGAAAAAAAGGGAGGAGAAGTGACCGGTGTAAAAAGATCTCCTAGTCGTTCCGGGTCCATCAATCCTGCTAAAGGAGGCACCTGGATATTTTTCAGTGCTGTATGTGGTGTGTTTGTACTCGGTCAGGACATTAATCATGGTGTCTCCTCAAAAAAAAGAGAAGAGAAGAGAAAAGACCTGTTTTTGGAGGTGTTGCTGTGAGTCGCTGTCCGTTGTACCTGCTACTGTTTTCCAAACTCAGTAATCAGGATCTTAAATTCCCAGGACGCTCGGTTAGTACCTTCATGTCCACCTCCTCTGTTTCACACCGTTGGATCGTCTACTCAGGATATTTTTTTATCTTCCTCTTTCCTTGTAGCTCAGTGCTCAGGAATCCCCCCCCCCCCCCCCGACCACCACCACAGGCACGGCATCGACTCAGTCTGCTTAGCATTACTTTTATTTGAAATTCTGATCTTTATTTGCTTATCAGAAGCACATGTCGAGATGGAGGATGGCTACAAATACACACATGCACAACCACAGAAGATTCTTCCAAGCTGCTCCAACGTGTGTGTGTTCATTACAGAAGCACAGGAAATACCTGTCAGTATACAGGAAGATCGCCGTCACGAATCGACCGTCGCACCAAGCAAAGCCGAGTCGTCTTCCAACCCTGACTTTAGAAATCTCCAGGGTTCAGATCCAGGTCGGGATTAGATCTGAAAGGGCCGAGCTCACAATCATTTCTCTGTGATGTCGACGTGTGCGTTCACATCTGTGGAAAAAAGGGGAGTGCTGATATATGGGGCATGTGGCGGCAGCGGTCTCGAGTCTTCACAACGGACAGCGATGGTGTTGTTCTTTAACCGGGAAGTGCCTTTTTTTTTTTTTTCGCCCTAATCGCTCCCGGGGGTGGGGGTGTGTGGGGGGGACGAGGGTTTTTCCGACGAGGTGAAAATACTCTGGAGGTAACGCGTCATTTCTACACCAAACATTCTGGATGGGGAACGCGAAGTTAAAGAAATGCATCCCTCGCTCTCGTTTGCATACGTAACATTTTAATAAATACACGTTTTTTTTTTCCTTCTTCCCCCCCGTTGGGAATCGTGCGGAAATGTTCTGCCGATCGAAAGATTGAAAAAATATTCGAGGCTGGAGATTTCCTAAAAATGTGTTCCTGTTTAAAGCACACGCCGGTCAGCACTCCTCTGTGCTTCGGTGTTCTTTAGGATCCACCTGAGGGGAGACCCTTGAGTTTTTGTGGTTATGCTAAATTCCAGTGTGCAGCCATGCCAGTTTCGGGTGGTCTCTCTCTCTCTCTCTCTCTCTCTCTCTCTCTCTCTCTCTCTCTCTCTCTCTCTCTCTCTCTCTCTCTCTCTCTCTCTCTCTCTCTCTCTCTTTCTCCGGCTGTATGTGTTTCATAGGCCCCTTGTTGAATCTCGGGCCGTCCTTTCTGACAGAATGAACCCCATTCACCACGCCAGAGCGCAAACCTGATTTCATTTCCCGAAAAAAAACACACAATAGTATAAAGATCACCAAAAAAAAGCGCGATTTCCGATTTTCCGGAAAAAGTGATTGGAAACGAATTCCGTGTTACAGTTCCCTCTTCTGCGTTCTACAACTAGAAGCTTCATCCTGAAAAGCTATTAAGATTTTTCTTCTGCAATCAGAGGTAAATAAGCGCAGGTCTTAAACGCAGAAGATTTGGGGGGGGGGGGGTTCCTGTGTGTTTGTAGACACCTTGCCATAACACTGCTTCTTATTTTGAACATCCAGGTTCCACATATCATCCCAAAGGTGATCAGTAAGGTTTGAGCTCCATAGCAGGCCACTCAAGACCTCAAGACCTTCCACACACACACACACACACACACACACACACACACACACACACACACACACACACACACACACACACACACACACACATCTAACCTCTGGAAAGCAGATTTGCATTTGGCAGATGTTTTCATCCCGAGCAACACCTAAGCAGTTATGGCTTTATTTGCCTTGCTCAGGGGACTGGGATTTGAGCTCATAACCTTCAGATCAAAAGTCCAAAGCCTTAACCACTAAGCTACTACGCCCAAAGTATATCTTCATGGAGCTGGCTTTGGGTCTCCTAGTTTTAGGAGCAAATTCATGCTACTATATTTAAATAATATAATAAATGCATCATAAGTCATTCAATACAGTTTTTAGTAGAAGCACAAATGTGTCCCAATACTTAATATTCATGCATTAATGCTAATCGAAGATCATACTGTCATTTTTTTTATAAGGTAACCTGTGAAATGTGAGGTGTTTACTCCAGAAAGTTCTAATCAGTTCATGGTGTTATAGCAGGTCCTTTTCCAAAAACTCGTCAGATTTCAGTGTGTCACTGAGACTAGGGCTTTGATTGGTTGACGTTTCGCAGCACTAATTAGGGTCGATTTAACAAACCGAACCCCCCTTTTACTCCTCCCCCTGTTTTACATATGCGATCTTTATTCAGATTGGTCCTCTCATATGCAAATGAGTTGCTGCATTGTTGTTTGGAAGAGAAGGCACGTTAAGCGCGCGCGCGCGTGTGTGTGTGTGTGTGTGTGTGTGTGTGTGTGTTGAAGCAGATGAAGTCTTGCATTGCGACTGCACAAAGACAAAACGCATTAGCCAATGGGCGGAGCAAAGTGCCAATTAAAATCTACGGCCGTGTTCCAGCGTGCGAGCTGATTCGCCGATTGAGATCCAGAACAGCATGAAGGCTGCAAATCTCTGCTTTAGCTCCCCTCTGTCTCTTTCTCTTTCTCTTTCTCTGCCTTTGCCGCTAGCGAGGGATTCTTTTTTTTTTTTTGTTTGCTTTGGGGATTAGAAATGTATGAGGCTGCTTCGCCCCTCCTTCGCTTCACTCATTCCTTCTCTCTTTCTCTCTTTTACACACCCTCTATATCAGATCTGTTCTGAGGAGGTGATGTCACTGCGCTGGTGCAGCCTGTAATAGGGGTCGGGATGGATGCTGATGTTTGTAATGATGTCAGGTTTTGCATTATTATAGTTATTTCATGTATTATTATTATTATTATTATTATTATTATTTCTCCTTCTGTCACTCTCTCTGAATTTCTGTCTCTTTCCCTGCAGACAGCATGCACTTCAGACAGTTCACCCCTACTATAAATAATATATCCACACACACACACACACACACACACACACACACACACGCATATTCTAATGCATAATGCATCACATTGTTTCTAATACTCATACCTGCTCTGTGTGTGTTACATATCTGATCAATACACACACACACACACACACACACACACACACACACACACACACACACACACACACACTCACACTCTCAAAATAAAATGATGTCTGAATGACAGCCGACTTGCTCGAGGTAAAGCGAGGCATATTTTTCTGTGATTTTTTTTTTCCTTCCTTTGAATCACATATCGTGAATGCAGTGTGTGTGTGTGTGTGTGTGTGTGTGTGTGTGTGTGTGTGTGTGTGTGTGTGTATTTCCTCCTATCTAGGTACGGATAAAGTGTCTGGAAAGTGGGGCATACCAGAAAAGAATCAGAAGAATGTAAAAAACCTCAACAATTAAAAAAGAAAGAAAGAAACAAAGAAAGAAAGAAAGAAAGAAAAGGCTTCACTCTTCTGTAAAGGATTTCGCTTCAGCACATTGAGATCTGATAGCTTCTGACAATACGCCCCCCCCCCCCCCCACCCCCTTGCATATACTGTGGAAAGGAGGGAGTGAGGGAGTGGAGTAGTATTTTGGGGGGAGGTGGGGTAATTCTTGGGGGGCCTCTCGGCTTCTGGGAATTTCCAGCATGTAGGCGGACCCGGAGTAGCCACCTATAGTAGCTTCATCCGTGCACTGTGTGTGAGGTCGTGCCGGCCGAGGGCGACCCCGGGGCCCCTCACAAACGCCACCGGGGCTCATTAAGCAGCGAGAGGGAGTGAAATGAGAAGTGACAATGGTGAAGAACGCTTCCATCCTGCACCTTCAAGTAGGAGTCGTTAATAACTCCAGTTGGATCCTTGGATAGGGAGATATTTCTGGCTTCGTTACATCGTCAACTCGGAGTCCATCTGCCACCCAACCTGTTTTTTGTTTTGTGTCGTCGTCGTCCCCCCCCCCCCCCCCGTTCTGCTC
>NC_139602.1:669484-686984 GCF_946808225.1 Silurus aristotelis
CACGCTCAGAAGGAATGTCTGATGGAAGCGTCAATGCGATCGGCGGGAACATGTTTACACACGTCTGGTCTAGCTATAAAGAAAAACGTATGTCAGACGTCCTGGAAAAACCTGTCAGACGTCCCTGGGGCTGAGTTCCTTTAGAAAGACAAATGTAATGAAATATCTGGTGTTAAAATTGGGGTTTTCTCCCGTGTACATGTTCTTCTGCTTTGTGGAGACAAGGGCATTATTTCCCAGGAGGATCCGACACGTTGACGTCTGCGTCTCGCTCCCAGAGTAAAAGCCGTGACGTAGTAAAGATGTAACAGAGGAGCTGCTAAATATTCCCATTATGCGTCTTGATATCACAGCAAAAAGAGCTTCAGAAGCTCCAATAAGCTGAGGAGACCTACACTATATTACCAAAAGTATTCAGACACCCGACTTTTCTAGCCATATGAGCTTCTTCTTGAGGTGCATAATTATATAGGAAGTATTTAGCATGAGATGCTCCCCTCACAAACCTGTTCCAGACCTATGAAGATCTACTTCGGATGTGTGCAACACCTTTAGGATGGATGTGAACACCACGGCAGGCCTCCTCACTTCCTTACTGAGTGTCTAAATAAAATCTAGTGGAACATCTTCCCAGAAAAGTGGAGCTCCACAAGACGATGAGTTCTGTATTTAGAGAGCAGACAGACGTCTGGTGTGATATCTATCTGCTCTGGGATGAACAAGAAATCTCCATCTAGTGAAGAACATCTTTGGAGGGATTATTTCAGCTGAAGGTTGAAGGAAGTGTCCGGATGCCGAGAACGTGTGAAGCCGTTCTTCATGCTTAAGGAGGATTTTCCAATGGAGATAAAGTCTGTAGGACATTTTATAGATTTGTTTGGTAGATCTTCATGGCGTTACGTTACAACGTTTGTCGCATACAAACAAAAGGAACATACACGTGTTTCTCGAACACAAACACCAAGTCGGAGGAGTTAGGGACTGGGGGATCAATTTTAAGTTACAGATTTTCCCTTTGATGTTTTCTGAGCTGTGTGTGTGTATAATCCGAGTAAGAATGGTAGCGTACTTTGTGTTTTATCCGAGAGCAGCTCTAAAATCTGCGCTTTGTGTGTTTAAGTACTTTTCTTGGCGACGACTCGGAGGTGCTGAAATACAGGCTGAGGGAATCTCCCTTTCCGTTTTTTTTTTTTTTTCCTTTCCAGAGGCCATATGGTCGAGGTAAAGATTTCTAAACCATCCTCTAATCTGTGTAATCAGCCTCGAAGTAAGGGTGTGTGTGTGTGTGTGTGTGTGTGTGTGTGTGTGTGTTGGGGGAAACCCATATTAGATAAATAAAAAAAGAGATAAAAAAGACCCTGATGCGATGTTAGAAGTCCACCACTCGTCGTCCACCACTCGATTCGTGCCGATCAGCGCCCGAGTCCTGATAACACAGGCGGCTCATCCAGCACTCCGTTTTTGTAATCTAACACCTACTCTCGCAACCGCTTGAGAACGGAAAACACACACACACACACACACACACACACACACACACACACACACACACACACACACACACCCCTACATACAAATAAGAAGTGTGTATCTTTGCAGGTCACATGCCTTGGTATCTGTTGCCACATGGTTTACCTCGGTGAGTGGCGTAAAAATTTACCACAGCCTTATCTCTGTTCACACACACACACACACACACACACACACACACACACACACACACACACCAAGGTCCCTACATGTCAAGGTCATACATTTCATCCTTGATCTTTCCCTAATCCTTTGTTACAGCGTAATGAGTGTGTGTAAAAAGGGAGTCGGGGAAGAATCAAGGGAAAAGGAGGCGCCGGGTGCAAACTTTTTCTTTTTTTTTTGTTCTTTCAGGATGCTTTGGAATTGGACATTTGAGGTCGAAGGTCTTTAGGCAGCAACCGCTGGTGACATTTCCATTCGTTCCAGTCGAAAGTTTGTTGACACCCGACTATAAGAAAACCTTCCTGTTCCACGCTCCATTTTCTCTCATAATTACTTCCACTCTTCTGGGAAGATGTTTCACTAAATTTGTAAGATTTCATTTAGACGCTTAGTAAAGCCAGGTACTGATGTAGGTGAGGTAGTGAGAAGTCCTGGCGTGGTGTTTACATTCATCCTAAATAAGATGCTTCCTAAATGGAAAGCAGATCTTCGCCGAGCTGAGCTGGCTTCATGCACAGGGGCGTTGTCTTGCTGGAACAGGTTTGGGTCTTCTAGTTCAATTGGAGGTAACATTTCACGCCACAGCATCCAAAGACATGTTTATTGTGTGCCTCTAAATCTGTGGGAACCTTTTTGTGGAGGAACCACATCTGGCTGGAAAAACCGTGTCCCAAATAAAATTTTTGTTTGTAGTGTAGTTTTAACAGTGGACATCGTCTCAAAACAGCTTCACAGAAATAATAATAAAGATAATTCCACAAAAATATAAAATAAAGCTCACATAAAAATGTCTACAGAAAAACAAGATTTGATTTGATTTGTTTTGTTTGTCATCCAAACCCTGGGCGTTCCACAGTAGAACATCTGATCTTCTAATATGTATTTATTTTTATCCAGTTGGAATTTTGTGATCCTCATGTATATGAGACAGGATTTACTGACTGTATGTTCATTCACCATTCTATCCACACCCTCATTACAATTTTCTCATATCAAGGACACTGGGGCTGTTTTCATTTTCTTGTCATGAGACCCCAGCAGTGGAGACCCAGTTCCAAACTGGGACACATGCGACAGTGTGTAATCTCTATGGGAAAGTGTAGCATATGTCAGCGTTGGTCAGAGGTGGCTAAATTTAGGCCTGGCTGGTAAGTAGGTCTCAAAGTCTATCTCGCTCTCTTGCTCTCTCTCCCTCCTGTGGATCAACAAGGATTGAGGGGTTTCATGGTAATCATTAAGAGAATGTGCAGCTGGGAAAGTTCTCTTGTTGGCTTGGGTGAAAAGGCCAAGGGCATGAGAGGAGCCCAGTGAACTGGTTCAGGAGTGTTCCAGACTCAGTCAGTAGCTTCAGGTGCATCAGGTTTGTTACAGTAATCACGATTCTTCACTCTTTTCCTTTATATTTCAGAGAGAGAGAGGGAGAGAATCTATGAGAAGTTGAAGGTTGTGAATGAACATTCAGGGTTGACCATCCATCCATTCTCTGCCGCTCTGTGTTTGAGTGTTCGCAGAGGTCCATGGCGAAAGTCACCTTGTGTTGACCAAAATAACATGGAGAGGAGAAACACACACACACCAGACGGCGTGACCTCTATATATTCTGTGCAGTATAGATTGTAGAGATGTGACGTAGCTTAGCGCTCAGTTCTCCTCCTCAGTGATTAATCACACGTTCAGTAACGAGGGAAAAGTGTTAATGAGAGCAGCGTCGCCGCCGCCGCCTAAATTATACCCTCCACAGGAGATGTGACGTGGGTGTCAGAGCTCTCCCTGTTAAACCAGGTCATCAGAATGTACTTTCCATTTCTGACTGCAGAAAGCAGGCTGTTGCTTGGGTATGAGAAAGAGAGAGAGAGAGAGAGAGAGAGAGAGAGAGAGAGAGAGAGGAATAAATCATTTAGAGCTGTATGAATGGTGTATATCAGGTGTGTGGTTTTGAAAAGGTGTCAACCAAGAACTGGAAAGGTCTTCCTGTCAAACATCTCTACTGAATAGTAAAGTCCCGAGGCGGAGCTGGGTATTACGGAGATTGACACACTATAGGCTGGAGTCTGGGGTCAATGGGGATGTGCAGATAAGAGCTGATTGGAGAGAACAGCTTGGGGGGCGGAGCCCGGCAGCTCGCACACAAAGGACGCTGTCCGATCGCTATAATACGTTGAAGCTCAAAGTCAGTGGCAGAAAATGGACTTGAAGCTCACAAAAGCATTGAAAATGCAATGCCTGCTTTAGTGCACTCAGGGTGGTGGTAAGTGCTGTATTTGTTACCCTGAATGTTGAGCCGGTCAGGGCAAAAAAATAAACTAACAAAAAAAGCACTGTAGGAACCTGTACATTCCCCTGTTTCTTGTTTTTCTCTTCTTATTTTTTTAAATAAAATGTATGAAAATAAATTAAATAAAAAAAAAGAAAAAGCTGCTTAATGCTTAACAGCACAGTGAAATTCTTTCTTCATATATTCCAGTGATGTAAGTAGACGGGGGTCAGAGCATCTTTGGAGCAATAAGGGTTAAGGGCCTTGCTCAGGGGCCCCTAAGGTGTCAGCTTGGCGATAGCAGGGCTTGAACCCCCGGCCTGCTGGTCAGTAACCCAAAGCCTCAACCACTGAACTACTACCTTGATTTCACCAGTCACACAAACATTCACATCCAGATCTACTGTTCCTCATTAGATAAAATCGACCACCAGCCACACGCCAATCAGAATCCAGGATCTGTTTTTTGTTGTTGTTGTTGTTGTTTTTATATATAGAAAAGCATTTGCTCCTAATGTAACAGTTTGTATACAATCAAAAACTATCGAGAATAGTTTTGAAACACGCCAGCAGATGGCAGCACAAGGCAGCTTGCACAGTCACAGGGAGCACCGACATTCATACATCAGTATGCCAAACTCACAATGCCTTATTACGAAGTTGTTCAACAGTAGAATTTCGAAATGAAGTTATAAATGGCGTATAAAGGCGTATTGGCAGCATTCAGGTTCTTAACGTCGCGCTCGTACCCAGGCAGGAAGGAGGAATCTGAATATATGAACTGAAAGTGCAGACAAAATGAAAGGTGTTGGTATTTGGGATTGAATATGCAAATCAGGGATGTCTTCTTCGTGTTTGATTGACAGTGAGATTCTGACACACCCTTTACCTGAGGCAACACATTGCTGATGGTGGTGAAAATGCAGCTTAGTGATTATGGCATTAGTCTTTGGATTGGCAGGTTGGGTTTAAATCTTATCCACACCAAGCCGGTCCCATGAGCAACAGCTGCTCAGTTGTATGAATGAGATAAATGCAAGTTGCTCTGGATAAAGTCGTCTGCCAAATGATTCAAATGTAAATGATTTGCATGCAGACGTCACAGTTTTATTTGGAATGCATCCTAAGTTGTAACTATGTACGATATATGTAAAACGTCCAAGATCTCAGCCATTTAGCGTGTACCAACATTCAGCCGGTCCTTACTAATCTGTTTGCACCTTAACGGGCCTAACGAGTAAACCAAGAGGGGCCTTTCTACAACATCTGGCGTCATAATTGGACAGCCGACTGTGACCCCCCATTGGATCAAAACAAGCCTTGATTTTTTTTTTTTTTGCCCATGCTAACAGAATCCAGACCCAGGACTCTCACTCCATTTTCCAGCTCTGTGAGAACGACCAGATTCGCTAACGACACTGCCGGCGAGCAGGTCAGCTCTAAAATAATGACCTCGGCAGCCTCACACTTTGTCCAATTAAAGTGCAGAACACTTCAAAAGGTCAGACCTTCATCCCAGCAAGGAACACTAGAATGGGAAGAAAGGCATAGAGGAACTGAAGAGCCCCCGTCTTTAATAGTTTAGGACTGTGCAGGGGGTATTTAGGTTGCTAATAATGGGGCGATGGCGTGTGTGGCTGGTGTGCGTATAAAGGTTTTTTTTTTTTATAGGGGGCATAAAGAGGGTAATAGGGCTTTGAGGGTTGGAATTTATCAGTAGTAGGGTTTAGTCTAATGACGCTCTCTCTTAACTCTATAGGAATTCCTTGTCGAACTCCAATCTGTCAGGATTAACAATTCTGCCGCAGGACATTCGAGAGGTTTCACAAGCGAGAACTTGAGAGGCTTCGAGGGAAAAATGTTGCAGTGAGGTTGACCGTAATTAAATGAGATGTCGAACACAGCAGCTTGACTTGCTCGAGATGCTGCGAGTGTTTTTTTTTATGTTTTTTTATTATATTATAATATATTTATTATATTATATCCTTAAAATGTGTCTTTGGCAGATAGCTGCGTGTACGAGGTGAGATCAAAAAGTTTCGAGACCAGTTTTCTAACACGCCAACAGGTGGCAGCACAAGGCTGCGCACACAGTCACATGGAGCACCAAACTTCATAAGTCAGTGTGCCAAAAAACATCAACCCGTGTACATCGTGACCACGTGTGTTACCACGTCCATGTGCAGAGGACAACATGTCTCCGATGTTCAGATTTATGCAATGTTTGAGAATATTTGGAACTTCTTCTGTAGCATATGGACCAAGTCTCACCACTGTCATCAAATAGAGGAAATTTTGTCTAATATCATACATATTTACATTTATGATATTTGGCAGATACCCTTATCAAGAGTGACTTTTTATCTCATTTATACACCTGAGCAGATATTGAGTTAAGGGCCTTGCTCAGGGGCCCATTAGAGCAGCTTGGAGTGGCTGAGATATGAACTCACAACCTTTGGATTCAAGGTTCAACCTGACTTTTCCACCCATATGTAGATCTTCCCCAAAATGTTGCCATGAACTTAGAGGCAGACAATTGTATTGGATGTCTTTGGAAGTAGAAGAATGAAAAGCTCTCTTCACTTGAACTAGGAGACCCAAACCTGTTCCAGCAGCTCTATGAAGCTCTGATTTACATGGTTTGGAGATCTTCTGTGGGGAAGATCTTCACTGGCCTGCTATGGAGCTCAAGCCCTATTGAACACCTTGGGATGAATTTGAAGTCCACCCTAGGCCTCCTCACCTACATGTGGACTGAATGAGGAATCATAGAACAGTAAATACAGAAGACTGTCATTGATATTCGTACACCAAAATAACTTGAGATTTTACCTTTATTCCTTTTTCTGTGACTCATTTCCAGAATAGTGTTTTTTTCCTTGCAAAGACAAACAATGTACAGTGTACGTCCTCCAAACCCTATCAGGGCTTGGCATGGTCTCATTCCTTCCAGCTTCATTTTCCTCACACTGTGGGGCACAGGCATGACGTCAGACTTCACAACTGCACATTGATGAAGAAACAAAGCAAATGAAATGTTCACTAAGCATCGTAAATTCCACCTTAGACAGATTCCTGAGACTGTCTGCAGTTCCCTCATGAATAGATCAAATGGTAAACAATTAATTATATGAAAAGGTCAGTGGAACTCCAGTGGATTCTCCAGCATGTATGGAGAAATATATTTCTCACCTGAGTAAAAAAGGGTTGGGGGAGTCATGAAGTATGTCTCCTGCATAGACAAGTTGAACAGAATGGAAACAACATTAGCATTTCTTCATTCATCAATCTTCATTTGGTATTTTAATCAGTCTGCCTCCATTCATGTAAAGAGACAGTGGATGGAAACTGGAGAACTTGAAAAAAACCTTATTGCCCAAATGAGAACCTGTAGACCCAGAACTCGGCTTCTGTGTGAAACATAGAAACTCGTTGTTCATCAAAATCCTATACTCAAAAATCCATCATAGGCGGGTCTTTGTGAGGTTGAGTTTCACACATCTGGATTCCCACGATGAACTTTAGACTATGGACATTCTTGTGTCCTACTGGTACCGACCATGAACGGTCAGAATTTTCTATACCCCCTTCCATAATTTCAGGCTCAAGTGCAAGAGCTTATGTAAAAGCAGAGGTCAAGATGCAGGAAAAATGTGATGCACGTGTAGTTATTTATATTCAATAGTGTTAGTTGGTCATCGAGCAGATATGCAACCTGAAGTAAAGCACCTACAGTTTACATGATGTTTGGTTAGAAGTTATGAGATGTTTGTTACTAATAGTAGTGAAAACGTGGAGACGTGGAGAATGCTGAGGCCGTATGACTATTAATCATTTTCAGTGTGAAAAATATCTGCTGAGGACATCATTAAAGGAACTGCATGTTGAGGACAAGGGCTTTATACTGCTGACTATGGGATATTTGACATTTAGAGTGCATCTCAAAACCCTACACACACACACAAACACGCACAAACACACACGCAAACACACTCTCTGCCGGCATGCTCAATGACCCCTGTGTTTCCCCACATCAGCCCCCTGGGGGTCTCACAAAACCAGTAGCAACATGCGCACACACACACACACACACACACACACACACACACACACACACACACACACACACAAACAAACGTATTCTGTGCTTTAATCCCCAGATACACAACCCAACCCATGTAGAATGGCATCCATCCATTTATCCACCCATGTGAAGGTACATCAGTGTAGTGATCTATCAGCTGGGCCTCTACACTCATCCTTCTCTCCTTTGAGTGCTGAGTGTTGGAATGTGTGTGTGTTGTCAAGTGCATTGTATGGAGAAACAATAGAAGATGAGCGAGTGCAGGAGCTCGCCTTACACGACGCTCTCGCTTTGAGTTTTACACACTCAGACTTCCAACAATGTGTACACTCACTATATATATATTTATATAAATATGTATATCAGAGCTGTAAAAATGAATGCGTAATAGCACATTAATGCAAATTTATTTTAACGCCACTAATTTGATCAACACTTAAACCTCCGACTCAGCACACGTGTATTCGCGACGTCCTTTCATTACTAACAAAATGGGAAAAAATTACAAAAATGTATCATTAGGCATTTGTTTTACAGACGAGTCGCAAATCAGCACCAAAATCCGCCATGATGCGCACATCCGGCACTCAAAAGCGTCCGTGTGGAAACAAAAGTTCTGTTTGGTGTCCTGATGGTTTACGGTATTTTAATGCACAATTACTTTAAAACATTTACGGGAATATTTTGTCCTGTTGAGTTTGGTTTCAGTTATAATAAACACGTTTGCATAAAGCATCCGTATTTGTCCGTGCACGTGTTGATTAGAGTATTAAAAACTTGAAAAATTGCTGAATATAAATAAATATAAATATAGAACATTGTGTATAGGTGCGTCCTCTATAATGGCTCTCTGTGTGTTGCTGGGGAAACATATCGTTTCAGGGACTTGACCTGTGATCCCCACCTTTCAACCCCACTCTTCCAGGCCCCTTAATACCTTCCTGTCTCCATCTGAGCAATGCCGGGTTCATAGAGGCCAAAGGTCAGGAGGAAAGTTCATCCTGTCACTCAGGTCACGTTGCTAAATAGGTGCTTTGTTATATTTTTACTTGGGACGAAAAAATAAAAATAAAAAATCTTCTGTGAGGGTTTGTTTTCAGCACCATGCCGCAGTGTCTGATACAGGAGACATGATCCACAGGCCTGAATGTCATTTTACCTTCAGCTGAAACCCATAAAGATCTGCTGATGCTGGATTTAGAAATGCTCACATATAAGGTGAGGCTTCTGAGGGATCCTGGGAGCTTCTGTGGAAAGTGTGTGAGGGATCTGGGGAGCTTCAGCAGAAAGTGTGAGGGATCTGGTGAGAGTTATCGGAAAGTGTGTGAGGAATCCTGTGAGCTTCTCTGGAAAGTGTGTGAGGGATCCTGTGAGCTTCTCTGGAAAGTGTGTGAGGGATCCTGTGAGCTTCTCTGGAAAGGTGTGAGAGATCTAGTGAGAGTAATAAGAAAGTGTGTGAGGGATCTGTGAGCTTTGACAGAAAGTACATTATTAAGGAGAAGATTTTCATCATTAGACATCATGCTGGTGTTACCACAGCACTTGGTTGAATGCACCCTCATCTCTATCGTCTTGCTCTGCTGGGCTCCACCTGCATACACACTTTTTTACAGCTTAATGCATCACACACACACACACACACACACACACACACACACACACACACACACACCACCATCATCATCATCATCATCATCATCATCACAGAGAAGAATGTTTACGTTCTCAGGTTTTAGATATCTTTATATATCCCAGGTGTGTGTACTCACTGACCTGATTTTCTCTCTCACACACACACACACACACACACACACACACACACACACACACACACACACACACACACACACACACACACACACACACACGATACAAACACACTCTTTCTCTTGAACTCTAACAGCCCCGATCATCTCTATGATCCATCCAGCTTTTGTAAAGACTTCAGGAAGTCCTGTGTGTGTGTGTGTGTGTGTGTGTGTGTGTGTGTGTGTGTGTGTGTGTGTGTGTGTGTGTGTGTGTGTGTGTGTGTGTGTGTGTGTGTGTGTGTGTCTTTTCCTCTTTATGATCTCAAACGAACTGTTGTGTCTCTAAAACACTTTCCTTTCAGATCTTGGAGATAAAAACGCCTCCATCCATCGCTCCCTCTCTTCACTCTCCCTCCCACCATCTCTCCATTCCTCCATCCCTCACTCTCTACCTGTGGCTATCTTCTCTGGTTTAATACTCGCCCACTGAGTTTTCTCGACCCCTGTAAAGATTCCTGAGCGATGACACGGCTCGTAATCCAGACGTTAGGGAAGTGGAAGGTAGCACTTCATTCCTCAGGATCAAAAGCTGCAGGATGTGTAGCTGCTTGTTACTATCCACTCCGGGCCGTTTAATGTCTCAGCACGCTCACAAACGTTCCTCAAACGTTTGCCTATGGTTCCTATTTGTTAAGTTTTTTGGTTAGGAATCTAAATAATAACATTTTAGGAACTTTTTTCTTTCCCCTTCTGCCAAAAACTAACCTTCCCAACTTTCTAACAACATAAAGAGAACCATTACAGAACCTTCCATTTTCAGGTCAGAAGTATCGGGACACCCGAGGTTTCCACCTGTATGCGCTTCTTCTATAAAATGCTAAATCTGATTTCCATGTGTTGGATGTGTGCGGAAGATCTTGAGGTGCCTGCTTTATAGCTCAAACCCAAACCCAAGGTCTCCTCACTTTCCCATCTACATCAGTCTGAATGAGATCTCATCCAAATCTCCAGAAAATCTAGTGAAACATTTTCCCAGAAGTGTGGAGCTCATTATACGAGTAAATGAAGATCTGGAATGGGATGTTCAAAAAGAAGCAACCTTACATGTCCACATACATTTGGCCATACTTTGAGAGAGAGAGAGAGAGTGAGAGAGAGTGAGAGAGAGTGAGAGAGAGTGAGAGAGAGAGAGAGAGAGAGAGAGAGAGAGAGAGAGAGAGAGAGAGAGGGAGAGGGGGAGGCTGGTACAAAACAGGTAGTGAAAAAACTAGAACCTAAACACACACACACACACACACACACACACACATACACACACACACACTGCACTCAGTTTGGTGATTAATGTGGTCTTTATACAATGGGAGAAAGAGGGAGAGGAGGAAAGTGTAAAAAGGAGGACAGTGTGCAGGAGAAGGTTGTTTATGCTGCACTAAAGCTCCTGTAACTCACAAAACACTGATGCTTCAATGTGTTAGACTGTGGGTGAGGAGCAAACGTCCCCACCATGATAGGAATACCTGAATATCTATTAAAAAAAAGATTTCTATCTATCTATCTATCTATCTATCTATCTATCTATCTATCTATCTATATATATATATATATATATATATATATATATAGAGAGAGAGAGAGAGAGAGAGAGAGGGGGGGGGGGGGTTGCCTCTAAAGCATTTTTATTTATAGACAATAGGAAGGAAGGAAGGAAGGAAGGAAGGAAGGAAGGAAGGAAGGAAGGAAGGAAGGAAGGAAAACAAGAAAAGGAAATAAGGAAAAGGGAAAGAATTAGGAAAGAAAATAATAAAAAAAAAAAAACAGTAAAAAGGAAGGAAACACGTGAAATCCACTAATCCAGAAGAGAGACTACGTGACGTGTCTGTGTCCTTTTCATTACGTGTCTGTGTCCTTTTCGTAACCTGTCTGTCTTGTGTCTGTGACACGACATGTCTGTGTCCTTTTCGTGACGTGTCTGTGACGTGTCTGTGACGTGTCTGTGACGTGTCTGTGACTTGTTTGTGTTTTTCGTAACCTTTCTGTCTTGTGTCTGTGACACGACGTGTCTGTGTCCTTTTCGTGACGTGTCTGTGACGTGTCTGTGACGTGTCTGTGACGTGTCTGTGACTTGTTTGTGTTTTTCGTAACCTGTCTGTCTTGTGTCTGTGACACGACGTGTCTGTGTCCTTTTCGTGACGTGTCTGTGACGTGTCTGTGACGTGTCTGTGACTTGTTTGTGTTTTTCGTAACCTTTCTGTCTTGTGTCTGTGACACGACGTGTCTGTGTCCTTTTCGTGACGTGTCTGTGACGTGTCTGTGACGTGTCTGTGACGTGTCTGTGACGTGTCTGTGACTTGTTTGTGTTTTTCGTAACCTTTCTGTCTTGTGTCTGTGACATGACGTGTCTGTGTCCTTTTCGTGACGTGTCTCTGAACCCACAGCTGCACTTGGCTTCTTAAAAAGTGATCCATGATGTTCCATCTCCACGTGGACATCAGGACTCCGTAATATTTTCCATTTCTTTGTCAGTGCAGAATCGATACGGAGCTTCATCAGGATGCACATGTGGACGAGTGATGGATGGAAAGGTCTCGCTCTACACGGGTCAACAGGGACATCATGTACTGCCTAGGCAGCGTTTTTCTTCTAATGCAGTAAGAGGTAGAGAGAAAGAGAAAGAGAGAGGGATTTGGGTGTTGGGGTGGGGGTGGGGGTGCGATAGATGCTGACTGTGGCAGAAGTGCAGAATTGTGCTGACGGTCTACGTTCGGGCAAAACCACAGCAAAGTGACCGAGTCTTCAATTCAAGAGCTTTTTCTATATTTCCTCCACATCAGGAAGGAGAGACAGAAATGAGAAGACATCACCATAATCACCATAATCACCATCTCTTTATCTGGAGACAGTGATGAAGAAAGAAGATAAGAAACAGCTGAGGGAAAGTAAAAATAGCAGAGATCCTCGATGGGTCTTGGATCATTTCTATGGATGTAGAAGAGAGAATGAACAGACAGATCCATGTGTATGTTCCTCCGTGGTCTACATCACCCCTGAGAACAAAGAAAAAGTTCTAAGCCACACCTTCAGAAAATCTATAACCTCACAACCCTCTGTCATTACCACACCCTTTCTGCTCTTAATGAGCATCCTCAAATCCATAAACACCACCTACTGTTATGAGCTCCAATCTTCTGAGAAGATGCTCCACTAAAATTGTTTATATGGAGATTTGTGAGATCTCATTCAGACACTAAAATCAGGTGCTGATGTAGGTAAGGTAGTAGGTGAGGAGGCCTGGGGTGATGTTCAAATTCATCCCACCATTAGGTGCTCCACTCAAGATATTCCACACACACATCCAACTTATGGAAAGCAGATCTTTCCATAGGTAAGTTGGATTTGTGTATTTTTGTGTCATGCTGGAACAGGTTTGGGTCTCCTCGTTGGAGCAAAGGGAACATTTCAAGAGACGAGTGTTTGTCTTCAAGTTGTCTTCAAAATTTAGAGAAGAACCACATATGGGTGGAAAAGGCGGAATACTTTTGACCAAATTGTGTATTTTATTTTATTTTTTTTCCTTTTTTCAAATAAAACCTGACCTGTCTGTAGCATGCTGCCTAGGTCCACACACACACACACACACACACACACACACACACACACACACACACACACACACACACACACACACACACACACACAAAACGTCCTAATATTTATCAGTGTACAAACCTGGCATTCCCGTTCCTGTCATTCAAAAGTAAGTAATCTTTTTTTCTGCTAAATGCAAGTATTTCTTTTTTTTTTCGCTGCCACACACACACAGACACACACACACACACACACACACACACACACACACACACACACACACACACACACACACACATCAGACGCACTGGTCTCTCCAGGCACAGACAGATTTTCGGCCTGTGTGCCAGTCCTTGCTGCAGAAACCCAACTGTCATCTGTCGTCTGGTCAGCGTGAGTTTGGCATCTCTAGGAGCCACCATCATCGGAGAAAAGAAAGTAAGCAGGGGACGACCGCAGCGTTCCGCCCATGTCGTGTGTGTGTGTGTGTGTGTGTGTGTGTGTGTGTGTGTGTGTGTGTGTGTGTGTGTGTGTGTGTGTGTGTGTGTGTGTTTAGACTGAACATACAGGATGCCATCATGCTTCTGACTCAGTCCCATGTTTTCTTTCTCTTATCCAAGTCTCATATATATTATATCTCTCCTCCAGCATATCATCTTCAACCTTTCCCCTCGTTTTTTATAGATATTTCCCGCTTCTACGTTCAGACCTCCTCGTCTGCCTCCCTCTTTCTTTCTCACTTTCCTTCTATCCTTCTCAGTTGTCACACTTGTCATTCATTTGACACAAAAATCTGGCTGGATTTTGAATTTTTTGGCACCCATAACAAGTTATTAGTGTTAAATGTGTGTGTGTGTGTGTGTGTGTGTGTGTGTATATATATATAATAAAGCACATAAAGGTTCAGCCTTTCTGTAGACCATGTAAAACATCATCTAGATCTCTATTTTGGCGTGAAGTTACAGTTTTTTCCTCGCTCGCTTTGTTTTCTCGGTTGCATCTCCAGTATGTGCATTTCTCAACACAATCTGTACAAACAGCACAACACAATAGATTACTTGAAAAAATACTCTATTTTCTCAAAATAGAGAACGAGGTTTTATCAAAAAGTTTAGAGATTCGCTCCGTTTGCAAGAAAGTACGTAATTTATCTACGTTTCCACACGATCAGCTTCAAAAAAATACGCCCTTACACAGCATTCCGTTCTTCTGGGACGTGTCCTGGAGGTGAAGCATGTTCTGCAACTTTTGCGCTTCGCACTTAAGGAACAGGCCGAAGTCAATGTGCAGGAGAATCTGGTGAGTTTGGTGAGTGCAGAATTGAGATCGTGTGGTTTGTTTTCCGACAATCATAAACGAGATGCCGAATCGTGCGCGGTTTGTTTAAAATTGCTTGAACAGGTAGTTTTGAAATTTCATTTCTGATCTGAGAAATGCGCCAAAGCAACTCAGAAAAATGTTAAAAAGTGCGATGAAGGACACGTCCGTGTGGTCATGTGATCTCGTGATCTGATTTCCCGCTCAGTGATGATGGAAATATTGAGCAGCAAAAAAAAAATAATTTTCAGTTTCGTGATCTATGAAGATTTTTAAAAGCGTTTGGAACTGTCGATATGCTCAAGCTCTGGAAATGCTAGGTGTGTGTGTGTGTGTGTGTGTGTGTGTGTGTGTGTGTGTGTGTGTGTGTGTGTGTGTGTGTGTGCAGTGGGAGGTTCAACATGTTGTTCTTGGGCACTGGAGGCTTTCGAGGAGTCCTGCGGTCTGGAAAAAAAGGAGCTTATATCCTGTGATCTGTCAGGCAGAAAGATAGAGACAGAGAGACAGAGAGAGAGATGGAAAGAGAGAGAGAGAGAAGGAGAAATGGATAATGTAGTTCCTGAGAGAAAGGGTGACAGATAGCGTGCTGTGTGGGCGACAGTAGGGCACAGAGATGAGCACTTCATGCCAGGGAATAAGAGAGCGATGGAAAAAGAGAGAGATGGATAAAGAGGGATGGAGGACTGGGCGCAGGGAGCCACCACCCCACGGATTGAGACGTATCCCACATTGCCCCGCTCTCCCCAGGCGCAGCGGGGACTTGACGTGGCGCTGGCCCTGGCACAAAAGAACGGAGGAGAGGGGCGCCAGGCGCTGCGTGGCACGGTTACCCGGAAACGGGCACACGGGTGTTGGCATGCCAGCTCTCTGTCTGCGAACTTGCACACACAGAATAAGAGATGTTGCTGTTTGATCCTCACTGGAGGAGAGCAATCAACTCTTGACTCACACACACACACACACACACACACACACACACACACACACACACACACACACACACACACACACAGAGCTCTTGTGTGCCTGGTTCATTGTGTGTGTTTTCTGTTACATTCATGTCAGATTGCTCTGTAAATGATGTGGCCACAACGATTAGTCCTGTGTGTGTGTGTGTGTGTGTGTGTGTGTGTGTGTGTGTGTGTGTGTGTGTGTGTGTGCGCACGTGTCTGAATCAAGAGTTGATTCTTCTCCTCCAGCATCCTTTTCTTCTCTCTCTCTGTCTCCTTCTCCGACTCTTTCTTTACTTTTTCTTCCGCCACATCCTCCTCTTCTCTTTCATCGATTCCTCCACCTTTTCTTCCATCTCTTCTCATTCTTCTGTTCCTCCGCATCGTCCTTTACGTCTCCTCGACCTGCTATCCATACATCTCCTTCTCCTTGTTCTCCTCTTCTTCCTTCTCTTTCTCTTTACGCTACACTTTACTGGTAAATAAAGAGAAATCGACCTGCCAATCACACGACGTCTCCATCAACACACTTTCTGTCAATCTCACACTCATTCAGTCTCTGAGCTGAAGATAAATGTAGAGTTATTTATGATGACAGGTGGAGCCATTAATCATCTACATGACTCTTCTTCTTTATCATCACCATCATCATCACTACTACTTCTTTGTGTGTGAGAGATAGTGAGAGTGATGGAGAAAAACAGAGAGCATTTGTAAATATTAGCATAGAGCCCTAATTTTAGACAGACAGACAGACAGACAGACAGACAGACAGACAGACAGACAGACAGACAGACATATAGTTAGTTAGTTCTGTGGTAGATCTGCACTCAGCCAAGAAGAAAAAGATGAATAAATGATGAGGGGATGAAAGGCACAGTGGAGATAGGCGGCTTGCTCTTTTAGACCATGCAGAGTCATTGACTCATCCAATTACCACATTAGACACACACACACACACACACACACACACACACACACACACACACACATACACGCTAACACAAACACCCCTGAATACGATCACACCAACCACTGGGTGTCAAATAAGACAACAGGGGGTCACAGACTGTGTGTGTGTGCGTGTGTGTGTGCATGTGTGTGTGTGTGTGTGTGTGTGTGTGTGTGTGTGTGTGTGTGTGTGTGTGTGTGTGTGTGTGTGTGTGTGTGTGAGAGAGAGAGAGAGAGAGAGAGAGAGAGTGAGAGTGTAAGTGTGTGAATGTGTGTGTAATAGTGAGAGATTTACTTCACTTCATTTACATACTGCATATCAGATTAAATCAGTACTATTCATTTGTAGATAGATAGATAGATAGATAGATAGATAGATAGATAGATAGATAGATAGATAGATAGATAGATAGATAGATAGATAGATAGATAGATAGATAGATAGATAGATAGATGGAAATTGACAGACAGACAGACAGACAGACAGACAGACAGACAGACAGACAGACAGACAGACAGACAGACAGACAGACAGACAGACAGACAGACAGACAGACAGACAGATAGATAGATAGATAGATAGATAGATAGATAGATAGATAGATAGATAGGACAGATGAATGGATAGAAGGATGGACGGACAGACAGGCGGACATATGGATGGATGGACGTGTTTGAAGAACTTCTAGACCCCTGTGGGCAGGTTGCCAGTTATGTAACTCCAGATTTGCATGTGAAGAGAAGACTGTTGTTTTTTTTTCTCTTTCTTGCCATTGGACTGGGTGTGAACCGAGCCTGTCGTTTTTTCTTTCTCCCCCTCTCCGCTGTTTTGTCCTGAACGAGGGATGGCACCGCCCCTGATGGAGGGATGCTGAGAGACTGACAGCAGCAGAAAACATGAAAGGCTTTA
>NC_139602.1:689484-704484 GCF_946808225.1 Silurus aristotelis
CCGACAGCCGATGATATGAGTGAAATGTTTTACGAGTAGAAAAGTGACGCCTAATTATGTTCTCGTAATCGTTTTCTGAACAGATCGTTCCGAACGTTTTCGGTTGAGGAATTCCTAAACGTGTTCCTTCCGCGAACACGTCCTTCACAGAGCCGAGGTTCCTGAATATTCGGTTAGAAAACGATTCTTTAATTACATACATCCTGTCAATCAGAGCTGTAATGGACTTCCTATAGGGTGCGCTCAAAGACATAACACCGTAAAGGAGTGAAGCTAATCTCACGTGGCTTTGTGTTCTTTCAGTAATTGGGGATATGCATAATTTGTACACATGCGCTCTCTCTCACACACACACACACACACACACACACACACACACACACACACACATGATCGTTCATTCGCTCAATGCTGTCCATGCAATCTTTTCTCTCATCCTTCTCTCTCTCCCTGAGCCTGTGCTAATCCTCATTCAGGGAGGCCCCATTTCTCTTCCTCTCCTCCTTTACCTCATCTCCTCTTTCCTCCCTCTCTCATTATCCCTCTTTTACTCCCCAGCATTCTCGCATTCCTCCTCTTTCCTCCCTCACCCTGGATCTCGCTCATTCACGAGCACATCAACCCCCAGCACCCCCTGCCCCCAATCTACCCCCGCCAATCAACCCCTCCCTCCATCCCCACCCATGTACCGTTCCTCCTTTTATTCTTCCTCCGTCTCTCGTGCCCTCTCACTCTCGCTCTGTTTCCGACTGGGTTTTGCTATTTAATCTTCTCGAGGCGTTCAAGATGTCCCTCGCCCCTGAAGCTGTGACACAATAGGGCAAATCCAGCATTGGCTCAGTGGGCCGCACCCCTCACGGCTTTGAAGAGGGAAGAGGAGGAGAGAAGAGCCAAAGAGGAGGAGAGAGGATGAGAAAGGTGGGGTTGGAAGGGGTAGAAGGAACGGAGAGGAAGAGGGGGGTTTCCTTGAAGTAGCCCCAAAAGCTTCCCAGGGTCCCCCTCTTTCTGCATTGGTGGCCCTTTCCCTTGTGTGTGATGGACTTTTCGAATCTCATGCATACTTCAGGATAGCATAGCAACCATATTCACGTACACACACACACACACACACACACACACACACACGTTTATACACAGGTGAGATCCATATCTGATTTCATCCACATTCATTCGTATATACGAAGTTTTAAAAAAAAGACAAAATTGCTCATGATTTGTTTATTACAATTTGATGGTTTTAAATTGGAGATGGTAGAACCTCAATTTGCTCTCAGAACAGCCTCAATTCCTTAAGGCATGGATTCCAAAAGATGTTGAGATCCTGGTTCACGCTGACCATCACGCAATTCCTGCACAACCCAAACGTGAGCTTTTGGATTCAGTCTCTCTGAAGAACATGGTGTGTTATCATGCTGGAAGGTAATGAAGTAACCAGAGGATGATCAGTTCATCGTGGCTATGAAGTTCTGCACATGGTCACCAACAATACTCAAAAAAAAAGAAAGGTGCTTTATATTTACATTTCTAGTGCATTTCTTTTTTTCCATATTCCAGCAATGTAAGAAATCTGGGGTCAGAGTGCAGGGTCTGCCATGGTACAGCACCCCTGGAGCACTGAGTGTTGAAGGCCCCGCTGAGGGGACCCAAGCGTGGCAGCTTGGTGGTACCAGGCCTTGAACCCCCAACTTTCCAATCAGTAACCCTGGACCTTAACCACTGAGCTACTACCTCCCCAAACAGGCTGTGGCATGCAAGTGATCACTGATTCCCCACACTATTACAGCACCCCCACCAGCCTGGACTAGTGACCCAAAGTAGGTTAGGTCCATGAATTCCTGCCGTTGGAACCAAATATGGGCCATACCACCTGTGTTTCTTGTAGGGGTGTCCCTGAAAAATGTATTTACAAAATTAAATTCCACAATCCCTGCTGCGGAGATGTTCTTGTGTTGGTCACGGATCATGGAAAATAAAACCTAAATCTGTCGCATATTCAAAATATCAATTACAAAAATGTTCCCAAAATAGACTGTGTTTGGAAGAAATTATGAGAAACGTGGTAGTTCCATGTGAATCAGACACTGAGCACCCCCATATAGCCAAAATGGTATGATCCTAATTTCATAACACCTCTACAAAGATTCGACTGTGAGATTGGTAATCAAATCAGACTTCTTCTATGGAAGCATGGAGGATCTTCTTCGAGGATTTGGGGTCACCCCTAGTTTCTTGGTAGAAATTGAGGAACATCAGGCCAGGCTTGGATTTTCCAGGGTTTTGTTTTTCAGTGTTGAGCATTTCTGAGACGCATTCCTGCTCACCTCAGTTGTAAAGAGTAACTATATGAGATATTTTATGCTTCCTCGAATCTTTAACCAATTGTCCTTGGACCCCTCAACAAGGCTTTTTTACCCACAGGACTGCTTTTTTTTCACACCATTCTAGACTTTTTGAAAATCCCAGCAGGAGATTATAAGTTTCTGAAAAGCTCAACAGGCATACCACAGATTTATTCTTTATTCTGATGTTTGATGTGAAAATAATCTGAAACTCTTGACCTGTATCTCTATGATTTCATGCTTGGTGCTGCAGCAGTGGGTAGAGTTTCTGCCTCACAGCTCAAGTATTTCCAGGTTGATCTTGAGCTTGAGGTTGCAGTCAGTTTTTTCCTATCTCCATGGATATCCTTCGGTTCTCCCGGTTCCCTGTGATAGATTGATTGACTTATGGATTTGTGAACCATCTCGAGTGTATTTTTTAACCACACACTCGCTATTCGTAGGATTATGGAGTTCACCATGTGGATGGAAATTGAGTAAAAATGTCAGTCTTCATTCCTCCCAGAGTTCCTCTGACCTTTCTCCCTCTGAACAGTTTGTAATCTAGAGCCGTGAGTGGAAAACGAATACCACTTCAAAAAGGATTACAAGCCGCGGTGGTATCGAATCCTAATGCGTTTATCGCAAAGACCCACCGTGATCTCTCCCACGGGGAACACCACAAAGATTTATTCTTCCACTTAAACCTCGTCCAGCTGCACATTTCAGACTTTCCAATCAAGCTCACGTCAGCGCGTTAGCCGATATCGCAGATGTGCTAGTCATGCTAGTGTTCGAGGCGGAACATTACGCTTTTGGTGCTACGTGAAAGCGCGTTGTGTCGAACCAGAAAAAAGTGTCGAACATACGGAATCGTCAGACGCGGGATTACGCTGGCATGCACCGGCTTTGTGTTGGCGTGACGTACGTTTCGGCGGCGTGATAAAGACACACAATGGGAAGAGCGCTGTCTCTCTAAACAGTGCCTCCTGAAGCATCATGGGGCTCGCGATTTTAAAAACCCCAGCGGCGTCGGCCTGGTGCAGGCATGTGCGTCTGGGACAACGGGCATTGTGTAGTTGTGCACACGTGTGGATGTTACATAAAAATGAGTTAATGCCCACACCCACACGCACACACACAGTTTTGTCGAGCAGATTTTAAGCTTATCACTCAGGCGCTTTAACGTACGACTTCGGTCTGTCTGCATTGTGTGAGCAGGCTGGTCGGCACTCATTGTACCTGTAATAAAAGTGTCAGGATGAGAGATATACTATCCTTCCTTTTGTCATCAGGGCAGGCCAAAAGTGCACTCCACTTATAGCCCCCCCCCCCCCCCCTCCCCCCCGCCCGCTTCCATACGTCCCCTAACGTCCCCCGACACTTTAGCACCAGGGTGAAGCCTTCTGTCTTTTCTGAGCCCTAAAGCTTGCAATGCAATGAAAGGTCGTGTCTGCAAAGCTCAAGTCTTATTAAAATTATACTTTCTCTTCTCTCATCACTCAACATCCTCCATGTTGTTGCCCAGAACATGGACTCCCCCATTACCCCCCCCTACGGACACCTGACTATGAGATTGGAGTGTGATTTTTGATTTTACAAGAGGACCCATGTGGTCCATGCCGTTCCATGCAATTTTACACAGTAAAGTCAGGTACTGTAGGTGTGTAGGCCTGGGGTGGGGTAGTGTTCTAATTCATCCCACAGATGTTAGGGTTTGAGCTCTATAACCACACACTGTGAGATAATGGTACAGCAATTGAGACTGACAACTTTAGGTTTTTGAGTGGAGAAGATAAGTTCTTGCATGAAATCATATTTAAATTCATTCGACTGATGTTTTAATTACAATTCACTTACGGAGGAACGTGCTATCTGCCCTCTTCCACATACATGAGTTTACAAAGGCACGTGATTGGCTAGTGTCTCCATCCAGCGTTGATGAGCTTCAAATAGTAGATGACCAAGAAGACTTTAGACGTGAATTTTCAGTTTCTAACGAAAAAATGGTAAAAATATATACATTGTTGCGCCGCATATTAATTTTTGTTTGATATGTTGTGACGTTGCCATAATCTTCCGTCCTGTGAGATGCCTTGCTCTCACCAGCGTTCAACAGAGTTCTGTTTTCTCTGTGCTAGAACGTGTTTTTGGAGGTCTAAAGCAAATAATGAATTGAAGTTGATATTTCCAGGAGTTTATCTCAAATTAACTTTTGAATTCCAGTAAGTGTGTGGCAACTTGTTCATCCATTATCCATACTTTCCAAAAGTGACTACATTTTTGATATTGTTTTTTAGGACGTATTTTATTCTTTGAATTATTTTGAATGTGTCTCCAGGGTCTTCAGGAAATTTCAACTTCTTTTAAAGGCGGTTTTACTCCATCATCCACCTGAAGCATGTGTTTACTTACAGAGTTTATTCATTTCACCAAAACAAATCTCATCTCAAATGGAAAAAGTGTACGCTTCGAGACTCAGGTAGGTTCTTCAGTACATGCTCTACATAGGTGGCCTAAATCATTTGATATGAAAATACCCATCTGTATTTTTGCATGGTCAAATCAGTGATGAAGCAAGCTATCGGTTTCAGTAAACACTCTCGTCTCTTTATTCCTAATGGAAAAACCAAGTGTTCCCTGAATTCACTGAGACTGTAGTGTTTGGGATGATGAACAAAAAACGTAAATTTTTATACATTTTTTGCCGCACTGATAAAAGCAAACACATCCAGCTACAGGTTTCAGATGTTTTTGATCACGTCCACCTTAAAAGAAATAAAAAAAACAAAGCTACACATGATACAGATGTAATATAATAAATAAATAAATAAATAAATAAATAAATAAATAAATAAATAAATAAATAAATAAATAAATCCGGATAACTGTCAATATCTTTGTCATCCAAACCCTCACCTTTCTGTCTTTTATATATATTTTATAGTATAGTGTGTGTGTATATATATATATATTTATTTTTTTTATTCATAAAGTTAGACTTTATACTTTTAATATACTTTTATTATTATCTCTATGTTCTATATTATTATATATAAAAGCGCATCACTACGTCATACTCGAAACTTATGTGACAAATAAGATTAAATTTGATTAGATCTTTTAATTGAAATAAATCCGGTACTATTCTTTTAACGTGATCTTTTGATTGCACGTGACACACGAGACATAACGATTTGAATAATGAGTTAAATTGAGCGTACCGTATAAAAATACTTTATTCTGAAAGGAAAGGTCAGAATGCTGCTTTTTAACTGATCGAATTTCTTTTCTTATCAGATGGGGGCTATAGTGAGCTGTGTGTGTGTGTGTGTGTGTGTGTGTGTGTGTGTGTGTGTGTGTGTGTGTGTGTGTGTGTGTGTGTGTGTGTGTGTGTGTGTGTGTGTGTAATCAAAACTGGAGAAGACCAACTGTCCAGCTATCTGCAGCAGCTGCTTCCTAGTCCTATTACATAACTGTAGACACAGTCTGTGTGTGTGTGTGTGTGTGTGTGTGTGTGTGTGTGTGTGTGTGTGTGTGTGTGTGTGTGTGTGTGTGTGTGAAAGATTTTTGAAAGATCTGTAATTTATATCTAAAAAAAATTCATAATTTCCTAGAGATCCCATAGAAGATCGTGGAATCCACTAGGGTTTTAAAAAAAGCCATTCGAATCATGATATTAGTCGCTAGTGTCATGTCCATTTCTAGCGCCCGGTGGATTGATTTGCTTAAAAAACAAGCCTGACTGTTTGCGAGCCACTCGTTTTACTTTGAATGCGATGCAAATAATTGCTCCTTTCTTGGAGTCATGGCACAGCGGGGAAACAATATCTTCTCCCAGACTATATAATGGGCAATTTTCCATAGCACACTTTAGAGCAGTCTCATGCTTGCTATAGCTCTAGTCCTTGTGTTTGTTGTGTTTAAACCCGTCGAAACCTGCCGTGTACATAAAAAAAAAAATTTAAAAAACTCCCGTGTCCGGAGATAAATTGCGCATGTGAGGACGTTGCAGAGTTCGGGTTCCCATATCAATTGGTTCTTGGGGTATGGAGGCATTTTCGGATGAGCCCCACAGGACCCTGTGTTCATCCGTCCGTTCAGAGCCGTCACCCCCGGAGCTAATGCGGCCCATCGTGGCCTTTTGTCCCTGAGGCACATTCTTCTCCTCCATTGTACTGCCTGATGCCATTTAGGCACTTCTTTCTTTATGTTTTTTTTTTTTTTGTTAAGGCCCATCTTTACAATTACCTTTGTCAGAAGGACCCACAGCACAGTCCACCGTGGGGGGATTTAAAGGGGTATAGAGCTCAGAGAGAAAGAAAAGCGAATGATAAAGTGAAAGGTAAAAAGAGGTGAATAGAGAGGAAAAAAGAAGGCAAGAGCGTTTGATGCTCATTTGGAATAATGCGGGGAGGCTTTCAGGCCTCGTTTTACACCTTGTGGTAACGTACGATGTGTTTGTGAATGCCGATATTCCGGATCTTATTTTTATTTCTGTGTGCACACTGGCATTTCCAGAAGTTCCAGAAGCAACTGCAGACAGAAGCAGTAGGATAGGATTCCTACCTAATATCTCTGATCATTACACTTCATGTGGGAACCAATGAGACTGGATGAATTTCATATTGGAACCAGTGGGATTGGACAAGCTTCCTGCAAGTACCAGTGGGATTGAACAAACTTCATGTGGGGACCAGTGATATTGAACAAACTTCATGTTGGAACTAGTAAGATTAGACAAACTTCCTGAAAGTACCAGTGAGATTGGATAAACCTTCCATGGGAAACATTGGGATTGGACAAATTTCCTGCAAGTTCCAGTGGGATTTGACAAGCTTCCTGTGGGAACGAATGAGTTTGGACAAATTTGATGTTGGAATTAGTGGAATTTTACAAAGGTTTTGTGGGAACCAGTGAGACTGGACAAACTTCATGTGGAAACTACTGGAATTGGACAAACGTCCTGCAAGTACCAGTGGAATTGGTCAAACTTCCTGCAGGAACCAATGAGACTGGACAATTTTAATGTCAGAATAAATGCCATTGGACAAATTTCAAGTTGGAACTAGTGGAATTTGACAAATGTCTTGTTGGACCCATTGTGATTGGTTAAACTTCATGTGGGTACAAATGAAATTGGATAAACCTTCCATGGGAAACATTGGAATTGGACAAATCTCCTGCAAGTACCAATGGGATTGGAGAAACTTCATGTGGGAACAAATGAGATTGGACAAATTTTATGTTGGAACTAGTGGAATTTGACAAAAGTCTGGTGGGAACTAGTGGGATTGGACAAACTTCCTGCAAGTACCAGTGGAATTGGACAAACCTCATGTGGGAACCAATGATATTGAACAAACTTAATGTTGGAACTAGTAAGATTAGACAAACTTCCTAAAAGTACCAGTGAGATTGGATAAACCTTCCGTGGGAAATATTGGGATTGGACAAATCTCCTGCAAGTTCCAGTGGGATTTGACAAGCTTGCTGTAAGAATCAGAGGGATTGGACTCACTTCCTGTGGCACCCAGTGGGATTGGTTTCTGCTGGTATAGGTGTCTGCTGAAGCAAACAGAATCAGTGTGAATTCCTTCCTTGTGGGATTTGAAATGAAACAAGCTTGGACAAACTTCTACCTTGGAGTATTCCTAAAGCATTATGTTTGATCAAAAGAGAACCTTTTTCATAACTGCAAGCCCCAACTCAATTGTGGGCAACCTTAAATCTCCGTGGTGGCAAGAAAAACACTGACACTCGTATGATAGACTGCAGACACCCTGGAACTTTGATAAGCTAAGCTGCAGCGAGAGCTCACAAAGCCAAAACTGTTTTCTTTTCGGATACATCTGCTTTAATGTAAGTGATCAAAACGCAAGTTATTGCAGGCTGAGTCGGTTCTCCATCACCACCTTGAATCCGGCATAATACACTCGGGGCTTTATTATTATGAACAATGAGTGTACTGTTAGCATGAGTCTGCAAGGGGGATAAACCTTTCGAAGTCACTTGTTTCTGTCGCTATCTGAAGAAAAACATTCTCTACAAAAAAAGAACGGAACGGAACGGAACGGAAAGGAACGGTGGAGCATTGAGTCATGCCAGTGCTGCGGTAAAATTGATAAGAGAGTTAGGTTATGCAACGTTTGGCAACCGGTCGCAACGCTCCCATGACGTCGTTGCTGGAAGGTTGGTATGTGGAATCCCCAAAGGAAGGATAAGCCACTTCAAATCTGTGAGGTCAATTAATCAATGTGTAAATAATGAGTCCCCACACACACACACACCTACACACACACACACACACACACACACATATACGTACACACACCACACTCACTCAGGCTAAGTCTTAGATAAAGTTAATCTCTCTCTTAAATTCTAATCTGAGCTGGTTTATGTGGATGGTCAGTTCCCACAGATGCCTCCATGTGTAAGATTTATGACCTCAATCTCTGGAGAGGAGCAACATCTCACCAGGTTAATGACATGCTCAATTCTATGCTTGTTTCTTCAATGTCGATCGATCAGCGTGTGTTGTGACATTAATGTCATTTATTGATTAATTGAACGATTCGACCAGCCCAGGAATGCTCAAAGTTGTTTGTGTGTGTGTGTGTGTGTGTGTGTGTGTGTGTGTGTGTGTGTGTGTGTGTGTTCAGCAGGGGGTCTTAACTCATTGCATAAGAATAAGCAAGCTCTCAGGAGAGAAGATGCTAACAGGCTAATCCTCAGCGGTGGAAAAGATACTTAAGAGAACTTTATTGCTGTTCAACTGCATTGTTATCATCTGGAGGAGATTTATGAGCTCCGACTGAAGCATTCCACTCGTCGATCTCCAGAAAGACCTGCGAGGAAACAATTGATCTGACATTCCCAAACGGATCCCAGATCGACTAGAAGAGTTGATCTTAATTGTTCGACACTCAGATTTCACTTTTTCTGTTAGAGGGCTGATCCCGGCTTCTCCGTTTTTTGAAGCGCGGCGTGTTTCGAGATCTTCTCCATTCAGGGTCTTCAAGGTACTTGGACAAATCCTGATGTTTGGCTTATTGTCTGTGTGGAGTGGAGGTCACAAATCCTGCTCTAAAGGTCAACTTTGAGATAACAAACACAATACAAAATGGCTTTAAAGAGAAAGTTTATTGGGTCAATGGAGTTTCAGAAAAGCTGGTCAGATGTGAGGTTACACGTTTTTTCGGGACTCGTCTGTGCTTTCACAGTTTGTCAGCTCTCACTAAACTTTTTTACTGAGATTCTCCGAGCAGTTTGTTGGCTGGAAACGCTGCAGTTGGATGAATAGTGTCGAACTAACTAACTAATTCAGACTCGCAAAGCAATAAAACCTTCCCCTGATTAAAAGGGTCCGGTGTGCCAGCTGGCTCAAGCGTACACAATTAACCCAAACGCATTTCATCTTTCATCTATAATGATGTGTAAGACTGCACACATCTCCTACACACACACACAGCTGAACCAGGACGTGCCCTTTTTGACCCCCTGCCATTCTAAGGAAGTACGACAAAAAAAGAACATTTAACCCAACGCTCCTGTTCGTCTGGCCGCCCTGGTACTTCTGCTTTTCATTTATCTCCTCCACCATAACCCCATCACCACCACCACCACCCCTCCTCCTCTCCCTCGCTTCTGTTAGCCACAGGAAGTTGCTCACTTCCTCATTACAGCACATCAAATGCTGGCGGTGACCGTAAACCCGCCCCGCTGCAACGCAACACATGCCTCCAATTCTGGCCCAGCTGCTAACATACGCCTCGTGTTTCAAAAAGCTGCATGAGCTTCAGTAAAAAAAAAGTAGGGTTATAAACGTTGCCTTGCTCTAATGTTACACGCTTTACCCGTTTCTCCTCTTTTTTAGTCGTACTTCATTTGCTAATCTGGTGCCATGACCCAGTGGACACCATTAACGCCAGGACAGAGTGAGAGTGCAACAGCGAACGAGGAAGAGTGGTACAGAACAGAGGAATGACTGATTCACGGTGAGAGTGCGGAAGTGTGGTTTTATGGCTGGAGTCTGTGTGAAATGAGATGAGTGTGTCACTGAGTGTGGGTCTGGGATTGGTTATAACACACACACACACACACACACACACACACACACACACACACACACACACACACGGTTCCACAGACAGAGCTACAGCAAATCAGGCAAATAAACCGTGACATTGATTTTTTCCATGTCTAATCAGCAGCCGAAATTTTCTTTTGTCATCACAGTCATCAAATCAATGTAATCACGGAGGGAAACATACTCCAATCTGATCAACGTCATCATGCATGAAGGGCAGCAATGGACATGAAGTTCATGCTAATATGTAAGGAATATACGAGAATCCACCATAAAAAAAAAAATCCTGAGGTGTCTACATTTGTGTTTGTATAAAATACAAGACGGTATTAAAATGTTTGGAGACTAACGGTGTTACTGGGCTTTTCACCACATCTGCCATTTCATCCTGGACAGCAAGTCAAAGCGAACATGAAATTCTGCATGAAACTGGGCAAGTCTTCCACAAAGACACGACGAAGCGACGTCCACATATGGCGGCGCTGCAACGTTGTTGGAGGTGTTTCGAGCGCCCCCCGTGCTTCAAGAGCGAAAGAACATCGCTGGAAGACGACGACAGATAAGTAAGCTCAACGTCGAAGCAGTTCGTCAACCTGTGAGTCAGTGGAGAACGATCCACATGATCTCTTGTCCCGACACGCCAGATTCGGCTCCTGCGCTTTGACTTCGCCCTCTTCCTGAAGATGAAGATCCAGCTCGCTTGTTTTGACCATCGCAGAAGGTGGAAGACTTCCAGGAGACGTTCCTGTATTGCTGTGCCAGGGGACGGTGAAACGTACTTTAGATAAATAAAGTCTCGAAACTTGTTGATATCACCTCGAATTAACAATAGGTTTAGTGTCGAGTCCGTTATTGGCTGCCCTGAATGAAACGTATGTATCCACGCATAAATGTCGTGGTGTTCGTAAATTCACTCACTGTGTAATTGTTCGGGTTTCACTGAGTGCTGTATTGTTACACTGTTACGACACAGACGGCGTCAGCAGGAAACTGTTTTACCTCAATCCGAAAGGAGAAAACGAGTAGGGGAGGGGAAAGGCTTCGGGCTTTACACAGTAGCAGTAATGGCTACTTTGTGACTGCCATCTATTTGAGTATTAAGGACTTGCACTAAGGTCGGCTTTGAAGTTGGTGCATAAATTCAGTCGGGTCCTTGTTAAAAATGGCTGCTCTAGCGTCCCTCCTGTGTGACCGGTGAGCGGCGTGGGACTGGCACAAATCAACGAAGCATTTTAAAGGGTGACATTCGAAAGCAGTTAACCAGTAACTCGGACCAATTAAATTCACGTTAGGTGAACGAATTCCTTTTATTTTACCTCGCCCCGAAGGGACAATGAATTTCTGACGAGACCGAACTCTCCGTGACCAGATGTGATGCGCAATTCGAAACAAATCCACCATCCATAAACATCTCCAAAAATCTCCATGAAGCTGTAACATGAATGATCAAGGTGATGAATAAATGAGGTGAACGGGAGTCGGGTGAATAGGAGGGGATGAAGGGATGAACAGGGGAGGTATTTAGAAAGGATTCGGACTAAAGCTCTCCAGGAGGGAGGGGGAAAGTGGGCGTGGCCAGATAAGCCCCCTTAGCCAAGTGCTCACTTCCCTTAGTCAGCTAGCACACAGGGGGGCCTCACAATGGAGCTATTCTGTGGAGAAAAAAAAGCCCACCGCTGACCCTTGCGATTCCAGCAACATGGAGGCTGCAACAGGGGGCCCGAGTGGAGCGTCAAGCGATGTTAGACATGGCTAAAGATAAATGCAGTCCCAAGAGCTTAGGTCAAAGGTTAAAATGAGAGGCACATCAGGAACCGATTTGGACATATGAGATGTAGAGATGACAGAACGCCATTGTGAGCGACATTCTGAAAACAACCTGCTGATGATATGTTTCCAGGTAGCCAATGGAATGGCTTCCTGAACTTCCAGCTCTGGCTTGTATGGTCTGCTTTTCAAAGCAATTGGTTATGGTTGTGTGTGTGTGTGTGTGTGTGTGTGTGTGTGTGTGTGTGTGTGTGTGTGTGTGTGTGTGTGTGTGTGTGTGTTAGTTACACACCTTCGTTATATGAGCTGACAGACAGAAGCCCTCTTCTCGTCTTACCTAAGAATTGCCTTAACATGGTACACCTGGACCTATCAGCACTCTTCTTGTCTTTCATCCTCCAACTAAAGTCCCTTGTGCTTTCTTTCTTTCTCTCCTTCTTTCTCACTGTTTTCAGCTGACGTTTGTTCTACTTTTCCCCCGAATGTCTCATTTGGCCGTTCATGACTAAGTGCCCGTCCATGCACAGTTATCTTATTATAGATTTTAGTCACCAAAAGGCCTCTGCTTGAATCGCTGAAATCCTAGACAGCATCTAAGGTTTGCGTGGGATGTTAAGCGTGTGGTCTCGTTTCTCCCGAGCGCGTCCCACAATGCCCCAGCGTGGTCGTTAAGCGATTGTGTTACTTCCAGCAGGTGAGCAACGTGCCTCGGTTTTCTCTTTGTGTTCCCTCCTTTTGTCGAATCGCACCCATTGTTCGCACGGAAAGACGCTGAAGAAAAATACCTTGTCGATCTTTTAAAGGTCGAGTGCTTCCAACGCCATTGTGGTTGTTCGGCTTTGATGTTATAAGTCCTAAATGATGAGGGGTAAAGAGGGCATCGGGGCCCTCAAAAACTTATAGATGGTGTCCAGTTTCTGAGGAGCTTCTGCAGGATCGTGTGTGAAGGGTGTTAAGTGTCAACTGCTTTCACCTGCACTAGGTCTTCTTACATCTCACATGTTTACCTTTAAAAGCATGTTTGTGTGAAGATCTTCACCAGTGACTGCAACGATATGATTGGCTTCCTTGTGAGGCTCACCAAAGGTCAATCCCACAGTGTCTTCAATAACTCTTATAACAAACTCCACTCTTCTGGGAAGATGTTCCACTAGATTTTGTAGAGATTCTGAGGAGACCCAAATCTCTAGCTCCATGAAGATCTGCTTTGTGGAAGATCTTGAGCTCCAAACCTATAGCAATGAATGTGAATGTGAATGTGAACATATTTATTATATTGTTTGGATGTGGTACAATTAAATGAACTAAGAGATCCAACCGTGTTCCAGCATGACACAAAGTGCACACATCCAGCTCCATCAAGATCTGCTTTCCATAGGTTGGATGTGTGTGGAAGATCTTGCTATACAGCTTCTGACCCTATTGGGATTGATATGAACTAAACTCCAGGCCTCCTCACTTCCTCACCTTCATCGGTACCTGACCTTACTAAGTGGCTGAATGAGACATCAGAAATCTCCAAGAAGTCTAGAGGAACATCTTCCCAGAAGAGTGGAGCTGATTATAAAAATGAATGAACACGAAATATGAAATGGGAAATGTTTTTGGACACATGTTCAATATGTTAAAATCTTGTATATTCAGATTAAAGGAAAACTGTTTGTGTGTGTGTGTGTGTGTGTGTGTGTGTGTGTGTGTGTGTGTGTGTGTGTGTGTGTGTGTGTGTGTGTGTGTGTGTGTGTGTGTGTGTGTGTGTGTGTGTGTGTGATGTAATTGTAGTGCGATCTATCAGCTGGTCAGACAGGCCTGTAATCAGTATTCACGCCAGCAGCCTGCAGAATTACACACACACACACACACACACACACACACACACACACACACACACACACACACACACACACACACACACACACACACACACACATGTTTCTGTAGCTTTCCATTACACATTTCAGCTTTCTTTCTTTCTTTCTTTCTTTCTTTCTTTCTTTCTTTCTTTCTTTCTTTCTTTCTTTTGATATTTTCTGTCTTTTTTCAACATGAATTTGGTTCTTTTTTCTTTCTTTTTTTGCCTTATTTCTATCTATCTATCTATCTATCTATCTATCTATCTATCTATCTATCTATCTATCTATCTATCTATCTGTCTGTCTGTCTGTCTGTCTGTCTGTCTGTCTGTCTGTCTGTCTGTCCTATTCTTTTTGTTTATTTATTTTTCTTTCTTTCTTTCTTTCTTTCTTTCTTTCTTTCTTTCTTTCTTTCTTTCTTTCTTTCTTTCTTTCTTTCTTTCTTTCTTTCTTTCTTTCTTTCTTTACTCTAACTTTCTGTCTGCTTGTCAATTTTCCTTCCCTCCTTATTTATTTATTTCTTTATTTATTTCCTGTTCATTGATGTGCATTTTTTTCTTTGCCCACTTCCTTCCGTACTTTTGTTCTTTTTCCACATATTTCCATTCTTCCATGCGGTGGAGAAACAGGATGCATGAGGTGGGTTAGAGACTGATGTAGTGACAGAGCTGCTGACCATCACAGACCAGAACTTCAGTGCTTCTCCTCGGTACAGTATGATGGTGTTTAATGGAGGTGTAATGGAAAGCGGTGAAGTCGTGTGTTCAGGTCTGTGTTCAGGTTTGAAGCTGGTTTCTGGCCGTTCTGTCTGTGAGTTTGGTTATAATTCATATGTAATGTAGAGGCGATGTGGATCTTCATGTCTTCATGTCTAATCCTGATTCTTCTCAAAAACTCCATGTGTTTCAGATCATTAAGGGGCTTCCCTCTGAGATCTGCCCTCAATGTGTCTGAGGAACTGAGGAACTGATCT
>NC_139602.1:706984-716984 GCF_946808225.1 Silurus aristotelis
AGAGAGTAGGAGAAAAAGATGGAAAAGGGATAGAGAGAAAGAGAGAGGAGGAAGAAGAACACACTCAGTGGATTCGGAAATAATAGTGGAAAAGTAAATGAGGGTGAAAAAGATACACCAAGAAAACAAGATTATTACTGTTATATAAATAAAATAAAAAAAGATGAAGGAATGTAGAGAAAAAGGTGGAGAAGGATCAAGAAAAGGGAGAACGAGGGAGAAAGATAGACACAAAATCGCTATGGACAAAGGTTGACTAAAGGGATGAAGAGAAAAATGGAGGGAAAGATGGAGAAATATAAAGAAGGGTAATGAGAAATAGAGAAATGGGTGTGGATGAAGATGTAGAAAGGGATGTAGAGAAAAATGGAGAGAAGAGTGCTGTATATTTTCATAAACGAGAAATGCTGTTGGATGAGATGTGCTGAGAAAGAGAGAGAATCATTTGGGAAAACGACTCATTGAATCATTTTTGTTGACCCACATGGAGGACTGTATGTGATTCATATTAACCTCCTACATCCAGAGCAGTGAAGGTGGAGGAGTATTACAGGAGGTGGTGGAGATACCTTCACCACCACCCAGTTTCCAACGTGAGGGTTGTGGTGGAGTTGGTTGGTCATGGGGGTGGGGTGGAGATAGTGAAGGTGTTCAGATTGAGGTGGTGCTGATGGTGAAGATCAAGGTGGAGATGAAGTGGTGGAGGTTGTAGTGGAAATAGTGGAGGTGATGGACATAGCGGTGATGGTGGTGCAGGAGGGAGAATGAGTAGAGGTGGAGATGTAACAGTGAGAACACTCTGAAACACTCGGATTCTTTTCTTTCAAAAGCCTATTTATTTTTCCAAAATGAGGTATTTCAAAGTGCTATGAGTTGCAGCACTAAAATGTACGCTTAGAAAAAGAGAGAAAGGAGAACTTAGAAAAGAAAAGAAAAAAAAAACACATTCCCATTGACCCAGTTCTACGAACCCGATAGGTACAAATATATATATAAAAAATAACAAAGGGATGAAAAACAAACAAATGATCAAGGTAAATGCCGATAGAGAGATTTCTGTACAAAAAAGAAGAAGAAGAATCAACGTAAAGAGCGAAGAGATAAAACAAGATAGTGATATCTACTCAACTCATTTTCATACGAAAATATAAGTATCGATTTTTAGTATGTATCAGAAGCACACTAAAGCGTAAAGGGTACAAATTAGTAACGTGTCGTCGCGACGAACGAAAAGAGGAACGGTAGTAGAAAAAAAGAAAAAAAAAAATACGAAGTACATATTATATTACAAAAGTCCCTCGTAAATCGAGGATCATACAGTACTCAATAACGCTATATAAACTTCCAGTCGAGTTCTTTTTCGTAGAAAAACCCAAAAAAAAAAAACAACAGTTCTGTGTACAAAATAATAGAAAAAAAAATCAAGGCAGACTGATAGATAGTGTTTTTGCTTAACAAGACATCAAGGTGCTCGGAGGTATATCTGGAGTATTAAGCACCAGAATGAGAGGTGTGTGTGTGTGTGTGTGTGTGTGTGTGTGTGTGTGTGTGTGTGACTCCTGAACAATTTCCTGTTCTGTATAATTGCTATTTTTTCGTGTCGTCTCTGCAGTGAAGTGAAGGCAAAATGTGTGTGTGTGTGTGTGTGTGTGTGTGTGTGTTGTATTGCGTTCTCCTCGTCGAAACTTCCACATTCCTGAATCGCAGTCTTACGAAAGTCTGAGGGAGAAAGGGGGCTTCTGACGCAGAAAACCCCCCCCTTCTAAAAAAAAAAAAAGAAGAAGAAATTAGAATGGAGGTCCATCCGTGGACTTTCTCTTTTCCGTGATGTGACTGGAATGACAAAAGTAAACCCGAAACATTCTAGACGTCCAAAAAATGTGCAAAGAAAGTGGCGGCAGTGAGGGTCCGTAAGTTTTTGGGGTTTGGGGGAAAGAGGGAAGGGGAGGAGGAGAAGGAGACCGTCTGGCTAATCAGCTGACGGCCGTGAGTGCTCAAGGTTAGCATGGAGCAGGCTAGCGAGTCCTTGCTTGCTCGAGGTGGCGGAGGAGGTGCTGCCGTCTCGCCTGGAGTTTGTCCTTTTCCTGCCGAAGCCGAAGCTGCTGAGCCTCGAGGGAGCTCACGTATTCCGCGGCCTTCTTCAGGATCAGCACTTTGGCCGCCTTGTCGTTTTTCGCTAGCTCGGGCAGTTGGTCGCGCAGAGTCAGGAAGCTGGAGCGCAGGTCGTTGCGCCGTTGCCTCTCCAGGATGTTGTGATTGCGGCGGCGCTCGTTATCCTCCGAGTCGGACCCCGAGCCGCCGCTTTTCCTGAGCCTCTGAGCCGCGATCGACAAGCACAGACCCGGTTTACGGGCCGAGTTTGTCGCGCCGCTCTCAGATCGGTGTTTTTTGCTCGGGGGAGCAGAGAGAAGGTCCGAGTCGTCAGAGTACGGCGAAGGTGCAGCATAGTTGTGCTGCTGCTGATGGATGGAAGCCGCTGCTGTCCTTTTTAAGATAAGCTCCTGGGGCCCCCGGGGCGCCCCCGCAGTCAGCCTGCTCGCTGGCGACGAGGACTGGGAGTTTTTACTAGAAGTGGATCGTCGCTTCCCGACCGTGACTACATCGATCTCTTCCTCATCCTCCTCCTCCTCCTCCTCCTCCTCTTCTTCTTCTTCATCTTCTTCCTCGTCATCGTCGTCTACGTCATCGTCTGGAAGGAAAAGCACAAAGAGCGTTAAATATTCGAGCGGAAATCGAGAGATAATTGTAACATGTCTGGACTTTGGTGCTACTTGTAACTTCTTTGCCTTTTCTATAGACTTCGGTTTGATTCTGAAGTTGCGAGTGTGTGGGTGTCGAGCTTTTTTCTCCGCCGTTATTTTGTGAGCAGCCGGTCCAGGTGCAAAGACAGAACACTGAGAAGATGCGACACCCTCCAGGGCCACATTTATGAGATAATTGAGGTGATTATCAGCTAAGCCGGTCATGAAGTGTGTTTGCCATTATCTTGAATCTCATGGTCTCACACTTCAAACGTGCTCCGCAGGAACCCGTCTGCATGTGTGTGTGTGCGTGTGTGTGTGGTGAAACCAAGGCAGCTTTATGAAAAAGTAAAGAAGATCTTTCTTTCCTTCTCTCTTTTTTCTCCCTGCTACTGCCAGAGGCTATGTTTTATTTTGGATGGGGGCGGGGAGAGAACGCTGGGGTAAAGCGCGAGTGCAGGAGTGTTGTAATCGCGAGTGGCGATTATTCGCGGGCTTTGGCCAAACCCTGAGACACGTGACTTGGAGCTGTTCCAGACGGACAGCTGAAGAAAGATCGCGCTCTTTCAAAGCTGTAAAGAGAGACGCCTGGTGTTTTTCCCCCTGTTATTATTATTCTGCAGCCTTCGGCAAGTTTCTCTGCCCGCCAAGTCGAGCCCACAGTGGTACACTCGCTTTCTCTTTCTCACACACACACACACACACACACACACACACACTACACCACCTTTATCCAGCCCACACGCCGGAACTCTGTGCCAGGTCTCACACTCACGCTCACGTGAGAAGCCCGATGTAGGGATTTGCATATGAAACAACGGCTCCGTCTGGACAGGAAGTGCCTCATTGTATCGGGGCGATGCAAGTTTTCTTCAACGGACCACGTTCTCATAAAAACAGAGTCTCCTATCCTCGTACAAGTTCAACCAAGCTCCAACAATGGAGGTTCCTCCTTTCAGAGGTTCTACTTCAAGGAAGGAAAATCCTCACAAAAGATTCCCACACAAAAGGAGCTTCTCGAACTGGTTGAATTATTTTAAGGCTTTTCTTATTGGATGCTTTTTTATTGTTATTATTTTTAATAATATCTTCATTATTATTATTATTATTATCTTTATTATTATTATCATTGCCACCTAGTGGACACTTGGAAAGCCTGCGCGCTCTGAAACTCCGAGCCCACCGTCAGCACGAGCAGCAGCACCCGGTGACCCCCAGCAGTAATCCGGTCATGTGATCTCTCCAAATAAACCCTAGAAGAAAGACCCCCTAAAACCGCGTCCTAACGTGATGGTCAAAATGCACAACATTTTAGACCCGAATCTGGGAAAGGGGCAGGATTTCACTTCTTTTTGTCTGATTTGTAGACAATGCACTGATGAAATCACGTACCAGCCTCGTTTATACGGTGCGTAAAAAGTGTTGGAACGCGCCTGTAGCGCCAAAGCGGATTCGTATGATAATAATTATTATACATTTATTATTACTATTATCGAGTATTATTATTGCGCTTACCGGAGTCGCTCGGGGTGTCGTCTGCGTGTTTGTCCACGTGAGCCAAGGATGCGCTCCTCGCCTGGTTTGCGCTCTGCCCCACGTTCCTTTTGTGCACCGGGAAAGGGAAAACCACTGCAGGGTCAACGCACTCAGTCGCAGCCCGGTTTGTCTCGGGCGCCTTTAACGCGCTGCTTTTAAGTCCGGAAGCTCCAGAAGCGTTCGAGGTGGCGGTGGATGCGCCGGTGGTGGTGGAGATTGTGTTGTTGGTGGTGGTGGTGGTGGACGCGGACGCTGCGGTCCGTCCGAGCTTCTCGCTGACGGCGCGCTCGAGCTTCTCGCGCGCTGAGAAGCCGCTCCACATGCAGTCCTGCAGGATGACCGGGTCGTCGAGCGCGCACGCGCCAAACAGGTCGCTTTCCGGGGCGCGCCACGCTTCGTCGTCGGCGTCGTGTGGCGGCAGGAGGAGCAGCTCAGAGGCCCAGTCCAGCGGGTCGCCGAGCCCGAGGATGCCGCCCGGCGACGCGCGCTCGACCCCGTCGTCGGCGCTCGCCAAAGCCGCGCGGCTCGGCGACAGCGGCGGGGTGGGCAGCAGCTCGAACTTTTTCCAGATGTCCTCACCGGGGCCGCACAAGTAAAAATCATCCTCGTCCGGATAGAAACACGGCAGGAACGAGTCGAACTCCAGGTCGGAGTTTTTCATCACAGCTGGCATCTTTTGCTCTTTATAGCGAACTGAAAGAAATGGAGAGGAAGGAATAGAGTTATGTCTAGAATTGGGGCATATGCGCGTAATTGCGGTGTCCATGACGCAGAGCTGCAGAGCTGCAGGTTCTGATGAAGTGAACGTCTGAGTCCTTTACTTTAACTGTCAGTTTAGCCTCTTTATACAGGCTTTTACCTCTTACACACACACACACACACACACACACACACACACACACACACACACACACACACACACATCCCACGAAACCTTAATGCCCAGAGAAAAAGAAGAGAGATTCCCACCTCTGCTGCCGTTGAGCGTGCGTCCGTATACGCGCGCGCGCGATAAAGAGAGTGTGTGTGTGTGTGTGTGTTTGTTTTCTATTCGAAGGCAGACGCGGTGTTGGAGCGTCCGTGCCGCGCCTCCGTACTGCGCCCTGGTTGAGCGAGCCGCGCCGAGTGTGGTTCTGAGTGCGTTCTCTCCGACCGCGCACTTTTCATCGACACCCGGGCGCCGCCCACCAAGAGGGGGCGGGGCGAACAGGATTCGAAACCAATCCGGTGCGAGCCGTTTGATTTACAACCGCGTGCCCGCGCATGAAGCGGTTTCAAGCGCGGTGGAAAGAACGGATGATTCCGTACACGAAACATGGATAAGAACGTGGGTTCTATTCCACTCCATCCTCTTATTGCCTCCTAAACGTGCATTAACGCGTATACACTCATATTTATATATATATATATATATACACACACACACACACACACACGCACACACGCACGACTCCAAGCATCTCTTATTGTTAGGGTTCAGGAGTGAGATCATCACCAGGATCGGGGACACGCTGCCTCCAAGTGGACAAGGAGCGCATCTCTTGCGCGTTTCTCCAAACAATCCTCAAATCCACCTCTAGAAAACACTAGGAGATTGAGATTTTCTTAAAAAAACAACAAAACTGTCCTTGAGTCCATCAAGATTTTTTAATAGACATAATTGTTTATACTGGTTAGTAGGACAACAGGGTCTTCTGATTATGATCCATTAAAGGTTAATATCTGAACATTTAAGAAATGCTCTGCGTTGTTTGCTTATGTAGATCAGCTTTTGTCTTTGAGTTCCTCCAGGTTCTGACCTCAAATCGACATGACTGCAAACTACAACCTCAAATTCCAAAAAGCTCCACTTTCAATCACAGAACATGCTTCTGTGGCTCACCCTCTTTGTGAAGTTGATGTTTTGGACGCAAAATGTTTGGTACCAAACAAAAGTGGTCCAAGATAAGACAAAGGCTGTCTGCTTAGACCTCACAGAAGATCTCCTGTAGCAAAAACTGCTGAAAATGTTAAAGCTGGCATGATTTATATCTGCTGAGAGGTCAGAGAGCCTATGCTGATCTCCGTACTCCACTTGAAGCTCCTACTATGAACTCCAGGAGCTATAGAGGAACATGGCCTGGTCATGTGGATGGCTGGATGTGTGGGCGTGGCTTATCTGGGGAATAGCAATGACGTAAAGGATATAGGTGATAGTCTGGGTGATGCTCTGCTGGGTCCTGGTGTTCCTTTGATGTTTGTATGAGGTGGCAGAACCCCTGCAGATACACTTCATCATAGTACCCTAATGAGAGTGTCCTCTTTAAATATGATTAAGATTTCTGCACATCCATACTGCAGACGGTTCAGGAACATTCCGAGGAACATGACAACGGTACCTGAGGCTTTTTAGGATTTAAAGGATCTTCACCTCTTTAGAGGTCTTATGGAGTCCAGGCTTCAATGGATTTGAGGGGCACAAGGAGGAACTACACACTATTAGACAGGTGGTTTTAATGTTATGGCTGATCAGTGAAAGTCTCCAGGCTGTTTTATTAAGTGCTCCTCAATTACACCAGGGTTCACCATATCATCATGGAGCCTGTGGGTTTGTGAAAAGAACGACTCCCAGAGAAACTCGCCGCATCCTGTTGGAAGGCACGTTCAAGCAGAGTAGCCATGAGCTCACAGTGAATTATATAAGATCCTGACCTTCTGCTTGACCTGCTCACCCCAGTGCAGTGGGTTATGAGAGACTGGACCGTGGCACTGGGTAAAGCCTTCCAGTTTCTCCTAGTGCATACTGGGGTTAATGGTGGTGGAGGAGAAGGAGAAGGAGGAGGGTTTGATCAGTCCCTGAAGAGTCCATGACCCGGGTTAAGACAGAACTTCCTGTGTGAAAATGAGGGGGAGTGGGAAACCAGACTGCATGGTCCGGGAGTGTGTCTGGTTGTGTGTGTGTGTGTGTGTGTGTGTGTGTGTGTGTGTGTGTGTGTGTGTGTGTGTGTGTGTGTGTTCTGGCAGTGGCTCTCACTCTGGTAGACAGATGTGTAAATATGCATCAATTACAACAATATTCACTACGTTTATTATTTTTTAAATCGAATCCCAAACCCTTAAAACTGAGTGTGAGATATTAATATTGTTAGCTAGCTGTCAGATTAGCTGTAAAGTGTGTTGAATGTTGTACCTGACTTTAAATCTCCACAAAATTCTGTGGAACATCTTCTCAGAAGAGTGAAGCTCATTAGGAGACTCGGTGTGGAATGGAATGTTCAGAAAGAGGCGCATTGCAATTTATTTATGGTCAGGTGTCCACAAACTTTTGCCATTTATATATACGTATACACACACACACACACACACACACACACACACACACACACACACAAAAAGTAGTCTCTTTTTGGTGAACATCTTTCCTGTTTCACGCTTTCATCATCAGCGCAGATTCCACAGTGGCACATCTTCCTAACAAACACACCCTCACACCAGCTACTTTTCTGCTCGGTTAGTGACCTCTGACCCCCGAATCCGACCCCCGGAGCAGCACCTAAATCCCCTGTACTTTCTCTTTATACATTCCTCGTATCTCTTTGTGATCTAGACACACGGAGAGCGATTTCTTTCTTCTTCTTCTCACCAGAACAGCACTTTACATTGCACAGAGTCACCAGGAGGAATTTCAGCTGCTTTGACAGGTTAATCCTCCGATATGGACAAATTCGGGAAAAAAAATCTCCCAGACGTTTGTTTTGTTCTTTAACGTCCCCCAGGGGGCTTTTTGTCTTATGAGTTCAAACTCGACTTTTCTCGTTGTGCTAAATATATCAAGGGGGGTTTGGTCATGTGACTGGGTCATGTGACTACCCAAGAACATGTACGTAAGGGTTAATATTAATGTCAGTGGGTTCTTATCCAGGTTATTGCTATATCTGATAGCGTCACGTGTGTGTGTGTGTGTGTGTGTGTGTGTGTGTGTGTGTGTGTGTTGAACACTTATTCAGAAAATATTTTCATATAACGTCTGCCTGAGGCCAACGCTGCAGTTCTGTGTATTTAACAGAATACCGGTATTCCATGCCAAAGCAGAAGTGTGTGTGTGTGTGTGTGTGTGTGTGTGTGTGTGTGTGTGTGTGTGTGTGTGTGTGTGTGTGTGTGTGTGTGGTTCTTATTATCACATATGGTTTACGTTTGCATTTTGACAAAAGATAAAACGCTTTCGAAGACTCCCGTCTTTCCTCTTCATGTGGGAAATTCCACACTTCTAATTAACACGGGAAGAACATCCCGAATCCCGATTCCTCACCTGTAATACTGACTTCCACTATCATGTCGTGTGTTTCACCCCGAGGCCTTCAGAGGCCTAAACCGATCCACCTCTTAATCCCATCATCATGACGCCACGTCTACAGAAATCATCAGTGTTATAGAGAAGCGCAGTAGAACAGAGCGAACCCTGATGTGTTCAGAAACCCAATGAACACAATTCAACACGTCTCCTTTCACTGGAGCCACAACTGCACCAAATTGTGTGTTTTTGTGACCTTTGATGCAGTTTGATATGAATGTTGACGTTATTGGACGCCTTCTAGAGGACCTTAGATTCAGCAACTCACAATCTAATTGGTTAAACGCTATGAAATGATTGGAAATAATGTTCATGGACAAAAAATATATGAAATCAGTGATTCTGAACCCTTTTCTGGCCCTGATGGCCTTCCACTGCTGGTGTATTGAATGTGTTAATATGAATAAAACTCATCTTTACGTGCTCTTCTTTTATTCCTTTCCAGGTTTCTGGTCTCAAACCCCAAGTCAAGGTGCTCACGTGACTTTCCTACATTTATTACTGAGGCTTACAGGAACAGATGCAGATTCCGTAACGTAGGTGGCGTCGATGAACGCACATGATGAAGGTAAATATTTGTGCAGGAGATAAAAGCGAACATTTCCTTCCATTCCTCTGCTCAAACACGAGCAAGCATCCTATAACGCTCAACTAATTCCTGCGCCATGACTAACACCTTACTGTCTTCCCTGAGGGACTGGTTTCTCTGCATGGGAACGTACTGGAACCTTTTAGTTTCAACTAATAATGAGCTCCAATCTTCTGAGCAGATGTTCTACTAGATTTAGTGGAGATTTGTGAGATTTCATTCAGCCACAAGTCCGGTACTGATGTAGGTGAGGAAGCAGGTGAGGAGGTCTGGGGTGGGTTCAAATTCCAATATTGTTTGAGCTCTATAGCAGGCCACTCAAGATCTTCCACACACATGGAGATCTTCAAGAAGCTGGCTTTGTTCTGGAACTGGCTCAATTTCTCCTTAATGCTCAAACATCCAAAGACTTTGTATACAATCAAGTGCTTGCAACTTTTTTTGGGAGAAGAACCATATTTAGCTGGAAAATGTGGGTGTCCAAATACTTTTGGCGATATAGAGTATATAATAGGCTTTGAGATGTGATGTGATGTGATGTTTGGTTCAGTATCTTCTGATTATGGAAATCTCATCGATTATTCATGCATATGACCTCCGAGGTGAAAATGATTTGCATGAATCCAATCAATCAATGAGTCTGATCAATCAGTTTTGGAGAACTTCTTACTGCTCGATATGATCGTTAATGAATAAAACATGACGGGACGTGCTGTAGAACAGCCTGCAGAAGATCTTTTACCATTTACATCACAGCAGGTATGGGTTTCATAAAAGTACAACAAAAGTTTGTAAACATCAGAC
>NC_139602.1:724484-734748 GCF_946808225.1 Silurus aristotelis
AGCATCATTAGAACCGTTTAAACCACCCAGAGAGAGAGAGAGCGAGAGAGAGAGAGAGAGAGAGATGGATAGAGGGATAGAGAGAGAGAAAGAAGGATAGAGCAGGTCTGTCCGTGATGTTTTCTTTTGAAGATGCTGAGAGCTTGCGAACTGCACTTAAGCACTTGTGGAGGAAAAATTCGTCCCTCACGGGAAATCTCAGGAAACTCACACTCTGTGCCCTGCATCCTCGCCCTCACAACAGGAAGCGCACGTATTTTTACACACACCAGGTCAGAAAACGCTTCCTCAAAGATCACCAGAAAACCTGGAGAAGGATGGAGAGAGGATCTGCCTGTCAGACCCAAACACACACAAACACCATACTCTACATGGATGTCCTATTCCATTCTTCTCTCCTGAGAGAAGAGGCTTTTCACAGATTTTGAGGTTTGCTATTGGATTTCTGATCATTCCTGATCTCCAAAAGTGTTAGTGAGATCAAGTACGGATCTTGGAGGAGGTCAGGAATCTCTAGATGTTCAGGGTTGAAAAGGTTGAGGAGCTTGGTATGGTTGAGAAGGTGATCAAGGTGGAGAAGGTTGAGAACGAGTTTGAGGAGGTTGAGACAGTTGAGTAGGTGTTCAAGGTTAAGAAGGTTGAGGAGGTTGAGACGGTTGAGAAGATTTTTGATGTTGAGAAGGTTAAGAAGGTTAAGAAGATTTAGGAGGTTGAGGAGGTCAGGGCTTTGGTAGTAAAGTCAGATTATGATGTAGGTGGGGACATGAAGAGGCCTAGAGTAGTGTTCCAATTCACCCCAAAGGTGTTCAAGCTCCATAGATCTTTCACACACATCCAACCCATGGAATGGAGATCTTTATGAAGCTGGCTTTGTGCATTCTGTCATGCTGGAACAAGTTTGAGGTTTTCCAGATCAAGTGAATGGAGAATTTCATGCTCCCGCATCCAGAGACGTCCTGTACAATTGTGAGCCTCCAAGTTTTTTGGGAACATTTTGGAGAAGAACTACATATGGCTGGAGAACTTGGGTGTCAGCGAGTGTGTAGATGCGAGGCTAATTCGAGAAATTAGCAATAAAGCTGATTAGATGTTTGTTCAAAGGATGTAGAAAATAATTGCGTGTGTGCGTGTGTGTGTGTGCGTGTGTGTGCGTGTGTGTGCGTGTGTGTGCGTGTGTGTGCGTGTGTGTGCGTGTGTGTGTGTGTGTGCGTGTGTGTGTGTGTGTGCGTGTGTGTGTGTGTGTGTGTGTGTGTTAGAATGTGGCCTGGAGCATCAGTAGGTCAGTCCTGCTCTAAGTAAATGAGTGTGTTTGTTCTGTCTGTCAGTATGATGAGTGAGAGGAAGACGGATCTAATTCAGCTCTAATGCATTTCAGATATAACTGGCAGAACTTCTTTCTCTAACACACACACACACACACACACACACACACACACACAGCACAAGCCGACACTTTCAAATCGCTGCGTTCCGACATGACACCGTTGTGCACTGACATCATCTGAAGTCGATGAATGGAAAGACTCTGTGTGTGTTTGTGTGTGTGTGTTTGTGTGTGTGTGTGTGTGTGTCTGTGTGTGTGTGTGTGTGTGTGTGTGTGTGTGTGTGTGTGTGTGTGTGTGTGTGTGTGTGAGACAGGAAGCATGTGTTTGCTGTGTTTCCTGCATAAGAGAGCATAATCAGACGGGTTGTGGAAATGTTCGGGGCCGGATCTGACCCGGGTTCTGTGATAAGGCGAAAACTGACTTCACACACTTCACACACCCGTGCACACACACACACACACACACACACACACACACACACACACACACACAATAAAATTAAACCCTGTGATGTTCCTGCATAAAGATGGAGCATGAATGCATTTTAACATCTAATCAGGAAGCTGTTGGAGTCTCCTGGTGCTGTTTTTCGTTCTGTTTTCATCTTAATTGTTTCCATAAATTCATCTTTATGAAGTAATCCTCATTTTCACCATAGAAGTTCCACCACATGCAGAAATCCTACATGGACCTCAGTAAGGTCATTAGGAAATGTGTACTCCAGAACCTCGTTTCAGCCAATCACAATCCAATATTCACACCTAAACTTAGTTTCAGCCAATCACAATCCACTATTCACACCTGAACCTCGTTTCAGCCAATCACAATCCACTATTCACACCTGAACTTCCTTTCAGCCAATCACAATCCACTATTCACACCTGAACTTCCTTTCAGCCAATCACAATCCACTATTCACACCTGAACTTCCTTTCAGCCAATCACAATCCACTATTCACACCTAAACTTCCTTTCAGCCAATCACAATCCAGTATTCACACCTGAACCTTGTTTCAGCCAATCACAATCCATTATTCACACCTGAACCTCGTTTCAGCCAATCACAATCCAGTATTCACACCTGAACATCCTTTCAGCCTATCACAATCCTGTATTCACACCTGAACCTCCTTCCAACCATCCAGTATTTACAGATTTTTTGTAGAAATACACTATGAGGTCAAAAGTATTCAGTCAGCAGACATTTCCATTAATATCTGTTTTGGATGTGTGTGGAAGACCTTAAGATCTTGAGTGGCCTGCTATAGAGCTCCAACCCTATTCAGGATGAATATAAAACACCAGTCCAGACCTCCCAACTTCCTCACCTACATCAGTACCTGACTTCACTAAGAAACTTTAAAGATCTTCACAAAATTTAGTGGAACATCTTTCCAGAAGATTGGAGCTCATTATAAGAGCAAATGGAGACTAAATGTGGAATGGAATCTTCATAAAGAAGCAGAAAGCAATATGAACACTTTCTGATGTCAGGAAAGAAATATTCCTGACAATAACATCGTACACGTGGACGCTTTCCTTCCTGTGGTTCTTAACAGAAGCTCCACTCGCTTGCATATGAACACAGTGAGGAACAGTTTGTCACGTCTGGCACTCGCAGCTGCCCTCAGGCTCCATATAGACTCATATGAGAATCATGTGAGTACACTGATGTCCTTCGGCTCGTGCTCGACTCGGACGACATTATCGAACCCTCAGACTTGTACATAAAATGTCTTTGTTGCTCCGAATATAAAAAAAAAGGGTGATCAAGTGAAGGCTTTTTTTATCCACTTGGGTTAAATAAGGTCCGGATTTGGACTGTGACACATTCTTTCGTCTATTTTTGCCTCTTAACTCCGTCATTAAGGCGCTGAAATGAAGCATGTGATGATGACGGTGATGATGACGGTGATGATGGTGATCCCAGCTGAAAAGGAAATATTGTCTTGGATGCACTTATCATGTTTTAAATATTAATTAATGTAATAATCAAATGTGTTGTTTTGGAACAACTTCAAGCATATTAGCAGTTCATTTTTATATGTTTAATATTGATTGCAATTATTTTATACCTGGTTGTGTAAAAATTGAACTGCACTTCTTTAAATTTGATTTATAAAACACTTGTTGATGTACAGTTAAAGTATATTTCAAGCTTTAAAACTTTTCTAGAAGTTGAATAATTTTCTTACACAAAGAAAAACATAAAAGTTTTAAGTTTAACTTTAAGTAAAAGTAAAATAAGTATTTTTACAGATTTGCAGATTTACAGGTTTAATGGTACTGCTAGTGTGTGAATGCTAAAGTTTGCTAGAATTGCTATGCTTAAGTTTATCCAAGTACCATTAAACCTGTAAAAATTATTTAAAAGACCTAAAAAAAACGTATTACTTTTACTTAAAGTGTGTTTTATGTTTACTTTGTGTAAGAAAAAGATTCAACTCCAAGAAAAGTTTAAAAGCTTGAAATATACTTTAACTGTTCAGCAACAAGTGTTTTATAAATCAAATATAAAGAAGTGCAAATCAATTACATCAGATTTACTTAAAATTGTTTCATGTTTACACAACCAGTTATTAAAATATATTGCAATCAATATTAAACATATAAAAATGATCTACTAATATGCTTGAAGTTGTTCCAAAATAACACATTTGTAGGTTTAATGGTACTTGGATAAACTTTAGCATAATTATAAATATAAGAAATATTTTTATTTGATCGATTGCCCGAAGTCTGGAACACATACACATAATTAAATCCTTGCACATGAGTTATGTTGAGATGTTTTGCTGAGTCTTGGCTAGACACCGTCAGTTCTTGCGTCTCTGTGGATCTTTTCTGCTACATTTTATTTCTTTGGAAAGTAAAAAACAGGCAAAAACCTCCATACAACAACAGCACCTCCATGTTTGACAGATGACGTAGTTTGCTTTGGATCATAAGCTCTTCCTTTCCTTCTCTTACCATCCTCCTCCCCTTACTCTGGTACAAGGTAATCTTGGTATCATCTACCCAAAAACTCTAAATGTGCTCTAGTCAAGTTAAGTTTATTTCTATTGGGCTTTTCACAACAGACATTGTTTCAAAACAGTTTTACTAAATTTAAGAGTTAAGGTGAACGATGTGTGTTTATCCTGGTGAGCAGCCATGGAGACTGTGTGGTGTGAAAAACTCCCTTAGATGTTAAGAAGAAACCTCGAGAGGACCCAGACTCAGACTCATTTTGAATGAAATGTAATTGGGGCTTTTCATTCCAGAAAGTTACTAGTGTTGTGCTTCTTGAGGGTAAATCCTCTGATTATTCATGAAGGCATCTCTTGGGTGTAGACTTGGATATGCATAGATCTCGATTATGTTGTAAAATTGATTTTCTTCACCAAGGACAGGGTTCTGCAATCGTTCTTTTATGTTGTCTTCTGTAGTCTGGAGCACTGTCAGTGTTGCTGAGGTAACTAGAGCATTTTATCTTGTTTAAGAAGGTAACACGTGGTTGATTGGGCAACTCCAAGGTGTGCTGTGGTTTGAGAACTCAGCACGGATGCTCTGGATGATCTCCAGCTCCACACCACACCCTGGATCTTTGTTTGGAAGATTTTTTAGTAGTTACCAACCACTGTATAACACGAACACCCCAAAAGATCTGTTTTTTTTCCTGGAGAAGCTCTGACCCAGATATTTTTCTGTATAATTTTTCCTGCTTTCAGCACAACATCTTCAATAACTGGTTGTTCACTTGCTACCTAATAAATACCAACCCTCAGCAGGTGCCTCTGTAATGAGATAATCACCTCTCAGTGGGTTTAATGTTTTGTCTGTTCGGTGTGTATATGTGTGCGTGTGTGTGCGTGTGCGTGCATGTGTGCGTGTGTGTGTGTGCGTGCGTGTGTGCCCCTTGTGAAAATATGAAGCACATGATTCACCACACAAGCAGAGGAACATCAACCCAAAACTCTTCCTCTTGTTCCATTAATGACAAACAGAGGCATGATTTTCATTTGGGAAAGTGCCTCAGACTGCTGACAAGCTGCCAATAGAAGGGTGCTGGTGGTGGTGGTGGTGGTGGGTGTCAAGGAAGAAAGAAACCCTATGAAGAGGAAGCCTAAAGGCTGTTCACGATTCTAAACAGCATCACAAGACACTTGACACATAAAGGGCACTGTTAATTAGAGCACAAATTCAATTAGCCGGAATGGAGCACTAGAGGCTCAGACCTAAAACAATGAGAGTTCTTTCTCAAGCACCTCTTCGAGGATGTTGAGTGTGTGTGCGTGTGTGTATTCATGTGATCTTGCTGTTGTTGGGATCATGTGCGACTGATGTTTGGAAAAACTCTCGGAGATGTTCGGAAATGTTCGACCATGCCTTGCACCATGAAGATCTGCTTTCCATGGGTTAGATGTGTGTGGAAGATCTTGAGTGACCTCCTATAGAGCCCTCAAGATAGAACCCTATTGGGATGATGTGAACACCACTCCAAGGACTCCTCACTTCCTCGCCTACATGAGTACTGGACCTGGCTAAATAAAATTTTACAAATCTCCATGAAATCTGGTGAAACATCTTAAAGAGCTGAGCTCGTTATAAGAGCTACTTGAGACTTAATGTGAAACGGGATGTTCAAAAGGAAGCACGTAGCAATCTTAGGTCGGTACATTATCCGTTGAAAAGGTTGTGATGAAACGAAACCCCAGAGCTGCTAGTTCTCAGTTACATTGTGTTTAAATGGATGAAGAGACAAAGCTCTTCTCACTCGGCCAGAAAACAGCTGGAGTCTAATTTGCAGCTGGATCTCGTCTGATCTGACTTCAGCTTTAACATTTGGTGGCCTCCTGTCACTATAAGAGCCTGAACGATGTCTACGCTGCTAATGTCCTGCTGAAACGGAATAAGAATGTGGCTAATTACTGATTAGTGTGGAGAGGTGAGAGTTCAGATGGTTAGATGGATTTTAATGGCATGTAGATTCCCAAGATCGTTGCAAGTATAGTCGATTCAGAATGTGACTCGGAATATGTTCTGCACCTGCTCCACCACTCCACTGTGAAGGCCACACCCAGACAATTCCCAATATTTTTGTGAAAAAATGTGCCCTGTAGGAATGACTCCTCGAACAAGTGAAATCCGGCTGGTTGCACTTATCAACTGGGTATTTTAGGCAGCACGGAGGCGTCACGGCGGCGCTCGTAGCACGGAGGTCAAAAGTCGGCCATAGATGTACATTCAGGACACTCCTAGCCTGGCCTGGCCTAGCCGGAAATGCCCAGCTGGTGTGTGTTAGCTGGTGAGCTCGATGCGTCTTAGACCAATCAGCACATTCTCATGGGAAACACAGGCTTTTCTAAGTCACGATGCAAGGCAGGAAAAAAAAACTCCCCCCTCCATATCTGCAGGGTTAATTCCAGGGTCAGGGTTCAGGGGTCGAGCCTCTTCCACAATGTGCTGGATTGTTGATGCGAGAGGATCGTGGGTAATTGCGGCATGATGGCAGACAGGAAGTAAGCGGTAAAGCTGTGTGGCCTTTCCTCAAGACGGATCCCAGAGACACTCGAGTATCGGAAAACACAAAACGAGCAAAATTCATCAGATGACAAATTCTAAAGATTATTAACGTTTCTTTGTTTTCCCTTTTTTGTCTCACACTTTTCCAGAAAGCTGTAGTCTTGTGTATATACCCTGCAAATCTACTGCTTGACCTCACTCACCTTCTCTACCCCCCAAAAAACCCCTAGCTTCCAAACTCTAAACGTCGATGTCACCTGTAGAAAACGAGATTTATATGTTGACTTTTCAGCCGAGCTGCTCTGTAATTCATTCGCTCAGCTGTTTAGTCTGTCCCGAGCGCGGCCTCCGAACAAAATTGATAGCCTGCAAGCAAGAGATCGTCGAGCGTGTAACCTATATAGCATTGAACTATTGGCTATCTGGGATTCATTACAATCTAATGATACGTAAACAGTTTGGAAAGACAAGGTACACACACCGAGGAACACACACAAACCATTGTTTGGAATGTGTCCTTATCAACTAGTTTAATCTTTTCACAGCTGTTTGTTTGGAGTAGCTTTGTTTATTGCCGTTGTCAGAAGTAAGTGTGTATTTGTATGTGTTTGTATATATATATGTGTGTGTGTGTGTGTGTGTGTGTGTGTGTGTGTGTGCACGCACGCATGTGTGCTTTGTGGTGTTGAGAGGTCCAGGCCCACCGTACTAAAGCTGATTGACGAGGCTGAGCTGTTTTGTCTCTCGGGGGACAGCCGAGCTTTGATATGTGTCCTGTGAGTCCTTCTGGGAAGTCAGGCTCTCACCCACATAACTCCAAACTACCTCCACCTCTCTCTCCCTCTCTCTCTCTCTCTCTCTCGCTCTCTCTTTGTTTTCTGCAGGTCCCTGTTCAGTAGAGAATGGATGAAGAATTTCTTATGTAGGCTTTGCTCAATTAATCCAGGTTCATGATCTTTTATAAGCTTTGGTCAGAAAGATCATTCCCAGCCTCTCCTATCAACACTATTTACTAAGATCACCATCTCCAGTCTGGGTTCCACAAGATCCAGGCCACATTTCGGTGCAGAAAGGAACGGAAAGTCTAAGTTCTACTACAGATATTTAAAAATAAAAAGGACATTAATTCCGATTCCTCTTTTGGAGACGTATTGAAATAGGGATCTCGTATCATAGCTTTACGAAAGACCGGGTTCAGAAAGGAGCAGCCAGTTCAGCCTCTGCTGTAGATCTTTATCTGCAAAGTCAGTGTGGCTTCAGGCTTCTAAACCAGCGAAATAGGAGGCACACTTGATTGTTGATCGGAGATCAAGATAAACAGATTGAACAAGTGGAATCAGGTGTGGCTCCTGCCTGGTTGGAATAAAACCCTGCAGCCATGCTGGCCATTTTGTGGATTAGGTTGAAAGCCCTTGTTCAGGGAGGCACAGCAAGTCCAGACTGCTGAATGCTCTGTTTCTGATCCAGGCTTTCATGTGGGTCTTGTTCTGAGGAGGCAAAATGGTCCAGGCCTCTCAATAAACTGGTTTAGGTTCTCCTGTAGGCACTGTTTATAAGGTTTATAAGACTGTTCAGTGGAATGCAGCAGGTCCAGGCTATAGGCCTTTTTTCCGTGTGAGATTAGTAGCTGAAGGTTTCCTGTTGACCCTGTTCATAGAAGACCGAGGTTCCGGGATCTCCAGTGGACTCTGTTCAGTAGGAGCCCAGAGGTCCAAGGTCTCCTGTATGCCCTGTTCAGTAGGAGCCAAAGGGTCCAGTCTTCTGTAGACTCTGTTCAATAGGAGCCCAGAGGGGCATGCTCTCCTGTGGACTTTGTTCAATAGGAGCCCAATTGTCTGGGCTCCTGTAGATTCTGTTCAGTAGGAAGCCAGAGGTACAAGGTCTCCTGTAGTCTCTGTTCAGTAGGAGCCCAAGGGTGCAGGCTCCTGTAGACTCTGTTCAGTGGGAGCCCAAGGGTCCAGGCTCCTGTAGACTCTGTTCAGTAGGAGCCCAGGGGTCCAGGCTCCTGTAGACTTTGTTCAGTAGGAGCCCAAGGGTCCATGCTCTCCTGTAGACTCTGTTGAATAGGAGCCCAAAGGTCCAGTCTTCTGTAGACTCTGTTCAGTAGGAGCCCAAGGGTCCAGGCTTTCCGGTAGTTTGTGTGAAGATAGATATTCTTTGAACTGTTTAGATTTCTGTGCTACCATGTGCTTTTTTTTTGGATTTGGTGTTATTTCGAGCTCATCAGCCGGATCTCCTGATACTGAACAGCTTTACAGGGCTGCCACTTGCTCTCCTTTATTAACTTTCTCTTTGTGTGGTGTGTCTGCATCTGGCTAAGTGGCTTTGCAACTCGAGATCAAGAGGTGTGTGTGTGTGTGTGTGTGTGTGTGTGTGTGTGTGTGTGTGTGTGTGTGTGTGTGTGTGTGTGTGTGTGTGTGTGTGTGTGTGTGTGTGTGTGTGTGTGTGTGTGTGTGTGTGTGACGATCTGGAAAATGTCCATATCCCTGTCTGTGTCTGTATGAACTTCCTGTCTTTTCGTTTTGTCGCAGCTGAAAGAGGGCAAAGCAGCCCACTGTCACTTCAGGCTCATTACGAAAGACAAATGAAGCACTTTCCTTGTTTTGCTTCCTGACACTGAGAATTCCTGACTGAGTTAAAAGGATGCTTTTAATGTGTGTGTAAGTGTGTGTGAGAAATCTTTCAGGGTGTGTTTATCTGGAGCTCGCCATAAAATCCCTGTTAAGACCAGTCTCGGGGGCACGAGAGTGCCGAGGTGTTTTATATGAGACTGGGAGTCGCTTTTTAAGCTTCATCCAATTGAAGCAGCGTCTCGAAGCGTTCATCAGCAGCAGATGTGTCTCGTGCTGCACTTTGATGTAGGGGTGTGTGTGTGTGTGTGTGTTTTAGTGTGTGAGATGGAGAAGACCTGATCTTCTTTCTCTGTGGTGAGACAGTCCAGATCACTAGGCTTCACGTTTCCTCAGGACGGAAACACAATGGGAATGGAACACACACTACTTGGTGGTGGAAAGAACTCAAGAGCTTAAACATCTCTGGAATGAATTGGGATGAATTACACCACCTCGAGGCCTCCTCACCTCCTGGATTACTGATGAGGAGGTCTGCGGTTTAAGCCCAGGTATCGCCATGGCACCACTGTTGGGCCCATGAGCAAGGCCCTTAACTCTACGCATTTCAGGGACGCTGATCATGATCTCTGACCCCATTGATAGGGTTTGTGAAGAAAGAATTTCACTGTGGAGAAGCATTTAGAGGAACATCCTCCCAGAGGAGTAAATATTTAAATATGGAAGTGGAAGTTCTATAAGCACCAGCCTTATGACCAGGTGTCCACAAACGTTGGTCCATTTATTTATTTATTTTTTTTTTTGTGCGGGTTTCAAACCCCAAATCCCACCAAGAATTTCGTCCTGACCACTGAGGACATCTCG
>NC_139602.1:734948-739948 GCF_946808225.1 Silurus aristotelis
AGGATGAGAAGGTCAGGGTTTTGTTAAGCAAAGTCAGTTATTGATGTAAGCTGTGAACACAGGGGGCAGTGTCATACACGTCTGTCTGGAGAAGTCTGTTGTCCCAATTTCATTTTCCTGCTCAACCTCATCCTGCTTATGAGAGTGTGTTGTGAAAGATCTGATCCACTACAGCAGACACTGTAATAAACCTGTGCTGAATAACGCTAACTTGAAAACTCCTCATTCTTCATGTTGTATGAAGATCAGTGTGTTTAGTACCGACCCCTGTAAGCGTTGCTGAGGAGGTAAATAACGTGACAGGGTGGTTATTTTCTTGGCTGAGTCGCCCCGCTGGATTCAGCAGCCCTCCCTTTTCAGTGTAATCGTCAGTAAGTACAAGGCTCAATTCCAGCGCAGGCTTTCAGTTAAGTACAGCATTAGTGAAGCTCTCACTTTGCTCAGACTTCTAATTACCGCCGTTGCTTCAATGCTTCAACCGCACAGAGGTTGAACTGCACTGAGTCAGACTGAGTCCTCCACCGTGGTCTGAAAGCAAATAAATCCAGACTTCCCTGATGTAATAATCTGTCTCATATGGCATGGAGAGTCTTAAGCACAATAAATGCGTCTGGATCCACACGCAGAACCTGGCTTGCTCAAGTGCAAACTTCTCGCAGGGTATTGCATTAGATACTTGGTTTATATCCAAGTTATGAAAAAGTTTATAGACTCGCTCTGTTTACAAGAAAATCAAGCACCTTCTTTCACTCAAAAGACCTCGAACGACTCGTTGCAGCATCGCCGTAGACTGTGATGAAATCGCAGATGTGGAACAGCAGAACAGCACCAGTTGCACAGTACACAGGATGATGTATTTTTGTGCACAATGACATATGAACGGCGGTGCTCCCTGTGACTGTGTGCGCAGCCTTGTGCTGCCATCTGTTGGCATGTTACAAAACTAGTCTCGAAACTTTTTGATACCACCTCATGTCCTTGAGAAACCCTTGAAAAACCCTTGAGAAACTGTGGAGGTGGTAGCTCAGTGGTTAAAGCATTTTACTTTAGATCCATTAAAGGTCACCACCAAGCTGCCCCTGCTGGGCCCTTGAGCGAGGCCCTGGATAAGAGGCGTAAATGGAGTAGATCCGATTATACGAATCCCGGCTGAACCCCAGCTATCATACATTACATAACAGAGTCTGGAATCACAACAATTCCACCAGGCCCATAATTCGGAGTCATGTTGCCCAGGAGCAGTGAAAATAACAGGCTTGGAATTGTGGTGGCAGTGCGCTCTCTGTGAGGTTCAACCACTTCACATGGCACCAAAACCAAAACATGGACCAGTGATTCTCTCTAGCTGGTGCAGGCCAGAAGGTTCGTGATGTAGTATGCAATTCATCTGATATGGCTGCTATTTTATTTCATTAATTGTAATTGGTCTTTGTTTATAAGTGTGTGTGTGTGGGGGGGGGGGGGTGGCATCCATAGAGTTGCTTTCATCTAGAGGCGGTAAATGTCAGAGTTAGGAAGTGGATGTGTGACCATGCATAGCAGAGATGTTTCACACACATTGGACATTCATACTCTACACACAAACACACACACACACACACACACACACACACGTTTTTATTCCGAAGCTCCCACACAGAACAAGGATTCCGTTCAAGGCACATATTCATGAGCTTTATCCCACTGTTCTGTGTATATTTATATATTTATATATTAGGGATGTGCGCCTTTATAACTGGGGCTGAAGTGATTTGATATTAACGCATATCCAACGATACATTTTCCATTCGATTCTACACAATCGAAAAAAACATGGTACAGATAGTTTACTTTTAATTATTTGCTTCAGACAAACAGCAAACCATCAATTTACTTAAGCGCCTTCAGATTTCTAACGCATTCACAAACACGTCTTTGAAAAAAGAGGAAATAAAAGCAGACGTTGCAGGTGCAGACGCAGCTCTACCTCTGCCATGGTAATCCCTGTTCTACATGACTCTCGGGACACGCTTCGGAGGTGCAGACGCAGCTCTACCTCTGCCATGGTAATCCCTGTTCTACATGACTCTCGGGACACGCTTCGGTCTCCGTAGTGTTGCTATACGTCATATTTCACGTAGCTGAGAGAACGCGCTCGAGAAAGGAGGAGAATTATATCAGTCACTTTCTAAATAATAAAATTGTCGTGCATAAAATTATACAGAAATAAATCGGGGTTTTTTTGCGTCATCTCGTTGAAGCATCTCGTTTTAAACGCCAACTTGCATCGATGCACACGTTTTTTAATCGATGCATCTCATCTTATTGTATTTATATACAAATATATATATAAAACGTGTGTTTCCTTTAAGTGTGGGTGTGTCTTCTGTGGACAACCTGCATCTCATCAGATGTTTAACAAGCAAGCGAGTCCCTGTAGGCTCAGGAAATGACCTCAGAGGACCAACAGAGGTCAGACAAGGTCAGCTGGCATTGATAGATGTTTGTTAGCAAGTTATTAGATGCTCTAATGACCACAAAAAACCTGTGGTGTCTCTGCGGCGCCTATCACTGAGGTCAAGCAGGCATTTTAGGGCCCAGATGTCAGAGACAAGTAACAACTGTATTCTCTCTTTCTCATATACACACACACACACACACACACACACACACACACACACTATGTTTGCTCTTCCTATGATTTTCTTGATTTCCTATCAGTTACAAGGTTCCAGTGCATACACACATTTTCAAGGAAAGAATTATTGGGACACTGGACTTTTGCACCCATATCAGGTTCTTCAGAGGCACACGATTGTATTGGAGGTCTTTGTAATTTTTCAGTTTGGGCACAAGAGATAAGGAGATGCTCCTTACACCTCATCATCTCCAAACTGTTCCAATCATCACCAATCCTATCTAATCATCTGTCCAACTGACACATGACCGTTTTCATGACATCTTCGGATTTTTGAGCATGAAATTGTGCCCAAACCCTGAACTCCAGCATGACACGAAGTTCCATGGGTTGGAAGATGGTGTGTGGAAGATCTTGAGTGCCCTGCTATAGAGCTCCAACTCTATTGAACAGCTTTGAGATGAATGTGAAGACATGTCCAGCAGCTCAGGTGATTACATAACTGTCTCAGCGGTGTGGTGTGGGTCATGATGTTCATCTGTAGAACCGAGACGTTCCTCAGGGTTCCTCTGGGTTCCTCAGAGTCCCTCTCTCTCTCTCTCCCCCTTTTTCTCAGACCGCTTTCACCTGCAAATCATTTCGCTTCAAACTTTGTTTATTTAACTTTTTTTTTCTTTCTTTTTTCCCTTTCTTTCCTTTTTTTTTTTCTCAACGAGTGCTACCGCCGTTTCATCTCTGATCGAGTCGCACCAAACACCAAACACAATTTTCCCCTCTGGAGAAGGCCGGCAACGATTACGGCAAACCAACAACCAAATGGCAGCAAATTAGTGCAGGGAAAATTACATCAGCACGCACACACACACGCACACACACACACACACAGACACACACACACACACAGACACACACACACACACAGACACACACACACACAGACACACACACAGACACACACACACACACACACACACACACACACACACACACACACAGACACACACACACACACACACACACACACACACACACACACACAGACACACACACACACAGACACACACACACACAGACACACACACACACACACAGACACACACACACACACACACACACACACACACACACAGACACACACACAGACTCAGAGTTTGGAAAAAATGAACCTTTATTGTTTCTGTTTCCTTTTTTGCTTTATAGTAGTTGTTTAAAGATTAAAGAAATGAGACAGACGGAAACAAAGAGAAAGAGAGAGAGAAAGAGAGAGCGAGAGAGAGAGAGAGAGAGACAGAGAGAGACGGAAACAGAGCGCATTGTTCTGTCGTTCATTTTCCGAAAGGAAATTCTTCAGTTAGTTGCTGCAGAGGGGAAAAAAAAACAACGTCTCGACCTCAGCAGCTGTGATTTGTTTTGTAATGAAAAATAATTTCCTTACATCATTTGCATTACAGCTGAAGGCCTTTTGGTGTGTGTGTGTGTGTGTGTGTGTGTGTGTGTGTGTGTGTGTGTGTGTGTGTGTGTGTGTGTGTGTGTGTGTGTGTGTGTGGTGTGGGTGGGTGGGTGGGTGGGTGGGTGGGTGGGTGTGTGTATGCTTGTACGAGAGCACAATTAGCAACGCGACTGCATCCGGCCTTTCTTTTGTCGGAGATGTGGATGTTGTCTTTCAGCGTGTGGCTCCTCGTTTCCATTTGTTCCTGTTGCACTTGTGGGTGGGTGTGTGTGTGTGGGTGTGTGTGGGTGTGTGTGGGTGGGTGTGTGTAGGGGGGTTTCCCAATAAAGGCGCAAAGGAAGCAGACACAAGGAGAGCTCTCATTGTTACCGAGGCAAAAGAATCTCATTGGGAATATCACCTTAACACTAACATCCTCTGAACATGCTCCACACACACACACACACACACACACACACACACACACACACACTTCGGCTTGGTCACGTTCCTGTGTCCTGTGTCGCCTCGTTCGCCGGCTTCCTGTGGAGAAGTGAAAGGCGCCGAGTTTTTTTGTGAAGCGAATATAGTAACACATGCTGCAGGAGAGGATGCCTGACTTCCTGCTAACTCTCTTCTCCTGGGACCTTTTACTGCCTTTAATGAGCTAGGAAATGGAGAACACACACACACACACACACACACACACACACACACACACACTCACACACACGCGTTCTTACACCCTTGAAACATAGTCCATCATTAGTTTCATTGCCCGGCTTTATAACAAACACACACTCCTTTTCTCACAAAGACTTCCACATCTTCTGAGAAGATGTTCCTCACAATTTTATGGAGATTTCTGAGATCTCTGACACAAGAAAAAAAGTCAGGTACTGATGTAGGTGAGGAGGCCTGGAGTGAAGTTCCAAGGTGTTCAATAAGGTGTTC
>NC_139602.1:744948-782448 GCF_946808225.1 Silurus aristotelis
GCTTGACACGTGTTAAGGGCCTTGCTCAAGGGCCCCAAGAGTGGCAGCTTGGCGATACTGGAACTTAAATTATAAGTTAATCTGTAATATGATCGAAAGGAGACGTGAAATGACTGTGTGCGTGTGAGCGTGTGAGCGTGTGTGTGTGTGAGAAACATCAGAGCAGAGAAAGAACAGACGAGAGAGAACATGGCTCTACCTGTTATCCATGCAGGTGCTTTCTTTCTCTCCCTCTTTCTCTCTCTCTTTCTCTTTCTGACTCATTCGTTCCCTCTTTTGTACTGTAATCCATAGACGGCTCATAGACGTGGGCCGAAAGACGGAGGAGAAAAAAAACCTCAGGAAGACATTGAAAGCGAGACAAAGAGCCCAGGAAAGAAAAGCCTCAAAGTGCTGTAGTTTACACGTGATCTGTTTTCTACGCAGCTGCTTCAGGAGTGATAAATTAGGAGTATATCATTCTAATGATCTTTTTTTTGTTTTTTTTATATTTAATTTTACGAGATAAAAGCGGTGAGAAGAGAAAGGACGCGAGAGCGCCATGTGTTTGAGGTTTGCGTGAAATGTGCCCTGAGCCGTTAGAGAACACGGCGTGTCTCCGCATGTCCTGTTCAGCTGCTCCTGTCTCCAGAGCAGGACAAACCAGACAAATGGCTCTCTAACGAACTACCTGTAGGACAGGTTAAAGCAACGTGTGTGGGTGTGGGTGTGTGTGTGAGTGTGTTGGTGGGTGGGTTTCTGGGTCTCGTTCCTTCTTTATCTGAGCAAATATCTGTGGTCACAGGAAGAAAGCTAATTATTATCCGGGGTAATTGCAGGCTGCAGTGAGTCAAGGACAGAGAGAGAGAGAGAGAGAGAGAGAGAGAGACAGGGGCCACCATGCAATTTTTGCGACTGTTTATATTTCTTTTATTTTGTCTCCATTCGTCTTTTTTATTAATTCTTTGGCAAAATTTTAGGGAAGGAATCATGGTACTCTGAAACTGAAATAGAGAGAGAGAGACGAATGGACAGACAGACAGACAGACAGACAGACAGACAGACAGACGGATTGAAACACACACACGTTAGTGTGTACATCGTAAACAGAACCCAGCAGACTTGGTGTGGAGTAACACTGAGGTCCATGATTCCCCTGGTACAGGAACACGTGGAGACGCTGGAATTTGTGTTTGTGGGCGGGGCTGAGAAATTTTAATTTAAATGGGGAGGGGTCTGTTGTGTATGGGAGGAGCCTCATAACAGTCAGGACAGTCTCAAAAGTAAGTGCACCCCTCACATTTTAGTATCTTGTGACGAGACAAAACTATATCAATAAAAAAGAATGTGCAGCTTGTGTTTTAGTACAGATTTACTGTCATGAATATTTTTATTAAAGATATAAATAAATATAAAAGACACGTTTATTCACAACGTCCTTTCGTCACCCATATAAAAAAAATAATAATAATAATTTATGATCACTAAAGATTTGTTTAGTTCGTTGATGATTTGAAATCTCACCCAAGACCTCTTCACGTCCTCACCTACATCAGTCCCTCAAAATCTAGAAGAGCATCTTCCCAGAGGAGTGGAACTCATTATAAGAGTAAAAATGAAAGGGGATGTCCAGAAAGAAGAACATAGTATGGAGTGTCCACAAACTTTCTGCATGATCTTTAGTAACATCGAGTAAACATGAAAAGTTTATTTGTACAAATTAGCAAGCAGTGGAGTTGAGGGCCTTCCTTTAGGGCCCCTGGAGTGGTATCTCCCAGGTGTAGCTGGGATTTGAACTCATAACCTTCAGATCCAAAGACCAAAGATACCACCCTTTACTTTATTTATTACGCACTATACATTTATATATGTATGTATAGTATCTATAAGGTGTAAGAACTTTTTGACATAATGAGAAAAGAGGTGACAAGAGACGAGAAAAGACACGAAACGATTCATTTGTCCCCTGGAATGTCCTCTGGTTCAGCTAATGTGTTTGTCAGAGTGTTGTGCAAGGGGTAATCGCTCCGTGACTCATCAGTCCTGTTAGCAAACGTCCTTTCACTACATCTGTGTGCTTGTTTAACCCACAACACAATGCAGCTCTTTACCTTTACACACACACACACACACACACACACACACACACACACACTCTCTTCACTTCGCATTGTGCAATATGACATCTTTCCAATACATGTTCTCACGGCCCGTCTCACACACACACACACTCATGGTACGGCCAAAAGTATGTGGACGCCCCACCAGAAGATTGCTATGTCCCTTTTTGAGAATCTATTCATTCTTATAGGAAGCTCCACCCTTCTGGGAAGATGTTCCACTAGATTTTGTGGACATTTGTGCAAGAATTAATTCAGTGACTTAGTAAAGTTCGGTATTGATGGAGGTGAGGAAGGGGTGAGGAGATCTGAAGTGGAGTTCACATTCATCCCAATAGGGTTTGAGTTCTATAGGAGACCAGGGAAGATCTTCCATACACATCTAACCCATCCTCAAGTGAGAGCAAAAGATAAAATTGCGTCTTTGGGTACAGATTTTCCTCTCTTCCTCGACCGCTTTTATATTCCTCCCCGAGTGGAGGTATCGTTTGCTCCTGTAGGAGTTTACGTGGACGTAGCGTGGGTGTCCGGGTGAGCGCGAGCCGTGGAGTGAGCTACAGGAGCTGCTGGTGAGGGAGAGGACGCAGCTGTTCACCGCCAGGCGCCAGACGATTCCTCTTTTCCTGACACGGCCAGACAACACAGCTTCTTATAGGTTATAGGTGAAACCAGAGCTCAGGGTATTGAGGTGTGTGTGTGTGTGTGTGTGTGTGTGTGTGGGTGGAGGTTTGGCTCGATTCTGCATCAGTGTGCACCTGAAAAGATGTTTTGGATCATTAAATATTGTGAGAAATAATTATTTAGCTAAACTGTTCCATTGTTTATTTATTATATATATATACAGTGGGTACGGAAAGTATTCAGACCCCCTTAAATTTTTCACTCTTTTTTATTTTGCAGCCATTTGCTAAAATCATTTAGGTTCATTCCTTTTCCTCATGAATGTACACATAGCACCCTATATTGACAGAAAAACACAGAATTGTTGACACTGTTGCAGATTTATTAAAAAAGAAAAACTGAAATATCACATGGTCCTAAGTATTCAGACCCTTTGCTCAGTATTTAGTAGAAGCCCCCTTTTGATCTAATACAGCCAGGAGTCTTTTTGGGAAAGATGCAACAAGTTTTTCACACCTGGATTCAGGGATCCTCTGCCATTCCTCCTTGCAGATCCTCTCCAGTTCTGTCAAGTTGGACGGTAAACGTTGGTGGACAGCTATTTTTAGGTCTCTCCAGAGATGCTCAATTGGGTTTAAGTCATTGCTCTGGCTGGGCCATTCAAGAACAGTCACGGAGTTGTTGTGAAGCCACTCCATCGTTATTTTAGCTGTGTGCTTAGGGTCATTGTCTTGTTGGAAGGTAAACCTTCAGCCCAGTTTGAGGTCCAAAGCACTCTGGAGAAGGTTTTCGTCCAGGATATCCCTGTGCTTGGCCGCATTCATCTTTCCCTTGATTGCAACCAGTCGTCCTGTCCCTGCAGCTGAAAAACACCCCCACAGCATGATGCTGCCACCACCATGCTTCATTGTTGAGACTGTACTGGACAGGTGATGAGCAGTGCCTGGTTTTCTCCACACATACCGCTTAGAATTAAGGCCAAAAAGTTCTATCTTGGTCTCATCAGACCAGAGAATCTTATTTCTCACCATCTTGGAGAACTCCATGCAGGTTTTCATGTGTCCTGCACTGAGGAGAGGCTTCCGTCGGGCCACTCTGCTATAAAGCCCCACTGGTGAAGGGCTGCAGTGATGGTTGACTTTCTACAACTTTCTCCCATCTCCCGACTGCATCTCTGGAGCTCAGCCACAGTGATCTTTGGGTTTTACTTTACCTCTCTCACCAAGGCTCTTCTCCCCCGATAGCTCAGTTTGGCCGGTCGGCCAGCTCTAGGAAGGGTTCTGGTCGTCCCAAACGTCTTCCATTTGAGGATTATGGAGGCCACTGTGCTCTTAGGAACCTTAAGTGCAGCAAAAACATTTTTGGAACCTTGGCCAGATCTGTGCCTTGCCACAATTCTGTCTCTGAGCTCTTCAGGCAGTTCCTTTGACCTTAATGATTCTCATTTGCTCTGACATGCATTGTGATCTGTAAGGTCTTATATAAACAGGTGTGTGGCTTTCCTAATCAAGTCCAATCAGTATAATCAAAAATTTCTGGACTCAAATGAAGGTGTAGAACCATCTCAAGGATGATCAGAAGAAATGGAGAGCACCTGAGTTAAATATATGAGTGTCACAGCAAAGGGTCTGAATACTTAGGACCATGTGATATTTCAGTTTTTCTTTTTTAATAAATCTGCAAAAAGGTCAACAATTCTGTGTTTTTCTGTCAGTATGGGGAGCCGTGTGTACATTCATGAGGAAAAGAAATGAACTTAAATGATTTTAGCAAATGGCTGCAATATAACAAAAAGTGAAAAATTTAACGGGGTCTGAATACTTTCCGTACCCACTGTATATATATATATTAGGGGTGTATTTTTTAACATGCGGAACAGAATTACAATCTGAGTTTCCTCAGGAACGTATTAAGTGGCGGACCGCAAGTTTGTTCAGTCTCTCGCACTTCAAGAATCGCTCTTACAAGCAGAAAATCCCGAGACGGACGGAGAGAATGAAGACATTTGTTAATGTCTGCAGAAATAAGAAGAAGATTCAAGTAGATCATATCTTAGAAAATTAATGACCCAAATGTGGTTTAAGAAATGTAAAGTATTTAATAAAAAATATCAATTAATTAAATTTTATTTTATTAATTTAATCAATATAATAAAAGTGTTTTGCCGTCAATTTTTTTATTCTATTTTGATTTTATATATTTTATTTTTGCATTAAATATTATATTAATATTATAATAATTAAAATTTGTAAAAAAAAAAATTACATTTTAAAAACTATTTAAAAAAAAAAAACTGTTGATGTTCACGAATGTTAATGATAATAAACTGCGTTAATAAAAATGTTATGTTTTGCTGATATATATGAAATATTATACAGATGCATGAGCACAGGATTTCTGATGTTGGGCAAAGAAAAAAACCGCTGGTTAAAGGTCAGAGTTCGTGTTGGGTTTAGGGTCACACTCCAGACAGAGAATGATGAGAGGGGATGAAGAGGTAAAAGGAATTCTCTTTCAGCGCCGAACCGCTGCTTTCGACACCTCGAACAACCCTGATTAATAACGAGCAGATCAGCTGTGGAATTCAGTTCGTCCTAAAATGTGTTGAATACGGTGTGAGCTCTAGAGGAGGCTACTCGAGATCTTCCAGCCCATGATGGAACAGGTTTTGAGTCTCCAAGTCCAAGTGAAGGGGGAAAAATACAGGTGTGTGTGCACCTCCAATTTTGTGTATATTGTATATATGTATAATCGCTCGGACGCTTCCCAGAAGAGTGGAGGTTCTCCAAAGCGTTGAAAGCAGCGGCTTGTGAGAATAACATCTCCCTCTTCAGGTGTGGAATTCAAAGCTGGGTGGTCCACACATCTCCAAATCCAAAGAAGACAGGTGAGTAAAGGGGGCGTGGCTACGTACCACAAGTCCAGGAATAGGAAGCGAATACCACCGAGTCGCCCAAAAGTATTTGGACACGCAATTTTTTTTCCGCCCGTACTGCATGTGAACGTGAAAACCTGTTTTAGCTTGACTCAAAGTGAAGATCTGCTTTCCACAGGTTGGATGCATGTGGAAGATTTTGAGTTTCCTGCTTTAGAAGCATGTTGGGATGGATTGGAACCTCCCCCCAACACACACACACACACACACACACACACACACACACACACACACACACACACACACACACACACACACACACACACACACACACACCATCACCACCACCAGAGGCCTCCTCCTATCAGTATAGGATTGAATGATATCTCATGAATCTAGTGGAACATCTTCCCAAAAGAGTGGAGCTCATTATACGAGTGAACATATCGAGCTTATGGTCGGGTGTCCACATAGAATAGGGTTTTATTCAGGTGTACGTTTCACTCGTTTCTTGAATTGTGTTTTTCACACACACACACACACACACACACACACACACACACACACACACACACACACACACACACACACACGCTGAATCACCACCACATCTCCATGCTGTTGTTTGCTCCCTAGAGGGACGTAGTCTTTTAAAGACTTACAGTAACTGAAACATCTACACCTCCCCTCTCTTTCTCTCTCTCTCTCTCTCTCTCTCTCTCTCTCTCTCTCTCTCTCTCTCTCTCTCTCTCTCATATGTTCTCTTGCTCTTTTTTTCCTGTCCCTGGTGTGTGTTTTGTTCGTTCTGGCACTAGATCAAAGGCAGCTCAACGATATCACCCATGGGCATGGAAATGGAGTGTGTGTGTGTGTGTGTGTGTGTGTGTGTGTGTGTGTGTGTGTGTGTAAGAGAGAGACAGAGAAAGAGAGACCTCTCATTAAGTAAACTCTATTTGATGTGGGTGCAGTTTAGGAGCGTAGCATTTACATGGACTCCCACCCTCGTCTCCTCCCCTCCATCCTCCTTTCTCTTTCTCTTTTCTTTCTTCGGTCTCATTGCTCTGGTGGAGGAACGAGGAACTTTAAGGCGTCCTTTTTTATCCAGGAGGAACGAGAAAAGACACAGAGCGAGGAGTTAAGCAGAACTTGTCTTCATATGAGCTTCCACACGCATTAAAACACCTAATATTGCAGCAGAAAATAACTGCTCTGGAGCGTTCTTCTGCGCCTGAGAAGATCAGGTCCACAAAAGTATATGGACACCTCAATGTGCTTCTGATCGAAACCGTTCCACATTAAATCTCCATTCGCTCTTATAATAAACTCCAATTAAATTCAAATATAGAACTCAGTCGTGGGCTGAAGAGTAGGATAGAGTATAACGTGCGTGTGTGTGTGTGTGTGTGTGTGTGTGTGTGTGTGTGTGTGGTGCATACACACCTTTACCTACCTGTCAGTTTGATTTACGGTTTGATTTTACACTTCAGGCCCGAGGGAGTCGTGATGCTTTACGTAGCTGAAGCAGAGCAGACGCATACTTCAAAGAACTCACACTCTCTTTTCCCCATTCAGCTTTTACCACACACACACACACACACACACACACACACACACACACACACACACACACACACACTCATTCACATAAAGAAAAGGACACTATCAGACATCACAGTATCACGTTAGAGCCTGCTTTTAAATCTGTAAACACACGTGCACGTGTGTGGAGAAGAAAGAGAACACACACACACACACACACACACACATACACACATACACACACACACACACATTTCAGGTGTGTCTCAAGTTTCTATTCAATTAATACCTGCGGTTTCACACCCGTCAAACCCTGAAGTCACGCGACTCCAACAGGAAAAAAAAGCAGTGTGTTTGTAACATAGTTGGTCCGTGATGTCCGAGTGCACCTCGGATTAGACTCTCTGACTCTGTCTCATTCGGTCAACCCTGACGCTTCAGCGGAGAGGACTCCAACATGTCTCTCTTCAATCTGTAAAGGTTTTGATGATGATGATGATGATGATGTCTAATACACATCACTTCAATATGCAACCTCGGATCAGACTGTTCTCATCACTGGAGCTGTATATATTAGATTAGATTTAATTGTGCAGAGTACAGAGCCAGTGAAATGCATGATGTCTAATCTAGCACATCTTTTTAATCTCTATACTTGTATGCTTTGATGATGTCTAATCTAATATATCGTTTTGTTTTGTGTATGTTTTTCGGGATGTCTAATCTATCGTATCCCTTCAGTCTGGGGGTTTTGCTGATCATTTTATATATGTATATAATATCTAATCTAACACATTCCTTTAATATATATATGTGCTGGCTGTGATGATGATGATGATGATGATGATGATGATGATGATGATATTGATGATGATGTCTAATCTGATGCATATCTTTTTAATTTCTATATTTTGCTGATGATGGTGATGTCTAATCTAACTGATATCTCTTTATTTTATATATGTTTTGCTGCTGCTGATGATGACGATGATGAAGATCTTCAGTATCTCCTATAGATTTTAGATGGATTTGGGATCTTGTGACTGAACCACACCATGACTTCGGTGACCTGTGGCTGAAGGCGGAGTCTTCCTGGAACAGACCACGCCCATCAGGGTGAAAACTGATAACAGGATAAAAGTAAGGAGCGACGTACTGATTATATTTATGACCGTATCGTACATGATCATCAGTTTATTTTATTGTTCATGTTTATGTGAAAAATGTGCAGAGAAAACACGCAGTGCTGCAGAAATGATAAAATCACATGATAATAATAAATAAATGGGGTAAAATAATATATATATATATATATATATATATATATATATATATATATATATATATATATATATAAACTGCATTAAAATCATGCAAAAAATCATATTTAAAAAAATCGCATTAAAACCTATTTTATAAAACATTAAAAATCACATTAAAAATCACAATAATTCACATTTTAAAAAAATCACATTAAAAATTATTTGTGTTTAAAAACTAATTGCATATAAAGATCATCTGATAATAAATTATCATGTAAAAACTAATGAAAAATTAATGAATTGTGCACAAATTACACACAAAAAATCAATAAAATCGAAATTGTATGTCCTTGAAATAAAAAACACACTCCATAAATGTGTAAAGGCGGGTGTGTAAATGTGACGTTGTGAGGACTGAACTGGAAACGGATTTTTATTGAGGAAAAGGATATTTTTTATCCTTGCTATAAGATTGTAATAACAGTGTGACACTGTTCACGTGACTATGCGGATGTGTGTTTTTCCTCCTCCTCCTCTCCTGATTTATTGAGTAAACGAGTGAAACGTCATCCATCATCGTGCCGCTCGTTTATTTGCATGCTTTTGCATTTTAAATCAATCATGATCTCGGATAACTGAAATTCCACCTCCGTTTGATCAGACGTACCCCTGGCGTCAAGGCCAGGTGCAAAGGAAATGGCCCAGGGGTTAGTGGGTTGGTGGGTTGGTGGGCGGGACTTCCTGTCTCATCCTTTTCGGAATCTGTCAATCAAAGCATAAATCAGTGTAGCGTCAGAAAGGACAAGGGGAGTTGTAGATGAAGGTCTCAGGAATGCATGTGTCTACACCTGAAGATCCTCCTCGAGCTGCAAAATATGAGCAGAAGTTTGTGGACTCCTGACCATCAGATCCCGTTTCACATTTAGTCTCGAATTGCGCCTATAATAAGCTATGTTTTTCTGACACAAGTGTGTGAGTAAAGTGATGTATGTGAGGGTGGTGTTCACATTCATCCCAATAGGATTGGAGCTCTATAGCAGGCCACTGAAGATCTCCCACACACATCCAAACCATGAAAAGCAGATCTTCATGGTCCTGGATTTGTGCCCAGAAGCTTTGTCATGCTGGAGTTACAGTTTTGGGTCTCCGCATTCATAGACGTCCTATATGTGCTATATAGAACGTAGAACCTTATAAAATCTGGGAGACCTTTTCCACCAATCAGAACGAAGAATTCAGATCCTGTGGGTCATCTGACGCTCGGTCATTCCGTAGTGTTTAGAACACTGTGAGCTTCATTCCCACCTTTATACGAGTCTTCAATGAATTCATTACAGATTAATAGATTGGTGTTTTATACAGTGTGGGAGTTCTCACACACACACACACACACACACACACACACTAGTGAAACGCTGAAGGTCTGGAGGCCATGCTGAGGGTCGTAAAGTTCTAAACGCAACTGGTCCGACAGTCTGTACATTCAAAAAACTACACACACACACACACACACACACACACACACACACACACACACACACACTGCAGCAGCTGCAAGCCATTTTCTCCCTTCCCAGAGCTTCTTATGAGGCCAACAGTGCAGTGGCGTGCACACTTATACACACTTATATACACACACACACACACACACACACACACACACACACACTACATAACACACAGACTATTACAAAAATTCACTTTTTTTTTTACAAATCATTTGTATTGTTGTGTGTATAGATGCTCTAATACAGATATACTGTTTTGAACATGAACAACTCCAGTGTGTGTGTGTGTGTGTGTGTGTGTGTGTGTGGTCTCCTGAGTGTAAGTGTATGGATTAGTACAGAATTGCAGGTTCCTAAAACCCACACTGCTGCTTTGGGTTTAATTACAGAGCACAGTGTGTACAGCTGTAACCAGGCAGCGTCGTTCATAGCTGAGCCGAGCGGAGCCGAGCTGAACCGGGTCACCCATGACTTTCACAGCTTCATGTCATCACTGAGGTTTCTTTTTATATATATTATATATATATAATCTAAAGCTGCTCTGAAAGTCCTGCATGGCGCTCAGTGAATTGTCAATATGCCTCCCATTTCTGGTGTTAGGGAGACCTCTAGGGACAGCACAAGGAACTACACACTAATGATGACGTAATCAGGCAGAACTGGAGCATTCAGACCCAGTAGGGGTGTTTCTCTGAACCCTAGAGAGGTTGGAACAGGTGGATTTGAGACATGGAGAAGAATTTGGGATATTAATGATTAAAAATGAGCATTTAGGTCGTCGTTAGTGAATTGCTGATAGCTTCAGAGCAGCTCTGAATAATACAGAAGCTGTAGTGGGCGTGGTGACCCGGTTTAATTAATTAATTACTAAAAGTCAAATAAGAATTGTATTTTGTAATAATTATAAAAATTTATAATTAATATAATTCTTTTAAAAAAAATAATTTTTTAAATCATATCACCCCCCAAAAAAAACCTAGTAGTTTTAGTTTAATGTTATAAAATTATATTAATGATTAAATCTTAAAATAAAATTAATAAAAAATTTAATTCTTATGAATATATTAATGACAAACTATTATGATGTAAAATATATATCACCTTCATCAGAAACCAAAGTCCCGCCCACATCCATTTTTATTTGCTCATGAGACTAAAGCTTTTGTTTAAAAAATAAAATTAAATAATGTATTCTTTTTTTTGTTTTTTTGTTTCAGCGTTTCCTCTCAGACCATCACCTTCAGAACAATAAGAACTTCCTTCACTCCACAGTTTGCATGTAACTGTTTTATTGTGATTAAACAGAACATTTTCTTATCATCTGTGAAAGTAAACTCATAATAATTTCGTAATTATTTCTTTTTAATTATGTGTCATTAAACCATAAGTAGTGAAGAAGTGAAGCTTAGAAAGCTTTAAAGAGCTGATTAGGGAGAAACCCGAGCTGCAGGAAGGAGGTCTGAGCCTCTCGCTCCAGGTTCGCCAGCTCCTGTACTGTAGGGGCCAAAATATCCACGTGGCCCTTATAGAGTCCACCTGAGAGAGAGAGAGAGAGAGAGAGAGAGAGAGAGAGAGAACATCTAGAATCAGATACATCTGTACAAGATATGGCCAAAAGTTTGTGGACACCTGAACATAAGATTGCTCGCCATGTGCTCCATTTTGAACCTCCACATTATGTCTCCATATTATGAGCTCTTCTGAGAAGATGTTCCACTAGATTTTGTGTCAGGTATTCATGTAGGTGAGGAAGAAGGTGAGCAGGCCTGGGATGGGGTTCACATTCATCTCAAATAGGGTTAGAGCTCTAAAGCAGATGCACCACTCAGGATCTTTCTCACACTATCTTTCAATCCATGGAAAGCAGATCTTCATGGAGCTAACTTTGTGCACTTTGTGTCACGCTGGAACGGGTTTGGGTCTCCTAGTTTAAGCCGAGGAGAAATTTCTTGTCTGAATACTTTTGACAGCGTTAAAGAGGATCTCCGTACCTGCAGCAGCTCGGCGCTGACCGTAAGTAACCTTGCCATCGAACTCGTCCAAGGGAACTTTGATGTCATGCTCACACTGAGTGATGGTGCACTTCAGGTGTTCCTCGATTTCTCCCAGGAGCTGAACACCAAGAAGAAAACACCAAAATAAGACTCCAATGTAAACGTTAACAGCTTTAAGTGATCGATGCTGGAAAGTGACCATGATATACAGGTGATGATCCACGGCTAGGTGTGAGATCTTGGACCATTCTGATGCTACACCTGATCTGGAGCTCCTCACCTCTTTCTCGTTGTACCATATAGTGCAGCCTCCTTCCTCCTTTAACCTGGTGTTATAGCAGCCCCGGCCTCTGTTAGGGCAAACGTGATACCATACCTACACACACACACACACACACACACTAATAAAAAAAAACACCACACCTATACACCTCTGAAGTTCTGAATACACCATTCAATCACACACACACACACACACACACACACACACACACACACACACACACACACACACACACCTTCTCCTTTTCCATTGCCACTAGAGAAATGGCCAGACCCATCCTTTGGAAAAAAAAAAAAAAAGAAGCGGAATTATACAAATATTATAATAAATAAATAAATAAATAAATCAGCGACGTGTTCACCTCTCCGCCCTGCCCACTCTCCCGATCCGATGCACGTAATTCTGCTTCTCATCCGGCAAGGTCACGTTAACGACTGAAAAAGAAAAATGTGTAAAAAAAAACCCACTAATTAATTAAGTGCCTCATTATAATCATCAGTACCATCTGACCAATCAGATTAGAGAACCGGAAACTATTCCTTCACAGCCTACGAGTTCTTACCGTACGGAACGCCGTGGATGTCGATTCCTCTGGCTGCTACGTCCGTGCAGATCAGAAACCTCACATCCTTTTTCTATGGCGAGATCAAGAACAGTCAGACATGCTGTTGCTTTAAACAAAAAAAGAACTATAATAATTATAGCTGCGAGGAATAATTTGGAGGGGAAACCACACCGAGACGTTTATGATGGAATTCTCTCGCTATAAGAGAAAAGGTCTAGATTTGTCTAGAACAAATGGGTATCTAGGGGTCGAGATGACTAGAGACAAATCTGGTGGGAGAAAATGTTGAGTTGGAGGAGAAGTAAGGATGATAGTATGATATTTAAGTTATTCTAAATTTTGACCAGTAGATGGCACTGGATGGCACTTTTGCTAAAGCTTTGGACCTTTGAAAAGAAATAAACAAATGGTTAAAGGGTTCTGGTTTTCCGCCGTCAGTACGAGAGCGGCCTCTAGAGGCGAATCACCGACATCACATGCTGTTTGTTTATACGTGTGGGACTGCGTGCCGCACGGAGAGCGCTATATGACAAGTACTAATCCACTTTCGATCGATCTGTAATTATTACCTTGAACCGCTCCAAGTTGTATTTGCGCTCATTGGGCTTCCTGTCTCCGTGAAGACACACACATGAAAACTGATGGCCTTTTTTATCAGGACCTGAGAAGACAAGACAAGCTGAATGAGCCACATAAATCTATAAACAAGGGCAGGTGTTGAAATGCCAGTGCAGGCGTTGCTCGTTCACCTCCCCCTTGGGCGATCAGGTGCTGCTCCATGTTGTCGCAGTCGATCTTGGTCCTGCAGAAGATGATGGCTTGGTCCATCTTGTGCTCCTTGATTGCACGGATCGTGTACTCCCCTTTCAGGATCTTGATCGCCTCGGACCACATCTCTAATCAGATGCAGTAGACTAGGGTGAGGGTTATGTATAAAGGCTAGCTCTCCCAGGTGGTAGAGTATCAGAGTATCAGCGTAGAAGAAACGGAGCTCCAAAGTCGGCTAAACTGACCAATCGAATAGATGTTTACCTGCAGTGTTTGCTCCGGGTCTCGTGTTGTCTTTCGCGTGCACTTCATCAGTCTGTAACAAAAGATTTATGAAAAAATTCAATAAAAATGATGATTATATGGTCTAATGTACCCCAGGGTTGGTTTGCTAAAGTCTCGCTTTACCCCTGGTGTTGCTATGGTATTAAAATTAGTTGCTAGGTGATTGCTATCCTATTCCCAATAATTGTTGCTAGGGTGGTTGCTATGATGTTAGGGGGTTGTATTAAAGCTAGCTGTTGACTGCCATCTGATTTCTGATTGTTGCGAGGTGGTTGCAGTTTTAGTTCTAGTTGTTGCTAAGGTGGTTGCTAGGGTGTTAAGTAGTTGCGTGGTATTCTTAGTGGTTGACTGAGTGTTGCTGTAGAATTCCAGTTGGTTGCAGAGTTGTTCGCTTTAGTATGACAGCTACCTGATTGCTAGGTGTCGCTAGTTAAGGGCCATGTTAGGTGTTTGAGGTGTTATTAAGAGGTTGTTGCTAGGATGTTGTTAGATGGTTGAAATGGTATTCTAGGAGACATCATGGAAATACAAGTGTACCCGGATGTGGTTCTTTCCCAGCTTCTCCCAGAGCTTGTCGGTTTTTGGGCTGACGGGCACCACCACGTGATGGACCGTCTCAGGCACGGAGTCTTCACCTTTCAGATCCACCCACGTAGGGAAGTGCATGATCTTCTCCGACAGCTTCTTCACGTCGAACGAGTGCAGGGTCGCCGAGCACACGATCACCTACGGCAGAACGTATTCTACTCAGGCCACTCGGCCTTCAACAAGAAAAACAATATACTACTACAAAACACCACAAGGAGGCACCTGCAGTCTCTTCCCATCCGAGGTGACCTGGGGGATTTTGCTGTAGACCCTCATGATGAAGTCAGTGTAGCCGGCGGAAAGCAGTCCGTCCTGCAAACAGATGATGAGGGAGTTAATACTGGAGGGGATTTAGTGTAGAGGGGTTTGTGAAGATCTACGTACGCATTCATCCAGAACCAGGAAGCGGACTTGGGACAGATCGAGTTTTCCAGTGGATATGAGATCGTCGAGCCTGCCGGGGGTGCCAACCACGATATCAACCTGACAGCGAGAGTGCGAGAACATTGCTTGACAATTGCTAGTTCATTAAACAATTTTCAGACTGCTTATGCTGGTGTACCATCACACCTCGACAACCGTCAGCACAATCAGAACATTCACACTCACCCCGCTTTCCAAAACAGACAACTGGTCTTTAGCTGCCACGCCTCCGATGATCAGCAACTCACTGCAAGAACACAAACGTGATCAAACCACCTGTCTGGGGTGTTGTCAAGTGTTTCTATGTTATTTCACACGGTTGCTAAGGTGTTTCTATGCTATTCTGGCCAGTCGATAGGTGGTTGCCATCCCATTTGGTTGCCAGGTGACAGTTGAATTGATAGTCCTAGGGTGTTACTAGGAGGTCGTTTAAAAGGATATTCCTGGTGGTCAACAAGGTTCTGCTTATGGTATTAAAGATTGTTGTTGGTAGGCTGATGCTGGGGGAAACCTAGTGTACAAACCACCTAGCAACAGCAAGCAAAGTAAGTGTAATACCATAGCAACTGCCCAGCAGTACCCTAGCAACAACCGTAATGATTTGCTCGGTTGTTGATATGGGGTACCCCATTCGGTTTCAATGTTTTTTTCTAAGTCCTGGTTGTTGCTAACCAGTTGCTATGGTATTACACTTACTTTGCTTGTTGTTGCTAGATGATCTGTACGCTTCCCCACGTGGTTTCTAGGGCCTTTCTAAGTAATTGCTATGTAATCTGAGTTGGCCGCAAAGGCATATACCAAGGTATTCCTGGTGGTAGGTGCTTGACCTAATATTACAGCTAGCTGCTAGGCTGATACCAAGGGGCTAGTTGTTTGGCAAAGTAGTTAACATTGTTGCTAGAAGTGTTTCCATGGTGTTTCTGGAGGTTGCCAGATGCTTTAGTGCTTACCGCAGTTTGGGATTCTCCACGTATTTCTTGAACTGGTTGACGTTGTTGAGGGTCTGCTCAGCCAGTTCTTTAGACGGCTCCACAATGAGAGCTTTAGGGGCACTGGAGCTGGTTTTGACCTGACTTACCGTGGCGCTGCCTACACACACACACACACAAACACACGTGTCCTATTACCCTATAGCACACCTGAGAGAAGTTATATTCACTGACTATCACCAAACTCACCCCTCTCTCATTTAGACCCCTCACCCCCACCCTCAAAATTAGCCCCCCTCTCAATTGCCCCCTCCCCGCACGGTCCCAAAAACCCCAGAGAAGCTCACCAGTCTGAGTGGTTTTGACCACGTGGCCATCGGGTGCCTTATCCAGAGCAATGTACCCCTCTTTGGGGGCGTTTTTGAAAGGTTCTCCACCAAAATTGAACTTCAGTTCGGCATTCTGCGTGTACCGTCACAGGAAAACATCATTTACACAGTATATTAAAGGATATATTTATCCATTCAGGGTTACATTTAATTACTGGAACATACAAAAGTATACAGCTTGTATCAAAGTGCCGTGTTCTGTTCACCTTAAGCACACAGGAAGCGAAGAACGGCTGACTCATCGAGTTCTTGGGAATCTCGAACGCCAGGCCCAGATCGTTCCCTGAGATTTTTATGTACAAATTTTTTTTTTTTAATTTTCGGAAAAGAAAATAGATTTTAGTGCTGTAATGTTTATGATATGGTCATGAAGAAGAGACAAACCATTTTTGGAGAAGGACATATGGCCTTTTTCAAGGTCGATGTAGCAGCCAATGGTGTCGTGCATGGTGAACTCCTGTTTTGTGACCACACACACACACACACACACACACACACACACACACGGATTGTTGATAGTGCAAGAGTTCAGAACTTTGCACTGTAATGAACATTTACGCATCACTCACCTCTCCATAACTATCAAACTGTTTATTATGGGATTTTTTTCCGGTCCCTCCGAAGCCAAACCCGAACTTGTCTGTACCTGTGTGTGTAAATGAGGGTCATCATACAACTGTACACAAAGGTTAGAAATGCTTTATGTAGCTTCCTCTGCTTGCTGATTGGTGGTTGGAATCCGTTTGGTTGCTAGATAAAGGTAGCAAAGAATACTAACTTGTTGCTTTGTGTTTACTATAGTTTTACAGCTAGCTGGTTGCTAGGGTGTTGCTATGGTACTACAACTAGTAAATTCTGCTTGGTTGCTATGGGATACCTGGTGGGTATTAATATGTTAGTATTACAGCTGGTTAATGCTGCTAGCTGGTTGCTAGGGTGTTGCTTTAGGATTCCTAGTGGTTGCTAAGGTGTTGTTATGGGATCCCAGGTGGGTATTACCGTGTTGCTATGGGATACCTGGTGGTCACTGGGGTGTTGCTACAGGATTCCTGGTGGTTGCTATGGGACACCTGGTGGGTATTAGGGTGTTGCTATGGGAAACCCAGTGAATGCTAGGGTTACTGGAGTGTTGCTAGGAAGACCCGGTGGTTGCTAGGATATTGCTAAGGGGATTCCTGGTGATTGCTATGGTTACCAGGGTGTTGCTATGGGACACCAGGTGGTTGCTAGGGTGTTGCTAATGGATGCCTAGTGGTCAAAAGAGGTGACCTCTGTGTGTGTGTGTGTGTGTGTGTGTGTGTGTGTGTGTGTATATAAACTGCTCCGGAGACACACAGCTCTATTCATACCCAGGTCCAGAGCTGCCTGACTGGTGGACCAGCCGATCCTGCACAAGCCCTGGTCATGGCAGGAGACTTCATAGTAATACTTTCCTAAATGAAAGAAGAAAAAACATGGTTTCTGGCAGGTTTTTTTTGTATAACCTACACCTTTATTACATATATGATCTTAGCCTGGATCTCAGGTAAAGCACACACACACACACACACACACACACACACACACACACACACACACACACACACACACACACACACACACACACACTCTGACCTTTAGTCACGGCCCGGGTGGACCTGCAGCCGTGCCACTCCTTAAACTCTCTGCTCTGGCAGCAAAGCCCGTCCGGTCCGATAGCTAGAGACACAACATGACTCTATTTAGGTGAGTTCAGAGGGTGCCATTACTTTCGACAAAATCTAATGTCTAGTCTTAATCTGTGTGAAACGTATAAACTGGATTACACTTCATAATGTAACTCTTATCTATAATCATGTATAATAAAGCTGTGTGTGTGTGTGTGTGTGTGTGTGTGTGTGTGTGTGTGTGCAGATCAATTAATGACCCACCAAACGCTGGGCTTCGGTCGTATGGGTTCATCTGCCATTTATTAAACACTGAAAAATAAAGAACAACAAACATGATAAGTCACACAGTCAGGCAGAAGTATGTGGACACCCGAGCTATAAAACGTCTTCATCGCCCCGTGACGCACGCCGACCTGCTCCTCCGGTCTTCACGGCAGCACTGCGACCTTTCCCCTCCTGCTGATCTTTCAGAGTCTCGTACACGATCTGGATCACTGGGATGCTGAAGGCCTGCAAAAAAAGAAGACAAAAGCAAAAGTCAGGTGAACCTTCCGTGAAACACACAGCGAAGGTGTGTGTGTGTGTGTGTGTGTGTGTGTGTGTGTGTGTGTGAAGCAGAGACCATGTTTTTCAACCTACCCCAGTTTTCCCACTTCCTGTCTCAGCGGCCTGCGGGGAAACAACGTACGTATGTCATGGAAATGGGAAGATGATGATGATGAAGAAGAAAGAGAATACACACACACACATATATATATATATATATATATATATATATATATATATATATATATATATATATATATATATATATATATAAAACTACATCTCACCATGAGAACGTCTCCTCCGCCGAGGATCAGGGGAATAGACTCGGCTTGGATGTCAGTGGGAAGCCTGGTGAAGGTCAGAGAGGATCATCATCATCATCATCAAGTCCCATACTCTGGTTCCCCCCATCAGACCCTCTGAACTGCCTACAGACCCCCTTTACTACACCACACACCCTTCCCCCACTCCGGTCCCATCCGGATTCCCACATTATCATTACTCACACAGGTGAAATACACACAGAGAGACAGACAGACAGACAGACAGACAGACAGACAGACAGACAGATAGACAGATAGACAGACAGACAGACAGACAGACAGAGGACTTGAGGGTTGAGGTAACAGAACTCACAGCCAGTCCATTTCTTCAACAGCCTGAGCGATTTCAGGCATCACGCCCATTTCTACAAAAATAAACACACGTTTACAGTCAGACACGCGGTAACAACGCATTAATATAACACACACATTAATAACAACACAACAGGAGCCTCACCTCCGAACGCAGCCATGATCACAACCGCACACCAACAGCGGAAATGACGTGTACACTGCCGCGGCGCTGCTTCTAACAGCTGTCAAAGTGTCTGAAAGAAATGTTCGTGTGCAACACACAACCGCCGAACTTTAGTTCCAGATGTGTTTTCTTTTTTCTCCTGTGTGTGTGTGTGTGAAGGAGAGACAATATGATGTCTGTGAATATTTTATAAAAACTCCAGCTTTTAGATTTTTGAAGGAATAAATACAAATAAAACAAACTAGTATGCAAGCAGCCAGGGTGTCTGGAATTAAGTGTCCGTTTACAACACACAACCGTCAAACTTTAGTTCCTAAATCTTTTTTTTGTGGGGATAATAAAATGTTTCTGAATATATGGTGAAATGATTAACTATTGAATCAAAAACTATAGGTTTAATGTTTAAAGAAAAATAAAAACAATAATAATTAACCCGTTCTGCATTACAGCGGTGACTTGATATCTCGCACCTCGCGTAGTTTGACGCATGCGCAGGTGCTTTTGATTAAAGATGGCGGCGGATTGTATAGTGGGAGATGAAGAGGAAAATATATTATACGATTTGCTCATTAACGCGGAATGGCCACCGGAAACTGACACGCAGGTTTGTACTGCTTCTTGTTTTCTACAATTTATCATTTAACGCACGTGCTGTCGCGTGTTTATTATTCCTTTATTTTTTTGACAACAAACAATCGGGGCCACGTAGTCGAACTTGGAAGGTTTCGTCCCAAATGACTTTCTGCTCCCTATTTAAGTGCACTACAGCGTGTATGTTAGTAACCGCGTCCGCTTTATGTCTAGTGCACTCTGTTTTAGGGAAAAGAGTGATTTGGGATGCGGGTGAAATTTCTGCTGAGTCTCATTGGCTAGTTTTTGTTTTTGTTTTGTTTTTTAGTGGAAATTTGTGATTGTTTTTGTAAACAAGGAAAATAAACATTATGATGTTGTTCTCTGGTTGGTTTATTTGCAGGCACGTGGATCAAAAGAGCACAGTTCCGGGGTTCTAGCCAGGGCTGTTACAGGTAACCTGAACACCTGAGCACCACTTTCTGTTTTCTTCCATTTATTAACTTTATTAATGTAATGATGCCAAAACGCAATTCTCCTGGGAACAACTTTAACCTTTTCATGCATAAATTATTAAATCACAAAATGAGATGTTTTGAATGTTGAATTAAAAATTTGTTTCAGGGCCTTTCAGATTCTTCCTGCACTACCTTTGGTACAGGTGAGTTACAGGTCTTAGCAGGAATGTGTGTGTGTGTGTGTGTGTGCGCGCGCAACTGTAGCACGTCAAAATAAAATACAACTCAGACCCAATCTGTTGACGTCTGTGATGGTGTAAATCAGTTGTAAATAATTGACGTATAATTTTATTTATTATTTTCAGCCCCACGAGTTCGTCTTTACCCCCTGCCCTGGTGAGCCTGGCAGCGAAGCAGACCAACTGGCAGCTAGTGCTAGCAAGGTGATGCTAATTCCTCTGATTTCAAAGCCCTGAATATGACTCGATTACTGTGTTGTAGCTCCACCCAGCAGCAACTCGTAAAAATCATGTTTTCAAAAGTATCGGAACAGCCGCCTTTCCCCAGTACAAAGCAATCGAATTGTTGGGTGTCCACATACTTTTGGCGACACCGAGTTTAACGATATCCAACAAGATCTGGGAAGTCTGTATGATACCGGAGACGGGAGGCGGCGTTACCATGGCGACGGCCCCAGACATTCACGATTTTATTTTCGTTTACTGTTGATCACGTTGATCTGCGGTCTGTTGTGGAGGATGGAAAAGAATCTTCTATACGTGAACACATTGTTCTTTTTCTCCTTTCTTCACCTTCTTCCTCTCTCTCTCTCTCTCTCTCTCTTCCTCTCTCTCTCTCTCTCTCTCTCTCTCTCTCTCTCTGCAGTAATGGGAAGCTCCTGGCAGTGGTTCAGGACCAGTATGTGGAAATAAGGTAATCCTTCTCTCCCTCTCTCTGATCATTTTGCCCTGTAGAAGGAATCGGCGTGTTCCTCACCTTGCCATCATCAGAGCTTTTGGTCTCAGCACCTTTTTGTCCCTCAGCTTTTCTCAAAAAAAAAAAAAAAAATCAGCGAGAAGGTAAAACAGATGAGCGATGGTGTGTGAAGTGATTTATCTTCATCATCTCCGAGTGTAGACGCCGCTTTTCTCAGCGTACATACATAGAATAGTATACTTTCACATTCTAGATCTTAGTTACCCTCAGACTATCTGCCCTCTTCTACATACACCAGCTCCAGATCTGATGTTCACACAGTGTTTCCCAGAGCGTTAGAAGAACCTACAGAGACGTGTAGTGTTTTACAGATTATATATAACATAAACGGCGCATTGGAGTTCCAAGATGCGAGGAATCAAAGCGCCTCGTTCTCGGTGTTCCGCGTCCCGAAGAACGTGATCGGTACGGGCGCGCAAACTTTTGCACCCGAATGCTCAAACTTGCGTAAGTTGGTCGGAATCCAAAAGGAAACCCTTCTGATCTCGTGCCTTAGATTTGATATCTTGCACTGGAGACTCCTTACCTGTTAAGTGTACGCGTGATTTCTAGTCCAGAATGTTCCCCAGCACCTTCTGACCAATCAGATCCCAGAAATCCACAGCGATGGTCCAACTTGTTTACGTTTTTTTCTCCCTCTATCCAGGTCCGCTCGAGACGACTTCGGGTCCGTCATCGGGAAATGTCAAGGTAGATGAACACCAAGACCTTCCGTCTGCACCTACATACACATACAACCCACTTCAGTCTGCTCCAATGAGCTCCAGGCTTCCGGTGCTCCACAAGATTTTGTGGAGATTTCTGAGATTCTCACTCAGGCACTGATGGAAATGAGGGGGTGGTGTTCACTTTCACAAATAGGGATGGAGCTCTATAGCAGGCCACTCAAGATCTTCTACACACATCCAACCCATGGAAAGCAGATCTTCATACGTTGTTGGGAGTTTTATCAGATGTAGAGGAGGTGAAGTGATGGTATGATGGAGAGACGGACTGGAGAGGTGAAGTGAGGGATTTAGTGATGGTATGATGAAGGTGTGTGTGTGTGTGTGTGTGTGTGTGTGTCTCCTCTGTAAATCATGATGGGGTTTTTATTGCAGTAGATCATCACCGCTGACTCAGCACATTCTCCCTTCTCTATTTATTTATCTTCTTCCTTCCACTTTTCACCGAACACAGATTTATGACGAGTACGTCTGCCCCCCTGACACCCCAGCCCCCCCCCCCCCCAGCCCCTTCACGCAGCTCTCGTCACGTGCACTTGGGCGGATTAGTTTGAGCGCTCGCTCCACGTTAATTAGGCTTTAGTGGAGGAGATGTGATTTATGGTCTCTGCTGAGCTCCTTCTTTTCTTCTCCAGGTATTTATCTGTGGAAAGCATCATCACTCATCCTCAGTTATCGAACCTCCCTCACTTCTTTCCCTCTTTCTTTCCAGTCTTTTATTTTATTATTATTATTTTTTTATCCTGAATAGAAACAGCAAGCTTGCGTTTTTTTTTTCACCGCTTCTGCACTGCGGTGGAGATAAGAACCACTCACTGGGTTTGATTGAACTTCTCATGATTCACCGCTCCACCGAACAGGAGCCTGTACTGCATTAGATGTGCACCTGTTCCTCAGGTTCCGTTTCCGCACAGCAGAAGCCAGAGGAACGTCAAGAGGTTGAAATAGTCCGAGTCTGCTTCATCTACTACTTCTTCATTAAACAAAAAAAACTTTCTACTTCTTCCAGTTTTTTCGTCTCCTTCTTTCTCTGACTCCTACTTCTTCTTAATCTTCTATTCTTTCTTTTCCACCTCTGTTCTTCTTCTACCACTTTTCTGCTTTTTTTCTTCTAATCCTCCACCTCTTTCACCTCCTGCTTCTTCTTCCGCCTGCTCTTTCTTTTTCTTCTTTGTTTTCTTCTCCTTCCTTCCCTCCGCCCTTCCCTCCCTCCCTCCTTCCTTTTTTTTTTGACTTTTTCTTCTTCCATTGAATCCTCCTCTCCTTTTTCATAATCTCATCCCTTTTCACCTCCTTCTCATCTTTCTTTCTATTCTCCTTTTGTCCTCCTTCTTTCTCCTCTCCTTTCTACTCTTTCCTCTTTGTCTTCTCTTCCTTCTACTCCTCCTATTCTTCTTTTTAATCTTCTTCTTCTTCTTGTCCTCCCTTCTTTCATCACTTGAGTGCAGAGTAAAGGAGATTGTTTTTTTGTATTTTTTTATTTCCAGTATGAACCTCAAATTTTTACTGGGTCCTAGCGCCCGCCAAGTCACTGCTCCTCGTGTTCTTCTAATGACCCTTGAATCCAATCTTCTCTCAGATCCGGAGCGAGGGAACGTGTGCAGCTTCATTTCTTCTCACTCCTGAATCTCATTCTCTGCTTTTCACCTGAGTGATTACAGGCCTGTCTGATCCCCGGAATTACAATGGGCTTTAACGTGAAGCACGTCGTCGTGTGTGTGTGTGTGTGTGAGGAGGACGTATCATTAGGTTCTAAACCCCGCGTGTGAACGAGGACGCCATAGTGATTAATGCTGCAGGATTTTTTCGGTATATGGAGAATAATAAAGTCACAGAAGCTTCAAACAATTGTTTTTTGAAGGTGTTGTGAAATAAAAGGTTCATCACCTCCAGAGAAGAACTGATGGCCTTCTGGTGATCCTGCAGCTTTCCACTGAAATGTGAAGCGAAAGATTTCTCCCAGTTTGACTGATTACACACCGGCTGGAGTTTCACATCCACGCTGTCTCCAGAGGAACTTAGAAGAACCCAGAGGAATTTAGAGGAACTTTGAAGGACCCACAATCTTCTTCTTCTCCTTTTTCAGGTCCTGAGATCTAATCAGTTCACCCATCATTTCCAGTCATGTGTTCTTGTTCTCCAAACTGTTCCTACACAAAGTGTCTCAGAGGAACATCTCTTCAGAAGAGTGGAGCTTATAATGAGAGTGCATGGCGACCAAATGTGGAATGAGATGTTCAAAAAAAAAGAACATAGCAACCTAATGGTCAGGTGTCCACAAACGTTATGACCATGTAGTGTATCTAGCTAACTTTCAACCCTTAGGTGATCAGAGGATAATTTGTAAAGAGCTTGAGGAGAACATGTTCTGAATGTTGCAGGTTGATCAGTCCTTCAGCACCTGCACTAATCCTTGTGATGTGATTGTGTTGTAGTACCGAAGGACTCGTCTCCTCAGTGGAGGAAGGTGGCGTGGAGTCACGACTGCGCTCTCCTGGCATATGCTGACAGCACAGGAACCGTCAGAGTCTTCGACCTGATGGGCAGCGAACTCTTCATCATTCCTCCAGTAAGCTCCACCTAATCATCTCCTTCTCCTTCACTTCACCTGATCTTCTCCTTCTCTCCACCTGATCTTCTCCTTCTCTCCACCTGATCTTCTCCTTCTCTCCACCTGATCTTCTCCTTTTCTCCACCTGATTTTCTCCTTTTCTCCACCTGATCTTCTCCTTCTCTCCACCTGATCTCCTTCTCTTCACCTGATCTCCTTCTCCTTTTCTCCACCCGATTTTCTCCCTCTGCTTCTCTCTACCAAAACTTCTCCCTCTTCTTTTCCCCACCTTACCTTCTCATACGGTTGATTAATGATTCACCACCACAGGGTCTCAGTGCTCATTGATGAAGCTCTGCAGTGAGATGTTGAACGTTCCACTCGTCTCTCCAGGAGCCTGCTTGATTTGTCTGTCGTGTCTTTCTCTTCTCTTCCCTCAGGCTGTGAGCTTTCCCGGAGATTTCAGCTACGCTGCCGCTGGCTTGATCTTCCTGGAGTACACGGCGAGCACCCAGTGGTCCGCAGAGCTTCTCGTGATAACCTACAGCGGTCAGCTGAAGAGCTACCTGGTCAGGTAAATGTTACCAAGCAACCAAATTTGAGACTTTGAAGAGCGAACGTGGACTAAATGTGGAAGATGTTTAAAAATGACGCTACGCTGTTCTAATGGTCAGGTGTCCTAATCGAGCTCCATGAAGATCTGCTTTCCATGGGTTAGATGTGTGTGTGGAAGATCTTGAGATCATGAGTGGCCTGCTATAGAGCTCAAACCCTCACCACCATCAGTACCAGACTTTACTAAGTGTCTCCACAAAATAGAGGAACATCTTCCAGAAGTTATTAGATCATTATAAGAGCGAATGGAGACTAAATGTGGAAATGGGATGCTTAAGAAGAATCTTATGGTCAGGTGTCCCCATATTTTTGGCATTTAGTGTGATTTGTTTAACATCGTGTCAATCACCAGTCAGTCTCAGGTGCGCCACCTACTGGTTATTTGGTTAAATCCATGTTTAAAATGCTTTTTAGTGTGAAGGAGTGAGTCGAGTCTCGGCTGCGCCACCTACTGGTTATGTAGCATCTGATACATTTTAGTATTTTTCTGGCCACGAGCTTCAGGATCTCAGAGTGCAATATGTTCAGTTTGACACGTTTTATTGTCATGGAAACGAGTTCTAAAAAGGTTAGGGTTTTAATTTCTGATACTTGACTTTTCCGTGTTTGACTTTTCAGTACCGGAACCAACCAGGGCTTTCAGGAAAGTCACACCTTCACGTTCTCCACCCACTACAGCGACGGCGTCACGGCGGCCGTCTACCACCCGGGGCACCGGTGAGCAGACTCGGATATTAAACATGTAAAAGTTCCATCATTGGCCCCTAATGAAATTAAAACCTTTCATTATCGGATACAAAAAAAACCCCAGAAAAAACATTTTTAATCAGAAACGTTTGTTTTACCGACGCACCAAATCTGAAATCAAACACTAAAATCCGGCAGTCAAAACCATCCGAGCGGAAACATGGCATAAGTCTCGTTTGGTGTCCCGAAGATTTACGTCACTTTAAAACGCCGTCATTATTTTAAAACTTTCGCAAGGATATTTTGGCTGATTTCATGCTGAGTTCGGTTTCACAAATAGTCATGCATTTATCAGTTCTCTGGACTGTCACCTGGGGGCAGTGTTGCACTTAAAGTGAGTGTGTGTTTGAAATTAGTGATGTGGCTGCCTGCTTTTTTCTCTTATCATCTTGTCACACTGTTTTTGGTTTAACTGATGAGACCATCCTGGGAGCTGTCGCTTTGTGTTTTCATCTCTCTCTCTTTTTTTTATTTTCTTCTTTCTCTCTCTCTCTTTTCTTTTTATAAGTAAAGTTTTCCACCTTCTCTCACTCACTTTCTTTTTTTCCTTTACTCCTTTTATTTTCCCTCCACACTCTCTTATTCACCTTCTCCCTCATCCTCTCTATCTTTTTTCTCTCTCTCTCTCTGTCTCTCTCTCACTTTCTCTCTTTCTCTCTCTGTGCTATTTGTACAGTATTTAGTGTTTGGGCTGTAAATTGGAGCACGGTTTATAAGGCTGTATAGAGTAAGAGAGAAAAAGAGGAGAGAGGGAGAGAGAGAGGGGTAGATGATGTGGTGATGTTTTAAGGATGGACAGATGTGTCTCACCCAGTCGTAGTCCTGCAGTAGACCACAGGACAGCACTAACTCATATAATCACTCTTTTTGTCTCGTTTGTGTGTGTGTTTTTTTCACGTCAGGAAATTACACAGCGTAAAAGTTTCATCATCTCTCATAACGAGATGCGGAGCAGCATTTCAGAGATTCGGTGCTGATTTGTTTTTAATTATGATAAAATAAAAACCCCAGTGAATAGATGTTTTTTGTCGGATCGTTCTCGTGGGATTTTTCTCCGTCTGGTAATTAGTTATGCCTTGGTGAATTAGGGATAACAAGGGGTTATCGTCTGTATCGACTGACAGGTTGCTGCTGGTGGGGGGATGCCGCTCGGACGTGGGCGTGGCTTCTCTGGCCGCTCGGTGCGATGTCACGGCGTGGAGGGTGCTGTCGGGGGCACCTCATTATAAACAGGTCATCAGCTACGAGGAGGATGTTCTAGGGGTAAGATATATATATATATATATATACACACACACACACACACTTACTGATTTCCCAGAAGCTAATCGCAGTCTCTCACTTCCCTGCAGTCCCAGAAGAGAGGGCTTTTCCGAATGCCGACGTTCCGACTTTTTTCCAGGCAAAACAACAGACAAGTAAATAATCATCCTTCGTTCTTTCTCTTGCTCTGCGTCCTTTAAAAAAATATTTTGAGACTCCTTCTATGCATAAAGATAAACTTTGGGGTAGGCATTATAATAGATACTGAAACAGTCCTGAACTTTATTACAAAGATAAAAAAAAACTAATGAATCATGAAAATGTGAGAAATTAAATAAATGAATATATTAATTATATTACTAAATATTGAGGAAATTAAGACCTGCATTCCGATTAACACAAAAAGTAACACTCCAAATAAAAAAAGGCATCTCAAATGAAGACACTTTGAATAAACAGCATGTAGTGTCAGCAATTTGCCTCTAGAGGCCGCTTTTGTACTGTATAACGCAACCCGGAAAAACTATCTATAGGTATGGATTTTTGCTCATAGTTCCAGCAATCAGTGCAAAACCAATTAATCAGTCAACCTCTTACTGAAACATCAAATGTGTGTGTGTGTTTAGGATGGTGTCTTCAGGATGAGTCTGTCTCCTGATGGAGCCATGTTGGCTGTGATCCATTTCTCGGGCGCTCTCAGCGTGTGGGACGTTCCATCCCTGAAAAAGAGGAACAGCTGGAAGCAGGAGGAGCAGGTAGAACTTGGGACATGTGTGTCTGTGTGTGTGTGTGTGTTTGCCCTTATGGAGCCAGGAAGGTCTGTCTAGTTTGGATGATGGTGCAGATGCAACATCTGCTGCTGATGTCAAGTTTTCTCTCTTCAATTCTCTTTATCTTTCTACAGCCTGGCTATGAGGAGATTAATCCCGAATGGAAGACATCACTCGAGAAGAGAAAGAAAATCAGAGGTATTAGACATCGGCGCGCGCACACACACACACACACACACACACAGTGTAGAATCTGTGTAGAGTTTCTGAAGGTTCTTTTTGCTTATGGATGTGTTTTTCTTTATTTTTATGTTCAGATTGGCGGCTCCTCAACAGCACCTACACATTTACACACTTCACTCAGCAGGCGCTCTCACACACACACACACACACAGAGAGAGAGAGAACAGAGCGATTTAATAAAACCCCACTGTTTGATGCCAGACGTGTTCACAGCAAGCAGACATTTTACCAGACATTTACATAATACACACTTCCCAGTTTTTCTTTTCTTTTTTTTCCTTCCTTTCTCCTTTGCCACCCCCCCCCCCCTTTCCATCCATCCTCGTCAGAATTCTAAACGCAGTGTCTAGTTAGTACGCAGATGGTGTGTATTGTTGGGCTCTTAAATGCAGCGTCTCGTTAGGACCTAGATGATGTGTTTTGTTAGGACCCCAGAAGGTGTGTCTTCTGAGGACCCCAATGTCGTAACTCGTTTGGACTTTGGACAACAAAAAGAGTTTTGTTAGTTACCCTGAATGTAGTGTCTCATTAGGTCCTAGAGTTGGCGTGTCTTTAAGACCCTGGACACAGGGTTTCGTCAGTGTTCTATTTAACTCTTGCATGTTAGGGGTTAAGTGGCATTATACCTGCTGTTCAACATCTACAGATGTACAGAATCCTGGTAAGAAGAAATCCTGAGCTAGTTTGGAAGTATCAGTGCGCTCGAGTTTGATGTGTGTTTTCTTTTATTCCCACTTTGAGTTTTGTATTTAATATAAAGTAAAGGTTGTGAAGTTTCCACTCAGACTTCTCCTGTATTATTAATGTACTGTAACTTTACCTGCTCACGTGTCATTCTCATGTGAGATCTTTACTAGAAATTCGCGCTGATTATTTTGTAATCCCATTTCACCGTTCATTCAGATTAATTTAGACTCTTGCGGTCGAGGCGTCGCCTCCTGCCGCGTCTCGTTCGGGCCTCAGATCATTACCTCTGTGTGTGTTTGTGTGTAGATAAAGAGCAGTATCAGTCTCTGATGGATGTGGGCTGGTGGAGCGATCAGGCTCTAATCCTGGCTCGCTGTTCCGGCTCTCTCACCGTCTCATCGGTCCGTACTCTCACCAATCTCCTGGGAAAATCCTGTGAATGGTTCGAGCCTTCACCCAGAGTCACCTCGGCTCACGACGGCGGCTTTCTCAGCTTGGAGGTAGGCTTTTATTACAGTATATACTGATACTGCCAATGCCACTGTGTGTGTGTGTGTGTGTGTGTGTGTGTGTGTGTGTGTGTGTGTGTGTGTGTGTGTGTGTGTGTATATACATAATATAAAATTCGGTATCGCCAGCATGTGTGGTTTATCATTAGTAACACTGTGTTCATATTATTTTGTCTGATTTCATCTGTTGTTTGTTTGCCTGTTGTGTCTGCGAAGCCTATTGGCGTCTGGGTCGGACTACTAACAGTCTGTAGGTGCCTCTGTAACTTACTATTTCTTTTACTGTTACTGATTATACTTTAGCCAGTAGTTTAGTTATTACTAGTAAACAAATGTATTTAACTTGTAATAAAGGGGAAGAGATTGAAATACTGCACGAATAATATCCAGGACACAAAAAAAAAAAACAATATTAGAAAATTGTGTCTGTTTTTACACACAGATGTGTACAGAGGTGAAGTGGTAGCTCAGTGGTTAAGGGTCCGGTTTTCTGATCGGAAAGGCATGGGTTTCAAAACCCAATATGGATAAGCTGGCACTTTTGGGGCCCCTGAGCAAGGCCCTTAACTCGCTGTGCTCTAGGGGTTCTCCATCAAGGCTTAAACTGCGCTCTGTAATATGCAAAGAAAGAATTTTACTGTTCTGTAATGTAAACGCGTCTATTCTATTTTATCCACACACTTTACTATCAGCAAAAATTCATACCTATATAGTTTTTCCGGGTTGCGTTATACAGTGCAAAAGCGGCCTCTAGAGAACAACCCTCGCTCGGGAGATGTAAATAAAAAGCAGAGTTTTGACAGTTTTGTGTAAATTCGGATTGAAACCTCGGAGGCGTATTATATACGTAACGCCCGCCGGATGCTGCGTAAACACCTGTTCTGTCTGGGAAGAGAAGCAGAAATGGACAGATGGAGTACGGATATAAAATGCATCCTCCTGCCTTCATCAGGTTCCGTTTCATCACCCCTCTCGTAAAGCAAGCGGTGTGGCTCTGATATCCCGCAGGCCGTCTTCATAAAGCCGCTTCGCAGCCCGGCATCCTTTTTAATCTCTCATCGCTTCCTGTTTTTATAGTCTTATATGCATCTCTTTGTCCGTTGAACTTTTATGGCCCGCTTTCTGTGCAGCCGAGGCGCAATAGAGTGGAGAAAGTAAAGTGTCTTATTGCTGAAGCGTGGTTTATTTCCACCCTCTGTCTCTCAGTGCGAGACCAAACTGGCCTCGAAGCGTTCACGCCTGGAGAGCAGCGAGGACGACGACGTCGCCACTGAGGAAGACTCCGACTCTGACGAGGAATCGTCGGCGAAGGCGCGTTACTTCAGTTACGTGAAGCAAGGCCTGTACTACGTGACCGAGATGGAGCGGTTCGCTCCTCCGAGGAAGAGACCACGCACCGTCCTAAAAAATTACAGACTGCTCAGCTTGAGATCTACGACGCCTGAGGAGCTCTACCAGAGGAAGGTGAGCTGGGTGGGGGTCAGGTGTGTGAGAGTGAGATTCTCGTCAGGACCTAGGTCAGTGCCTCTGTTTTAGGGACCCAGTCAGGACCTCGATCAGGTCCTCAGACCGTTTCCAGGGCTTTGGACTTGTTAGTAAACCTGTCATTGAAACAAGCACAGTGTCTCAGCGCCTCATTAGCACATTACAGGACAGCTTGAGAGTGGAACAGGATGCTGAGTGGCCTGTGAATATTGAGAGCCTCTGTGTTTATGCATTCTGCAGTGATTTGTGATTGTAGAAGCTTTTATTTTGGCCGAACTAACGGAGGTGATAATGCTTTGTTTACGACACAGCGACTTAATGAGGAGCCATGGGAACTAGGCCGAGACATTAACCTGCATCTGTCTAACTCTGTGTCTCTCCCACTCTCTCTCTCTCTCTAATGTGTGTGTGTGTGTGTGTGCGTGCAAATGCAGATTGATAATGAGGAATACGGAGAAGCGTTGTCTCTGGCCCATGTCTATGGCCTGGACTCAGATCTGGTCTATCAGAGGCAGTGGAGGAAGTCTTCAGTCAGTATCGCCTCTATACAGGACTATCTGGTACGTAGCAAAGTGCAAAGTTTTAATGCCTGAGTATTGATGTCCTTCATCTTCCATATTTGCAGCAGGCCTACAGAGATTTCTTGCATAATAAAAGCGTAGTTTAGGGGCTCTCATACTACAGTACTGTAAATCCTCAAACCTGATTGGTCTCTGTCTGTCTGCCTACCTATTGTACTTGTGTGTGTGTGTGTGTGTGTGTGTTTAGAGTAAGATAAAGAAGCGTTCCTGGGTGCTACACGAGTGTGTGGAAAGAGTTCCTGAGAACGTAGACGCTGCCAAGGAGCTCCTACAGTACGGTCTAAAAGGAACCGATCTAGAGGCCCTTATCGCCATCGGAGAAGGAGCTGACGGAGGGAGGTGTGTTTTTTTTTGTGCACATACACACATGTAGACACACACGCTCACACATATACACTTTAATTTGTTTATTCACACCAATAAAGAGCGATCTCATCCCCTTCTCCATGTACAGTGGTACAGTCCATAATAAAGTGCTTTAATAACAGAGTCTGTGATAAACACACGTCCTCACGTCCCCCTGGACTGAAGATGTATCCGCTCTTCAATCTCCAGTCTCTTGTCGGATATTCGGTTCCATCCGAGGTCACAAAAGTGAGATAAAGTTGCCTTGATGGTTTGATTGGACGAAAAGGTGTTGAAGGTTTGTTATAACAGCAGCTCTGATCAAACACAGGACCCCGATGGCTGACAAAAGTATTGGGACACCTGACTTTATTTTTCCAGACGTATGTGGTGGTTCTTCAAAAATGGAGGAAAAACCTGTTTGAGAGAGCGAGAGAGAGAGAGACCGAGAGACACAGAGAGAGAGAGACAGAGACAGCTGCTGTAACATTAATGATAACAGGAACGTTTTGTGGCTGGTCCTCAGCACTGAATGTAAAATGTAGCTATAAACAGATAAAAAGTCTAGCGCTGTGTTTAAGAGGAATAAATGCTTGTATCGTAATAAAATTGTCCTTGGGCCGAATCCCAGCACGCTGTGATGCCTCCATAAATATTCTGTTAGCAATAAGGATGTCCTGAAGATGGAGGAACATCACATCCTTTAGGCACACACACACAAAGAGGCACACATAAAGCATTTGTATTAAATACTGTTGGAATAAAGTCCAACCAAACGTCGTCTTCTCAGGTTTATCTTACCTGGAGATGTGGACCTGGATGACACTCTCTATGAGGATATGGAGTCCATGGAGGACGAAATGGAGAGAAAGAGAGAGAGAGAAGTGAAGAAAAGGCAAGATCTTCTCAAAAAAGTGGACTTCAGCAAGTAAGTAACTTCTCCTGAAAACACACACACACACACACACACACACACACACAGGAGGAGAGATCCTGGAGGAGGAAAGGACAAGATGGAGGGAGGTCATGAAGGAGGAGGGGGAGGATAAGAGATGGAGGAAGATTTTAAATGAGGAGAGATAAAAGGAGGTCCTAATGGAGGAGGAGAGATAGAGGGATGTCCTATTGAAGAGGTGAAGAAGAGGTAGATGGAGGGCCCTGATGGAGGAGCAAGAGTAAAAAAGAAAGAGGGAGTCCCTGCTGGGGGAGGAGGAGAAGAGCGAGGAAGGCCCTGATTCAGGAGGAGAGATGGAGTGCAGTTAATGCAGTAATAGACAGGGTTGCCAGATTGTGCTAATTTGAGTCACCAATTTGTAGCTTTATTCAGTAATGTCCTTTTATACACACACACACACACACACACACACACACACACACACACACACACACGCTATGCTGTTGTTTTTATGGAGTGGAAAACCAAAAGCCATCATTTTGTTAATTCCTTTTTAACTGCACAACCATTACAGCGGCACAGCACTATCGATCACACTGCTGTGTGTGTGTGTGTGTGTGTGTGTGTGTGTGTGTGTCTGGTCCAGGCTTTGTTTTCTTACTCAACTAATGCTCAGCACACTGCAATTACCATTAAACTTGTTGTTCTGAATAGTGAAAGTACAAACTGGAGTTCAGAACCACACACACACACACACACACACACACAGAGACACACACACACACACACACAGCTGAGATCCATCAGGGGGTTATTTATTTATTCATTTACTGTAATACAGTACACTTACACTCTATATTTCCCTCTCCTCATTCTTTCTTTCCTTCCATCCTTTCTTTTTATCCTCTCCTTTTCTGCCTTTATTCCTCACTCTCTATCTTCCTCTTTCTTTCCTTCTTTTCTTGTTTCATTTTTTCAAACATTTGTTAGTTATTAAACTGTACTTCTTTATTTGTATGATACTATTTAATTTTTTTATTTGTGTGTGTGCGTGTGTGTGTGTGTGTGTGTGCAGGTTAACTCTGGAGCAGAAGGAGCTGTGTAGAAGCAGACTCAAGCTGCTGTGTTATTTGGACCGACTCGCCACATACGAGGTGAAAAAACCCTCATGTTTACTGTACATGATGATGATGATGATGATGATGGTAAATGATGCACATGAAGATAAAAAAACAGGAGTGTAAGAAAACTAATCATGACTCGTGTGTGTGTGTGTGTGTGTGTGTGTGTGTGTGTGTGTGTGTGTAGGAGATTTTGGGTGGACCCCATGCAGCAGAGGAGAGGTACGACTCCGAATTCTTCAAAAAGTTCCGCTCTCAGAACATCATGCTTTCAGCAAGAACCTACGCCCGGGTAAAGCTCGTGTGTGTGTGTGTGTGTGTGTGTGTGTGTGTGTGTGTGTGTGTGTGTGTGTGTGTGTGAGAGGCCAAGAGCATGAATTATACATCTACAGTGTAACCTCGTTGCGTGTCCATGCTTTCAAATATAGATTCTTCACTATAGCATGAATCTACAGTGAGTGTGAGGCTGAAATACGGCTCCAAACACAAACACTATTAGAGGAGAAAAAGCTGCAGGAAGAAACAGACGCACCATGAATTTAACTTCTATTAATTATTCATTTATTCCTCTCTTTTCTTCCTTTTTCTTCTTCTCTCGTAGGAGAGTAACGTTCAGGCGCTGGATATTCTCTTCACCTATCATGGCTCGGAGTTGCTCCAGCATCGACTCGCCATCCTGTGCAACTTCTCAGAAACCACTTCTCCACATGAGTACACTGCACTGCTGCCCGAGGCCTGGTAGGGTTCACACACACACACACACACACACACACACACACACACACACGTCTGGCTATATGGCCAAAAGTATCGGAACACACTTTTTCTTCCTGCTGGTATCCAATCTCTAACTTTCTTCATTATGTACTTCCTTCATTCATTCCTTCTCTCCATTTCTTTCTTTCCTTCTCCCATTTCCTCTTTTCTTCCTTCCTCACTATATTTCTCTCTCTCTCTCTCTCTCGCTCTATGTTCCCCTTTTTCTTCCCCCCCTCATTCTCTCCTCTCTATTGTCCCTTTCCCTTCTTCCTTTTTTCCTTCATTCCTTCTTTCTATCCCTTTCTTTCCTTCTTCCCCATTTCCTCTTTTCATCCTTAATTACTCTTTCCTTTTGCTCACTTTCTTCTCTTCTTCCTTCCTTCCACTTTTCTTCCTTTCTCGCTATATTTCCCTTTACTTACTTTCTTCCTTTATCCCCCCTCTCGCTCTCTTCTCCTTTTTTTTCCTTCCTCTCTATTCCCTTTCCCTTCTTACTTTCCGCTCTTCTTTCTTCCTATATATAATATATATGGCCAAAGGTATTGGTACATCTGATTTTTATTTATTTATTTTATTTTCTATCCATGTCTTCTTTCCCAATCTGTTGGATGAAACCCAAACCCTGTTATAGAGCTCCAAAACCGTATTGAACACCATTGAGAAGAATTGGATAGAACAGTAGCTGAACGAAATTTCAGAAATGTCCACAAAATCTAGTGGAACATCTTCCCAGAAGAATGGCGCTGAAATTTAGACTAAATGTGGTATCGCACATGGCAATCTTATGGTCAGGACTCCACAAACTTTGTATATAATACACACACACACACACACACACACACACACACGTGTTTTCTTGAACTGTAAGGTTTAGTATTTCTAGTGTTGAATTGTGCTGCAGATGTTGTATAATCTCCGGCTCTGGAATCATGGAGGCTCTCCAGCTGTGCGTTGTCTCGGATCCCCTCGAGTCACGGAATTTCGAACAGACACTCGTAATTGCGCGTTCCGAAATTTACACTCGATGTCGACGCAGACGTCGCAATAAAACCCAGGTTTCTTCTCCTGGGTTTTGCCTTTGATCCACGGCTGCAGAAGACACCGTTATGCACTGGTGGTGTGGATTTAGGAGACATCATGAGCATGAATTCGAGACGTTTGTGGAGGAGAAACAAAGAGGGTGCATCTGTCTTTTCCCCCTGCCGTCTCCGATAATGAGGGTGCTGGAAGATTTAGGGCACGTCGAGTGCCACGGCCTCCCACCTTCTCTCCCGGTTTCTCTTCTCTTTCTCTCTTTCTTTCCCTCCCTATTTTTCTTTCTCCCCCAGGAGGTGAGCTGCCTTAGTAGTGAGCATCCATCATGGCTCAACAGCTGGAGGCCACCTTCTCGTTTCTGCAGGTCCGAGAGGGGTTTATCTGCGCTGTGGTTTCTTTCTCGGAGGCAGAACCGCCTCACTCTCGCCATCTGCCACTGAGAAAACGACCGTCGCCCAAATGAAGTCTTTCCAATATGTCGCAGGATTTTATCATTATTGGCACAGGGTTTTGTTTCGAAAAGAGAAACAGTTTTCTCCCCGATAGTCGTGACAACGCTGAGTTTGGCTCGTGAAACAACTTAAAGCCCCCCGAGCTGGTGGCAACAGGGGGCAAAAAAAATCCAGAAATAATGGATTTTAAAGGTGAAGGATGAATCAATAGATTGATGGATTAATGTGGACAACTAGCTGGACAAAATGGCAAGATGTATAAAAGGTTTTAGTCGGTTAAATACACACTAGGTGTGTGTCTAGACGGGCAGGGAGGTAGACGCTTAATTGGGCTGTGAGACAGACAGAGTTGGAGCGTCTGGCCGCTGCTTCCGCAGACGCCCGTCTGGCCGCTGCTTCCGCAGACGCCCGTCTGGCCGCTGCTTCCGCAGACGCCCGTCTGGCCGCTGCTTCCGCAGACGCCCGTCTGGCCGCTGCTTCCGCAGACGCCCGTCTGGCCGCTGCTTCCGCAGACGCCCGTCTGGCCGCTGCTTCCGCAGACGCCCGTCTGGCCGCTGCTTCCGCAGACGCCCGTCTGGCCGTCTCACTGCCTGTTAGAGGCAGTGAGACGGATGTTTTAAATAGCAGTGTAACTCTAAACAGTGAGACAGGTGTCTAGACGAGACAGACAGAGATGTATATAAATAAATAATATACATAAGCACTCGAGCAGACGGAGACATGCGTATCCAGGCAGATCTGAGGATACATGGATTAGTTCAGCCCATATTCTGTTCTCTCTTCTTCATGCAAGCCCAGGCCAAGCTGTTGTAGATTACGGAGAACATGAGCAGAATAACTCGGCTGTATTGATTGCAAGTGTGTGTGTGTGTGTGTGTGTGTGTGTGTGTGTGTGTGTGTGTGTGTAAAAATGCGTTTCCTCTGAGCCGAGGATAAAAAAGGGGAAGAAATTATTTTCTTGTAATTAAGTCTGTGAATCAGTGATGCCCGTCTTCCTGACCAGCATAGAAATATCTTTTTCCTTCAATTTCGAAGACATTTTTTATTTATTTTTTTCCTATTCAAATTCTTCATTACGGTGTAATTATAAAGGGTCAATGGAGATCCGTGTCTTTGAAAGAATCGCACATTTTATTGAATTTTTCCGCTCAGGATTTGGACACAGATCCGTCCTCGGTTGGTTATGCCGTACCCTGAGCTGAAACGCTGAGAAATAAACGCTATAATAAAAACTATAACCGCATTGGTGTATAGAATGGGGCTTCATCTGTATTACTTACTGTATTTCTTTCTCACAAGAGTGGCAGGAAATCATTTGTTCCAGAATTTTCAGTTCCTGCCATTTAGCTTTTTTGAAAAGAGATATTTTTCATAAAATAAACTCTTAGTGTGTTTTTTTTTTTTAAGTGAATAGAGCAGATATCTACTTGAGAACGTTGCCTATTTTACTGCAGAACATCGAAAGCTTTGCGTTGGACGTTTTCTAGGAGCCTACTTCAGTTTCTACAGATGATCCATTGACTGAACCTTGGAGACTGAAATCTCGTATTAGGATTTGTACTACAG
>NC_139602.1:787448-814948 GCF_946808225.1 Silurus aristotelis
TTCTGTGGGGGAAATGTGATGGATGACAAAGGGAAAAAACCCTGTTTTGAGTATTTTCATAATTGAACCCGTTATAAAAATGAATGTGTTGTGTGATACATTTTAAATAAAGTAATAAAACATTTTCCCTGTGAAATTTACATGTGATAATAAGAACCCAAACCTTCACCCTCTTTTTTTTTATATTATATAATCTTTTTATTAATATTTTGTATATTTTTTATATATATATATATACAGTGAGTAAAATAAGTATTTGAACACTCTGATATTTTGCAAGTTCTCCCACTTAGAAATCATGGAGGGTCTGAAATTGTCATCGTAGGTGCATGTCCACTGTGAGAGACATAATCTAAAAAAAAAATACAGAAATCAACATGTTTGATTTTGTAACTATTTATTTGTATGATACAGCTGCAAATAAGTATTTAAACACCTGAGAAAGTCAATGTTAATATTTGGTACAGGAGCCTTTGTTTGCAATTACAGAGGTCAAACGTTTCCTGTAGTTTTTCACCAGGTTTGCACACACTGCAGGGGGGATTTTGGCCCACTCCTCCACACAGATCTTCTCTAGATCAGTCAGGTTCCTGGCCTGTCGCTGAGAAACATGGAGTTTGAGCTGCCTCCAAAGATTCTCTATTGGGTTTAGGTCTGGAGACTGGCTAGGCCACGCCAGAACCTTGATATGCTTCTTACAGAGCCACTCCTTGGTTATCCTGGCTGTGTGCTTCGGGTCATTGTCATGTTGGAAGACCCAGCCTCGACCCATCTTCAATGCTCTAACTGAGGGAAGGAGGTTGTTCCCCAAAATCTCGCAATACATGGCCCCGGTGATCCTCTCCTTAATACAGTGCAGTCGCCCTGTCCCATGTGCAGAAAAACACCCCCAAAGCATGATGCTACCACCCCCATGCTTCACAGTAGGGATGGTGTTCTTGGGATGGTACTCATCATTCTTCTTCCCCCAAACACGTTTAGTGGAATTATGACCCAAAAGTTCTATTTTGGTCTCATCTGACCACATGACTTTCTCCCATGACTCCTCTGGATCATCCAAATGGTCATTGGCAAACTTAAGACGTGCCTGGACATGTGCTGGTTTAAGCAGGGGAACCTTCCGTGCCATGCATGATTTCAAACCATGACGTCTTAGTGTATTACCAACAGTAACCTTGGAAACGGTGGTCCCAGCTCGTTTCAGGTCATTGACCAGCTCCTCCCGTGTAGTTCTGGGCTGATTTCTCACCTTCCTTAGGATCATTGAGACCCCACGAGGTGAGATCTTGCATGGAGCCCCAGTTCGAGGGAGATTGACAGTCATGTTTAGCTTCTTCCATTTTCTAATGATTGCTCCAACAGTGGACCTTTTTTCACCAAGCTGCTTGGCAGTTTCCCCGTAGCCCTTTCCAGCCTTGTGGAGGTGTACAATTTTGTCTCTAGTGTCTTTGGACAGCTCTTTGGTCTTGGCCATGTTAGTAGTTGGATTCTTACTGATTGTATGGGGTGGACAGGTGTCTATATGCAGCTAACGATCTCAAACAGGTGCATCTAATTTAGGATAATAAATGTAGTGGAGGTGGACATTTTAAAGGCAGACTAACAGGTCTTTGAGGGTCAGAATTCTAGCTGATAGACCGCTGTGGCGACCCCTAATGGGAGCAGCCGAAAGAAGAAGAAGAAGAAGAAGACAGGTGTTCAAATACTTATTTGCAGCTGTATCATACAAATAAATAGTTTAAAAATCATATATTGTGATTTCTGGATATTTTTTTTATGTCTCTCACAGTGGACATGCACCTACGATGACAATTTCAGACCCTCCATGATTTCTAAGTGGGAGAACTTGCAAAATAGCAGCGTGTTCAAATACTTATTTTTCCCTCTGTGTATGTGTGTATGTATGTATATATATATAATGTATGTATGTATGTAACTAACATAATCGGCGAATATACCTTATGAGTGCAGGTTTGGTGTGTGTGTGTGTGTGTGTGTGTGTGTGTGTGTGTGTGTGTGTGTGTGTGTGTGTGTGTGTGTGTGTGTGTGTGTCCTAATGAACTGGATTATCTCTGCATGCGTCTGTCTTCCTTCAAAGAGCAAAATCTGGGAATGTAATTAGACCGCTCTATTACCCCCTTGATCTTTATTCTCACTGCCCTGGAATTAAACATGCACAGTAAACGCTATTCAACATGCTTCTGCTAATAGACACCATAAAACACGTCCGTTTCCGAACTCGTGTCTCTCTGCATCGCCACTTCGTCTCCTCACATCTGTAAACGAGGTCCGTTTGAAGGTGCAGTGTGTTCCTCTGAGTGTGTTCCTCTGAGTGTGTTCCTCTGAGTGTGTTCCTCTGAGTGTGTTCCTCTGAGTGTGTTCCTCTGAGTGTGTTCCTCTGAGTGTGTTCCTCTGAGTGTGTTCCTCTGAGTGTGTTCCTCTGAGTGTGTTCCTCTGAGTGTGTTCCTCTGAGTGTGTTCCTCTGAGTGTGTTCCTCTGAGTGTGTTCCTCTGAGTGTGTTCCTCTGAGTGTGTTCCTCTGAGTGTGTTCCTCTGAGTGTGTTCCTCTGAGTGTGTTCCTCTGAGTGTGTTCCTCTGAGTGTGTTCCTCTGAGTGTGTTCCTCTGAGTGTGTTCCTCTGAGTGTGTTCCTCTGAGTGTGTTCCTCTGAGTGTGTTCCTCTGAGTGTGTTCCTCTGAGTGTGTTCCTCTGAGTGTGTTCCTCTGAGTGTGTTCCTCTGAGTGTTTTTTATTCCTTTCTCAATATTTGAAATGCTGTCAGAAATACCATTAGAACGTGTTGTACAGATAGAAGGAAAGAAAGGAGGAGGAGGAGAAAGAAGGGAACTAGAGGAAGCAGGAGACGTAGAGAAAAGAAAGCAAGGAGAAGAAATGGGGAGATAATTGGAAAGGAAGGGAAGGAGAAGAAGAGAGGGGGCCGGAGGAAAAGAAGACAAAAGGGAAAGGAAGAGAAAGATGGGAAGGAAAAGAAGAAAGAGAAAGGAGGAGAAATAAGGGAAGGAGGAGAAGAAAGTAAAGAAAGGTAGGAGGAGATAGAATTGAAGACAGTAATGGAGTAGGAGGAGATGAATGGAAAGGAGGAGGATAGAACTCGGAATGAAGGGGGAAATAAAGTAAAGGAGCAGATGAACGGTGAAGGAAGAGAAGGAAAAGAGGGAAGGAGGAAAATAAAGGGAAAGAAAGGAAGAGGGAGAAATAGGAGAAGGGATGAATGGAGGAGTAAAAGAAAGGAAAAGAGGAGAATATTACAGAAAACAGGGTCCTAATGTGGAAAAAAAGACGTTCAGATGTCCACAGACTTGTTTTGAGGACATTAAACGTAACTGTAAATGGATAAAAAAAAACTCCTAATAGAAGAATTCTCTCAGGTCAGTGTGGAATGGATGATTTCTCTTTCTCGCTCTCTTACAGGCCGCAGTCTGAGACCACAAAAATCCTTCACGACCAAGTGGACTCCCTGGAGAAACATCTCAGGTAATGGCTGAGTGAAGGACGGAGGGAAGGCCACGGCGAAATGAAGAAAGAAATGAAGCTCTTTGGGATGGAAGTGAAGAACGAAAAGACAAAGGGTTTCTCAGGGAGGTTCTCTGCTTGTTGTGGGGTTATTTTTTTTCTCTCCAGAAGTCAGGAAATGAGTTTAGTCTGGACGCTGTGGGTCTGCCATGCTGTCTCGTCTCCCGGTTTATTTTCAGGGTGTCTTACATCAGCGTCCTGCACCGTGTCGTTTTTTTTTTTTCTCTTTTTAACGCGACTCTTGAGAGGCGTTCTGAGACTTCACATCGCAATGCGTATAATTATTGTTGCGCTTGAAGGCTAAATTATATGCTTGGCAGTGATGAAAGTGTGTGTGTGTGTGTGTGTGTGTGAGGTCTAGTCGGAGGTGGGGTGATGTAAAATGACTGGGACAGTGCCCCTGACAGTCACACACATTTTAAAACTTAACACACACAAGCCCATGTTTATAAATCATTATAAGGGGACTGTTTATAAGTGTGTGTGAGCTGGTAACGATTTCATCAGAGCGACTCTACAGTGAGTAACTCATGGAAAAATTTGCACGCTGTAACACAAGTATTACGTTTTTCGATATTTTATATCAGACCAGAATTGTTGTTAAAGCGTTTTACAGAATTTTTTTACAGAAATAAAGAACAAAGCCTTGCATCGGCTTTATAGACTGTTATAATAATAATGAATATGATTGTGACATTTCCAGAACGCGATCATCCTCAGCGAGACTAGCGTTTCGATATGTCACATCGCCGTATTGTTAAAAAGGGGCGGGGCTAGTGACGTGAACACGTTACCTAGCCCCCGACTCCCCTCTCCTTTCACCTACGTGATGTCTCGCGGCACGGTATGGTTCCGCCGACTGTCCTGAGCGGTTTGAGGGGTCACATGTAAGTTGCGCTGTGTGAGGGGCGGGGCCTATGATGGCACGTGACACACCCATGTCTAAGCACGTATTTTAAGCATATTTCTGCTAATGGCTTCACATGACGTCACCATATTACCCACGATGCAACTCCATTCTCTGGGCTGAGTCCATTGACACGTCACACGTGTGTCGTTTTGTGACCCCGCCCACTTTGTTACCCCTACTGCCCTTTTCCCTCTAATTAGTGTGGCTGTTTGCTTAATAGAACAAGAATTGCAATAGGGTGTTTATTTCCTTGGTGCTTGGCCCCCGAACATTTTAATTAGTTCAATTCTGTTAATTGAACGGAACAGATATGTTTTAATTAGCGGCGTAAGTTGAGTCCTTATAAGTTGTAACGAGCGAAGAAAAACTCTGTGATGAAGGAGGCATGTTCGGGCCCTCGTATTATTATTATTATTATATTCTTTCATTTCTCTTGCTTTTTCTCCCCACCTCGCGGGTTCGATTACGCGTCCCTGTCGGTGAAATCATACCCACCCCCGCCCCACGCCTTTCACAGCTTTCGTAACGCCGCGGAGGAGTAAAGAGTTTTCCTGGCAACTCGAGGACAGATGGAGGGAGGAGGGAGTAAAAGACAGAATATAACGCGTATCAGTAAAGACGAGAGGAAGATGAGTGTCGGTGTTAATGTGTGTGTAAGCAGGAAACATCTGTGCTCTATGAAACATCTCGGTCCGTTCGCCCTCCTGCGCTGACTGATGAGACTCTGATTCATTTCAACTCATTTCGTTCCTAAATTGTACCTTTTTAAGCGTGTGTGTGTGTGTGTGTGTGTGTGTGTGTGTGTGTGTGTGTGTGTGTGTGTGTGTGTGTGTGTGTGTGTGTGTGTGTGTGTGTGTGTGAGTGATGTAACGGCGGATGGAAAGAATAACGAAGGGATTGTATGAGGATGGATAAGTGGATGAACTGATAAATTGATCAATAACGTATCGGTTTGATGGATATGGTTATGGACGAGTTGGTAATTAAACGAGTCGAGTGGCAGGAAGAATTGATTTGTCTGGAATCGCGGTTGAGGACGCAGGAATTATTTGGGATTTGGATACTGGATGAGATGAAGGTTTATTAATGGGATGGACAAATAAACGGGATTCACTGGAGAATTGACAGCTGGACTAATGAGGGATGATTAGACTGAATGGAGGATTAAATAGTGAATTGAGTTGAGGTTTGAGTGCAGATTAACAGGTTGTTTAATGATGATTGACGGGTTGATTGATTGGAGCATTGACAGGTTGATATACTGGTAGAGTGACTGGGAGTTTACATGGATGTTTAAAGTGGAACAGATTTATGATCGACTGGTTGGATTGAACGGATAATTGGGTGGATCGATTGAGAACGGATAGGTGGATTTTTTTTGGGTGGACGGGCCCAGTGTATCTTCTGGGTGGATCTTTTGGGTGGACTGGCCCAGTGGATCTTCTGGGTGGATTGAAAGCAATTAAATTAAAGGAAAATGGAAAGCGGATGTATTTAATGAATAAATGTAATTTTTTCATTATCAGTATTGATAGCTATATGAATTTTTGATACAGATGGATAATCTGATAGGTTGTTTTATTGAAAGGCAGATGGTAATGTGTGTGTGTGTGTGTGTGTGTTGCAGTGTTGCTGAGGTCCTGGAGAAGCATGGTCTACAGAAACCCATCTCATTCATTAGAAACAGTCAGAACAGCAAAGAAGAGGCTCACCAACTGATGGTCAAACTCACCCGCCATACTGGACGCAAGTAAGACACGCTCCAGATCATTTACAACATCACACACACACACGTCGAATGAAGTTCAACTTCATCCCAGAGGTGTTCAATAGGGTTTGAGCTCTATAGCAGATACACGAATTGAGATCTTCCACACACATCCAACCCATGTATTGCAGATCTTCATGAAGGTATCTCCATATCTTCATGGGATGTAATGCTGCTGCTGTTTATTATTATTATTATTATTATTATTATTATTATTATGCTGCTCTTTTGCTGTATTTTAGAAATCCACCAGTGAGTGAGAGTGTGTGGAGAGATCTACTGCAGGATCTACTGGACATGCAGAAGAACGTTTACACCTGTCTACAGCCCTCCACCTGCCACCAGGTACTGTGTACACACACACACACACACACACACCTGTTACACGTCTCATTAAACATGCATGTATGATGTAACACTTTCTACTCCATCCTGGAGTGGTAGACGATGGAATGATGATTGGTGGAGTGGTAGATGATGGAATGATGATTGGTGGAGTGGTAGACGATGGAATGATGATTGGTGGAGTGGTGGACGATGGAATGATGATTGGTGGAGTGGTGGACGATGGAATGATGATTGGTGGAGTGGTAGACGATGGAATGATGATTGGTGGAGTGGTGGACGATGGAATGATGATTGGTGGAGTGGTGGACGATGGAATGATGATTGGTGGAGTGGTAGACGATGGAATGATGATTGGTGGAGTGGTAGACGATGGAATGATGATTGGTGGAGTGGTGGAGGATGGAATGATGATTGGTGGAGTGGTGGAGGATGGAATGATGATTGGTGGAGTGGTGGAGGATGGAATGATGATTGGTGGAGTGGTGGAGGATGGAATGATGATTGGTGGAGTGGTGGAGGATAGAGGTAGCAGTGATAGAATTGGAGGAAGAGAATAGAGGGATCAGTGGTGGAAGATTGAGGGGATTTTAGATGGAGAACAGGAGAGGAGCAGGGGAGTCTGCATGGAACAAATATGACTGATCTTCCAAGGTGGAAGCCGACCTAATTCTCCAAGCTCATCCATGAATTTCAAGACTCTTGAGGATGGATAACTAGTTGAACATGGTCCAGGAGGACAGCATGAATCTTCTCACAGAGTTTTCTGCAGAATGTGCTGCTTGATGCCAGTTTGGAAAGTGGGTTTCTCTAGAATCTCTAAGAACGTGGTTGGAACGTGACCAGATGTTATGGATCCATTAATTATTGTGAGAAGGTCTGAAAACTTGTGGAAGGAGTTAAATCCATTGGGCTGGTGGTGGGACTGCAGGACTGGATGACTTGCAGAATCTATTGAGGAGAAGAAGAATTCTGTGTATGTTGAGTAGGAGCTTGATACCGGTGAAGATCTTTGAAGGTTCCGCAGAAGGTGGAAGATCAAAGTCGTTTTCTTTGATCTTTTGATTGACGCCTCTCTTCTTGCCGGAGTGCAGCAGTGTTTCTAATCAATTCGTCCAAACTCCAGTAAACGGACACAATTGCACCCCCCTGCCCCTCCCCCCAGGTGAGATGTATATTAGATCCGGCTCATTGGCTCGCAGACAGAGTGGGAGTTGATATTTCATTTGCGAGCGTAATTGGAGTTAAGCGCGTTCCGGCGTCGGGGATAACGCGCTCCGTGGATATCGCCTCCCATAATGGAGACTAATGAAGGCGCTCGTAATATCTTCTTCTTCTTTTTTTCTTTTTTTCGTAATGAAAACGCGGCGTTCGGATAATAAAATATTCCGAGTGTGTTTGCATCTCCTGTTTTATTTCCATCATCTCCGAAAGTGGGACGGGTCACGTTTTTATCGGGTCTGATCGAGCCGGGAGGAAAAGGAAGAAGATATTTCAATTTTTACATCTAATGAGATCATTTAATCTTTTTTACATATAAAATGACAAAAAATGTTGAAAAAATGTGTATTATTTAAAAACAAATGTAAAATATTTGTTAGGAATTTTTTGAAACAAAGTAAATTACTGTAAAATAAATATTTTTTTGTGAATATTTAAATGTGATTATATTCAGGATTTTTTATCCACATGCGGCTGGGAATTAGTTTTTGTCCCCTGTAGTTAATATCTGAGCTTTAAAGCGGTTTTCGGTTTTCCAGGCTGTTTCTAGTCATTTCTTCAGATTTGTGATGATCTGAAGGTCCTGCGTTCGTGTTCCTGAAACGAATGATTGTATATTATTTGTGTTTTTATGAGAGAACTGGAGAGAGAAGCTGGTGTGTACTGAGGTGAGATGTTCTAGTGGTTTGGTGTGAATATAAATACAGTGAGTTCTGTTTTATTCACCAGAAGCGTCTGAGCTGTGAAATCGTGCAGGTGTGAGACAGCAGATGGCACAGTGACATAAAGAACATCCAGTGTACCTGTGATACCTGAACACCTCCGAGCTTTCCTTTCATCTCTCTCCCTCTCTCTCTCTCATATACACACACTTCATTTCACTTTCCACCTGTGGCAGATGTTGTTCATGTTCATTTGTTCAGCGGTGTGTAGTTTGCTTTACTATTCGTGTGTGTGTGTGAGAAAGACGTTGAGACCGAGACAGACGGAGAAAAACAAATGCAGACAGAGACGGTGAGGGAGAGAGACGGAGGGACAGTAAGGAAAGAGAAGACTGGGAAATAGAGACAGAGACAGTGAGGGAGAGATACAGATGGATAGAGAGAGATGAAGACACACTCGGGGAGAGAGACAGATGGAGAAGGACATTGTGAAAGAGCGGAGTGATAAATTACTCTTCTGTTCCAGCACTTTTCTCTCCTTACTTTCACTTTACAGATTTAGATTTTACTCGCTATTCATTGTTCTTTTTTCACCCCCTCTTCTCTGTCGCCCCCTGCAGGTGTTTGTGGAGAGTTTGCTGTGTTCAGGTCGAGAGGAGAACGTTCTCCTGGCAGGTCAGTTGATGCAGTGCAGCTCCTCAGGTCCTGTTCCTCCTCTCGGCCCTGTGTTCCGTGTAAAAGCGCCCTGTGTCGCTTACGCAAGCAGCGTGGAGCTCGCGCTCGACTCCGCCCGGGAATACTTCAACTCCTCCTCCACACTCAACGACCCCTGCATCAACCTTGCAAGGTACCACCACACCCCACACCCTCTCAACACACCCTCTCACCACACCCCACACCCTCTCACCACACCCTCTCACCACACCCCACACCCTCTCACTCCACCCCACACCCTCTCAACACACCCTCTCACTACACCCCACACCCTCTCAACACACCCTCTCACTACACCCCACACCCTCTCAACACACCCTCTCACTACACCCCACACCCTCTCAACACACCCTCTCACTACACCCCACACCCTCTCAACACACCCTCTCACTACACCATCTCACTACACCCCACACCCTCTCACTACACCCCACACCCTTTCAACACACCCTCTCACTACACCCCACACCCTCTCACCACACCCTCTCACTCCACCCCACACCCTCTCACTCCACCCCACACCCTCTCACTCCACCCCACACCCTCTCACTCCACCCCACACCCTCTCAACACACCCTCTCACTACACCCCACACCCTCTCACCACACCCTCTCACCACACCCTCTCACCACACCCTCTCACTCCAACCCACTACACCCCACACCCTCTCACTACACCCCACACCCTCTCACTACACCCCACACCCTCTCACTACACCCCACACCCTCTCACTACACCCCACACCCTCTCAACACACCCCACACCCTCTCAACACACCCCACACCCTCTCAACACACCCTCTCACTACACCCCACACCCTCTCAACACACCCTCTCACTCCACCCCACACCCTCTCACTACACCCCACACCCTCTCACTACACCCCACACCCTCTCAACACACCCTCTCACTACACCCCACACCCTCTCACTACACCCCACACCCTCTCACCACACCCTCTCACCACACCCTCTCACTCCACCCCACACCCTCTCACTCCACCCCACACCCTCTCAACACACCCTCTCACTACACCCCACACCCTCTTACCACACCCTCTTACCACACCCTCTCACCACACCCTCTCACTCCACCCCACACCCTCTCACTACACAACACACCCTCTCACTACACAACACACCCTCTCACTACACAACACACCCTCTCACTACACCCCACACCCTCTCAACACACCCCACACCCTCTCAACACACCCTCTCACTCCACCCCACACCCTCTCAACACACCCTCTCACTACACCCCACACCCTCTCAACACACCCTCTCAACACACCTTCTCACTACACCCCACACCCTCACCACACCCTCTCAACACACCCCACACAATCTCAACACACCCTTTTACTACACCCCACCCTCTCAACACACCCTACACCCTCCCCACACCCTCTCAACACACCCTCTCAACACACCCTCTCACCACACCCCACACCCTCTCACCACACCCCACACCCTCTCACCACACACCACACCCTCTCACCACACACCACACCCTCTCACCACACACCACACCCTCTCACCACACACCACACCCTCTCACCACACCCTACACCCTCCCCACACTCTCTCACCTCACCCCAAATCCCTCTCAACACGCCCTGCACCTTCCCCACACCCTCTCAACACACCCTCTTACCACACCCCACACCCTCTCAACACACCCTCTCACTACACCCCACACCCTCAACACTCTCTCACCACACCCCACACTCTCTCACCACACCCCACACCCTCTCAACACACCTCCTCACTACACCCCACACGATACACCCTCCCCACACCCTCTCTCCACACCCTCTACCCTCTCAACACACCCTCTCACTACACCCCTCTCCACACCCTCTACCCTCTCCACACACCCTCTCACTACACCCCTCACCACACCCTCTACCCTCTCAACACACCTCCTCACTACACCCCACACCCTACACCCTCCCCACACCCTCTCACCACACCCTCTACCCTCTCAACACACCCTCTCACTACACCCCTCACCACACCCTCTACCCTCTCACCACACCCTCTACCCTCTCACCACACCCTCTACCCTCTCAACACACCCTCTACCCTCTCAACACACCCTCTCACTACACCCCACACCCTCTCACTACACCCCACACCCTCTCACTACACCCCACACCCTCTCACTACACCCCACACCCTCTCACTACACCCCACACCCTCTCAACACACCCCACACCCTCTCAACACACCCTCTCACCACACCCCACACCCTCTCAACACACCCTCTCACTACACCCCACACCCTCAACACACCCTACACCCTCCCCACACCCTCTCACCACACCCCACACCCTCTCAACACACCCTCTCACTACACCCCACACCCTCACCACACCCTCTACCCTCTCAACACACCCTCTCACCACACCCCACACACTCTCAACACACCCTTTCACTACACCCCACCCTCTCAACACACCCTCTCACCACACCACACACCCTCTCCACATACCACACCACACCCACTCTCCACCCCCTCTCTCTCTCGCTATCATTGTTTTTGTTTAAGGTTTTTGTTACTGGTTCTGTTCCTGGAGTGATGCTTTTGCACTCAGATGTAAAGTAGGACAGTAATCAGGCCATCATCTACTGATGACCAAACCACAGTCTAAACACACACACACACACACACACACACACACAGACACACACAGGTAAATATTAATCTTAATATTAGTATAATGTTAGTATTAATGAGCAGTGGCTGATTGTGTACAAAAACTAAATATCTTCAAAAAGACCTAAAGCATGTGTGTACACACACACACACACACACACACTAAAAGGACAGCATAAGTATAGACTCGGGACTTTAATAGACAAATGGAGAGTAAACAAACTTGCAGGTTAATGTCAAAATAATTGAAGCTGCCAGCGTGTGAGCGGAGAGAGAGATGGAGAGAAAGGAACTGAGAGAGAGAAAGAGATGGAGGGAGAGAAATATTGAGAGACTGAGGGACTGAAAGTGTGATGAGAGATAAACAGTGGGTTCCTGGGTTTTAACTCACACTATACATTTTGTGTAAAAACCTCCACTCACTTTAATCTCCGTGCCTCGTGCTCGGCCTCTTAGTGTGTGTGTGTGTGTGTGTGTGTGTGTGTGTGTGTGTGCGCACAAATCCATTTCCTCCATCGTTTACTCCTTGATTACCTGCAGTCATCTTCTGCGTTGGGTTTTGTTCGGTGCGTCAGCAGAAATCAGCAGCGTGCAGTTCTGCAGCTCTGGAGTGCACATGAGCAGGAGGAACGCTGGATCTCAGACCTGGAACTCCGAGTGACCTGCATACTGTTTCCTTTCAGCTCCATCATCACTGCTCCATCATCACCCAGGCTTCAGTGTAACAAGTGAGGTGGAGCAGGACGCAATGTGGCTTTATTTTAACTCCTGAACATCTCCATTCACTCTTATTAGAAGCTCCATTCTTCTGGGAAGATGTTCCACCAGAACGTATGGAGATTTGTGCGAGATTTCATTTAGCCATTTAGTAAAGTCAGGTTCTGATGTAGGTGAGGAATTGAGGAGGTCCTGGGTGGTGTTCACGTTCATCCCTGAGGTGTTCAGCAGACACACACATCCAACTCATAAAAAGCAGATCTTCATGGAGCTGGATTTATGCACATGGCTGGAACCAGTTTGAGTCTCCGAGTTAAAGTGAAGAGAAAAACTCATCCGTGTGTTTGTTTTCTCAGATCTTGTCTGCAGCTGATCACAGATTGTCCTCCTTCAATCCAGGAAGAATTAGACCTCATCAGTGCTCTCTCTCGACTCGAGGAGTTCGGGGTGAAAGTCCTGCCTTTACAAGGTAACATCCATCTTGCTATCAAGAAGATCAGAGACGAGGTTGGAGGAGTTCTTCTAGTGCAGGAAGTAGAAGAAATTCAGGATATGGAGGAAGTTTAGAACGTGGATGTAGTGGAGGAATTTCTGCTAGTGGATGAAGTGCAGGGCTTTCATGAAGTGGGAGAAGTTCAGAAAATTGTAGTGGAGAAAGTTCAGGAATTGGAAGAAGTTTGAGACGTTCTGGTTGTACAGGGAGTTCAGAAAGTGGGAGTAGTGAAGAAATTTCTGGTCGTGGAGGAAGTTCAGAAAGTGGAGGTTGTGGGAGATGATAAGGAAGTGGAGGTAGTGGAAGATGATGAAGTGGTTACCTTGAGATGTTACCTTAAGGAAGTGGAAGACGTTAAGGAAGTGAAAGATGATGAGGTAGTGGTGGTAGTGGAAGATGAGGAGGTAGTGGAAGAAAATGAGGAAGTGGAGGTAGTGGAGGAAGTGGAAGATGAGGAGGTAGTGGAAGAAGATGAGGAAGTGAAGGTAGTGGAAGATGATGAGGAAGTGGAAGTAGTGGTACTAGTGGAGGAAGAAATGAAGGAAGTTCAGAGTAGTTTGAAGCAGTCAGAAGTCAAGTGTTTTCTGGAACTTTCATTCGAGTGAAAGCAAAGAAAATGATGATAATTACTGAAGTGTCCACCAGGAAGCACGTCATTAAACAGCAGCTGTCAGCGTCTCCAATGTGAAAGTCATTTGTGTCTCGGTATTGATGTCGTCTTTGTTTGAATAAATGGCTGTACGGTCAGCACTCTGTTTTTCTTTCTCTTCAGCGCTTTAGTGGTTGAAAGGCCATTTTTTCCTCCTGACACGAATAAGCAGCAGCGAAGCTCCAATTTCACGAGTACCGAAATTACAGCAATAACACGTTCCTCGGGAAACGGTCTGGGATTTGTCCGGATTCATCATCCGTGACGTTCCTGATGGGTATTAATCACTTTACAGGAGATCTCACTCTTTTCCTTTCTGTTTTTTTATCCTCGGCTGATTGATTACGCTCCATTAAAACATTAAAGAGACAAAGAGGCTGCTCTCTGAGTTAAGGGAAAAATGCCTTTTTGTCATCAGCAGAACGACGGACTGGAGGCGTTTCAGCAGAAGCTTTTGGAGCGTTTAACGCTTAACATGGGGCTGTCAGGCAGAAAAAGCCACAGCGCTAAAAGGAAAGAGACGATGCATTTAAAAAAACATTGACAGAATCTCTGGTTTATCGTCGTTTTTCCTCCTCCTGAAATTTCAGGCGAACGGCGAAGGCTGAGAATACATCAGTTTGGCTTCGATTCATGCTTCTCTTTCGCCACATTGATATTCAAGGACCTGCTATTTACCCTCGAATTTCTCTGAGTGTCGATGCAGGGAGTAGGAGAGTGAGTCAAATTGGGAGTCAGAGTCTCAGGGAATCAAATTGCGAATCAAAGAGGGAGTCCGAGACTCGGAGAGTGAGTCAAAGAGGGAGTCCGAGACTCGGAGAGGGAGTCCGAGACTCGGAGAGGGAGTCCGAGACTTGGAGAAAGTCAGAAAAGCAGTGGGCGACTCGAACAGGGAGTCGGAGAGTAATGAGTCAGAGTAGTAGTGAGTAAGAGGGAGATAAGGAATGACCATTAAATTACAGATTCTATAGGTATTATAAAGGTATTGTGTAGGTTCACATTGTTCTTGTGAGTGTAAAGTCCTCCAGCACTCCTGCTGCGCTACACTCAATACATTTCTGTGATGAAAAGATGAATATGAATCAATAGATCTGAGTTTTGGCTTTGGCTGTGACACTTCCACTTCATTTTGCAGGTGATTCAGAATACTGGAACCTGTGACAGATGTTGTCCAGATATGTCCTGGATATATGACTGTCTCCTGGGCTTAAGCGCTGTGCTCTTTCTGTGTCTGCAGTGCGACTGCGTGATGACCGTCTCTCGCTGATCAAGGAGTGCGTCTCTCAGTGTTCCACGGCTTATAAACAGTCCACCCTGCTGCTGGAGCTGGCCAGGCTTCTCCGGGTCTCAGGTAAACGTGCACACCTTCCATAACGCAACAACCACCGAGGTGAAACTTCACTGTTCTAATGTCAGAGTCTCAAAGTCCGACGCTATGCTCCGTTCCTCAGCCTCCATCCAAGAACCTATCAGGGGAGATCTAAATGATTTTATTGCCAAAACAAAAAGTTTTTTTCCGGAGCCGTCCCGTCTCCCCAGACTATATTTGGAACACGTCGGAGACGGCGGTCTTCCGAGACGACTCGGATTCCTGGCCCGAGACGTTCATTTTTTTATGAGTGTAAAGAGGATAAAATATCCAGCTCGTACACGCATTGATGATGCATGTTTATTGGTTTAGTGCAGATCGAGTTAGGAGTCCATTACACCAGGAACAGATTTGAGAGAATTGATTTTCAGTCCAGTTCACTGCTGATGCTGTTCGAGGGTCTGATGAGCGAATGTCACGTGTGTGTGTGTGTGTGTGTGTGTTTATAGGTGGTGATGAAAGCCAGAGGAAGGGGCAAGTCCTCACACTGTTGGCCGAACAGGCTCTACACACACACGCCTACAAGGCCTCCTACATCCACTGCCAGGACCTGATGGCTGCAGGTAGGTTTTATCCACAGATGTAGGTTTCATCCATAGTTCTGGTTGGACAATTTATTCAATTTGTATTATTTGTTATATGCGTTTACAAATGACTATAAATAAAATACAAAAATAAGTGAGTACACCCTCAGTGAACATGTCAAAAACTTCTCCACCTTCTGCTTGAGGAGCACCACGTCGGTTCAGTCCAGTTTCTGAAGGGCGGCATCATGTTCTGCTTCAGACTGTCACAGTACATGTTGGAATCCGCAGAATGAACCTGCAGCTCCACGGTACCAGAAGCACTCATGCAGCCCCAGACCTTGATGCTGCCACCACCACCATGCTTTTCTGTAGGCAATACACAATTTTCTTGGTTCTTCTCACCATCTGAGCCAAACAAGTTTATCTTCGTCTCATCAGACCATGTGACATGGTTCCAGTGATTCATGCTCTTGGACTTGGACGTCTTCATCAAACTGTTTGTGGGTGTAAGCTTCAGAAGAGGCTTCCTTGTTGCAGTGTGCGGCTAAATGTGGTGTGTGTGTGTGTGTGTGTGTGTGTGTGTGTGTGTGTGTGTGTGTGTGTGTGTATAACAGCGAGCGCTAATCTCTGACTGTTATCGGCAAAAGCTCCCAATAAAAGAGTGATGGAAAACGGTGTAACCTTTCTTCTGCATCATCTCTCTTTTTTCCTCTCCTCTTCTCTTTCTGTCTCTCTTCCTGTCTCCAGGTTACAGTCAAGGTTGGGATGTATGTTCTCAGCTGGGTCAGTGCGAGAGCTACACTCATCTCTCGGCTCGTCAGGAGCTCATGGCATTCGCTCTGACCCACTGTCCTCCTGCTAACATCCAGAACCTTCTAGCAGCTTCCAGCTCTCTGCAGACTCAGGTGTGTTTCCGTGTTTCCTCTAACACGCATTTCACACGTTTCTTTCCCCATGGTTTCCAACTGCTGCTTACGATAGATAGAACGCAGGTTCCATAGAGCTACAGGATCTATTGATCCAAATGGCAGCAAGGTCACGGCAAGGTCAAATATGTTGTTTTAATTTAAAAATATATTTCTTTAATTTAAATATAATTTGCATATTTCTCACTCATAATTGATTAATTGATGGGTTCTTCAAAATGATTACTTCACTTGAACTTGGAGACCCAAACCTCTTCCAGCTTGACACAAAGTGCACAAAGCTAGTTCCATGAAGATCTGCTTTCCATGTGTTGTGTGTGTGTGTGTGTGTGTGTGTGTGTGTGTGTGTGTGTGTGTGTGTGTGTGTGTGTGTGTGTGTGTGTGTGTGTGTGTGTGTGTGTGTGTGTGTGTGTGAGTGGAAGATCTCAAGTGGCCTGCTGTAGAGCTTCAACCCTATCGAAGACCTTCAGGATGAATCTGAACCTCACCTACATCACTTTACTAACGTCCATACGGTTGAATGTGATCCTGCAAATCGCCACAAAATCTTGTGGAACATCTTCCCAGAAGAGTGGAGCTCATTATAAGAGCGAATAGAGACTCGATATGGAATGTAGATGTTAAGAAAGAAGCAGATCGCAATCAAAGCATTGTTTGCACGTGTTACTTCTCCGTGGGGTTTGGAAGCGCGAGTCTGCTGGGTGTTAAACACGGCCTAAAACAAGGAAGTGAAATAACACTGAATCATTTATACTTAACGAGTCCTTACAGAGACGTCGAGTCACAACGGAGAGACGTCCCGCAAAGTACATAAACTTGAAATAAACACCTTTTGAATATTTAATTCTTTGTTTCATTTAAGATTCTGTACCAGGCAGTAAACTACAAGATGGACTCGTCACAGGCCCAGGGAGCCGGCGCCGACCCGGATCAGGTAACAGTCTGACTCTTTCTGTTTCTGTTGTTCAAATAAGGCTTTTAAAGAGGTCTGTTAATACACACACATCTTGTAGCGTGTAGTATTTCTCCAGGTTTGAATACTGCATTGTGATTGGCTGAATGAGTTCAGGTGTGAATGGTGGATTGTGATTGGCTGAAGGAGTTCATGTGTGAATGGTGGATTGTGATTGGCTGAAGGAGTTCATGTGTGAATGGTGGATTGTGATTGGCTGAAGGAGTTCATGTGTGAATGGTGGATTGTGATTGGCTGAAGGAGTTCAGGTGTGAATGGTGGATTGTGATTGGCTGAAGGTGTTCTGGTGTGAATGGTGGATTGTGATTGGCTGAAGGTGTTCGGGTGTGAATGGTGGATTGTGATTGGCTGAAGGAGTTCGGGTGTGAATGGTGGATTGTGATTGGCTGAAGGAGTTCGGGTGTGAATGGTGGATTGTGATTGGCTGAAGGAGTTCGGGTGTGAATGGTGGACTGTGATTGGCTGAAGGAGTTCGGGTGTGAATGGTGGACTGTGATTGGCTGAAGGTGTTCGGGTGTGAATGGTGGACTGTGATTGGCTGAAGGTGTTCGGGTGTGAATGGTGGATTGTGATTGGCTGAAGGAGTTCGGTTGTGAATGGTGGATTGTGATTGGCTGAAGGTGTTCAGGTGTGAATGGTGGATTGTGATTGGCTGAAGAAGTTCAGGTGTGAATGGTGGATTGTGATTGGCTGAAGGAGTTCAGGTGTGAATGGTGGATTGTGATTGGCTGAAGGTGTTCAGGTGTGAATGGTGGATTGTGATTGGCTAAAGGAGTTTAGGTGTGAATACTGGATTATTGGATGGAGATGCAGCACAGAAGCTTTCTGACCAATCAGAAGTGAGAAGTTGTTAATTAACACTTTTACCTGCAGTGTATTTTATTAATTGTTCTGCTTCAGGCTTTAATATGAACTCAGATGTTATCCTCTGTATGATTGTAGCAGGGTGGAGGTGGAAGGTCTGGTGGAGGTTCAGTCTCTCAGTCTTCAGCACTTCTCCAGCGAACCACCGCCCGCACCCTCGAGGTCCTGACCACCACCACCATGAACACCAAGGCCGTGCTGAACACCATCAGTGACTCCCAGTGGTGGAAAGACTCCATCAGCTATCTCCGCCCCTTACACGTACGATTTAAACCAGCTTTTTTGTCTCCCGATCGTGAACGTCACTTAGACGTCTCCTAATCACGGTATGTCCTGTCCCTCGTCAGGGTCAGGATTCGCAAAACGTCGGAGCGGCCAATCAGAACGCAGGGCTCGAGATGCAGGGCTGCAGCCCGTTCTACAAGGAACTTTTTGAGGAACCGTATGTCGACCTGGTGAGTTCCTCCGTATACTTCAGTCACCTTCCAAATACGCTAAATGTTAGGACACCTCTGGAAGCCACGCCCCTTTTACAAGCCTGAAAACGTGTGTGTGTGTGTGTGTGTGTGTGTGTGTGTGTGTGTGTGTGTTATTTAGAGGGATGACGCGTACTCTTCCTATGACTACGTCCCTCACGAGGACTTTGCAGAAGTTTTGCTCCATACAGGAAAGTTAGCTGAGACCAGGAGTGAGGGAGAGCAGCTGTTTCCTGCCACTGAAGGTAACCTCGAATATTACAGGGACAGAGAGAGTCTTCCTGTCCTCCTTTCTTTATTCCTGTCCTCCTTTCTTTTTTCCCTTTTTTCTTTATTTCTCAATCTATGCTCTTTCTTTCTTTTCCTGTCCTCCTTTCTTCCCTCCCTCTTTCTTTTTTGTTTTTGTTTTTCTTTCTCAATCTATTCTTTCTTTCTTTCTTTCTTTCTTTCTTTCTTTCTTTCTTTCTTTCTTTCTTTCTTTCTTTCTTTCTTTCTTTCTTTCTTTCCATTAAGCTTCCATTTCTTTCATCCTTCTCTCCCTATTTCCTTTATGCTTTCCTTTTGTCTTTTTCTTTCTTTCTTTCTTACTTTTCTCTACTTCCACCCTACTTTCTTTTCTTTCTTTAATTTTTTACCCAATTGTGAGATTTCAAAAATTGTCTATCTTTTTATTTTTTTTACTCTCTCTCTCTCTCTCTCTCTCTCTCTCTCTCTCTCTCTCTCTCTCTCTCAGTTTTGCTCCAGTTGGCGAGTGATGCTTTTCCCCGGGACATGACGCTGGCTTTGGCCTATTTGCTCGCGCTGCCTCAGGTGAGTTTGTGTCTCTGTGTGTATCTGAGTGTGTGTGTGTGGGAGTTTGTATTTGTCTGTGTTACATGTAAGTTTAAATGAGTGTGTGTGTGTGTGTGTGTGTGTGCATCTGTGTTACATGTACGTTAAAATGAGTGTGTGTGTGTGTCTCTCTCTCTCTTTTCCTCTCTGTTGGAAGTGTGTTTGAAGTGTGAGTTTAAGTTGTTGAAACAGACTGGGGGAGATTTGAAAGGGAAAAGTGAGAGGAATGTTAAACAGCTCTGTGTGTGTGTGTGTGTGTGTGTGTGTGTGTGTGTGTGTGTGTGTGTGTGTGTGTGTGTGTGTGTGTGTGTGTGTGTGTGTGTGAGAGCTTCAGGCTCACATGAATTAACCCCAGACTCAGGCTGTGTACTGACTTTGTTGCTTTGCCAAGAACATTGTCGGCTTAAGCATGTAGTGCAGCAACACACACACACACACACACAGACACACACACCCAGAGAGACACAGAGACACACACACAGAGACACAGACACACACACACACACACACACAGCAGAGAATTATCACACTGCTCCATCCTATAACTGAGCATCCGTAATCCCTGAACGTGCAATTTGTAAACACAATGATTTTTTTTCTCCTGGTTTCATCTCTCCATTTTCCTCTTCTCTTCCCTTCTCATCTCTTCATCTCCTCTTATCTTGTCTCATTATCTCTTCTTTATATCTCTTTTTGTCTCACGATTTCTCTCCTCCTCATCTCTTGTTTCGTCTCTTCTCCCCTCATCTCCTCTCGTCTCCCCTCCACTCCTCTTCTACTCTCTTCTCATCTCTCGTTTCCTGTGGTGTCTCCTCTTTTCTTTTCATCTTTTCTCCTATTTCTTGTCTTTTCCATCTTTTCTCTTCTTCTCTTCTCTCTCCATATCTATTCTAATCTTCTCTCACCTCTTCTTTTTTTCTTCCTACTGTATCTCTTCTCTCATTTCGTTTCTTCTCCCCCTTTCTCTTCTCTTCCTCCTTACCCCACCTGCTTCTCTATTATTCCTTTCTTCTGTGGTCCTGCCATGTAATTTATTTTTTTTATTTCTCCCCATCCCATGTTCTCTCTAACCTGCTATTATTTTCTCTTTGTTCTCTATTACCTCCCCCCCCCCCTTCATTTGTCTTGTCGTGTGTGTGTGTGTGTGTGTGTGTGTGTGTGTGTGTGCGCGCTCATATCCCAGCAGAGCACAATAATGAATAATAATAAATCCTGTTTGTCTTTCAGGTGTTGGACGCAAACACGTGTTTTGAGAAGCAGCTTCCTTCAGCTCTGTCTCTCCAGCTGGCTGCGTATTACTACTCCCTTCAGATCTACTCCCGTCTGGTTCCCTGCTTCAAGAACAAGTGCAGCCCCTTGTACAGGGTAAGCAAACCAAGCGTTCTTCTCATCCGTGTAGTCAGTTTCCTTCTGAGAACATCACTGACCGCTTCAACTCATCAACTGGGACGTGGTCATGATATAAAGGTGATGATCCACGGCTGAGTGTGAGAACTTACACCGTTCAGGTTCTTCACCTCGAGACGTTCTTCACCTCCACATCGTGCACCAACATCCTAGAGCTACACACACCTGGATCACCACCTTATTACATCATAACATGAAGATGATCTCGACAGTTTCCTGATTATTATTAATTATTTATTATAATTGTTCATTTTCATTATTATTATTATTATTATATATTTTGTATTTAAATTAACATGTAAAGTGTATGATAAAAAGGTGTGTGTTTGTGTCTGTGTGCGCGTGTGTGTGCGCGCGTGTGTGTGTGTTAATGACCTTGTTACGTCTGTGCCACTTTTATTAGATATCAGGTGCGTCTTAATGAGTCACATGGCACCTGCACTGACTCCATGATGGAATGTGTGTTAAACTGAGGATGAAGTGATGATCTCTCCTTTACACACTCTCTCTCTCTCTCTCTCTCTCTCTCCATCCCAAAGTCTCTCTATCTTTAGTTCTTTTTCATCTTTTCTTTCTCTGTATTTCCCTCCATTTTTTTTCCCCCTCTTTTTTTTTCTTTCTTTTTCTTATCTTTTTTCCTTCATTTCTCTCTATCTACATCACCCCCCCCATCCCCCCCTCCTTTGGTTTGTAACGAGGAGAGCTCGTTAGCGAGACCCTCAGCTGTGTGTTTTTGCAGTTCCATATCTTATATCATATTCTCTTCTCTCTTTGTCTCTTTTCATCTCTTCTTGTCTTTTCTCTTCTCACCTCCACTTCTTATCTCTTCTTCTCCACTCTCTTCTGATCTTTTCCGATTTACCGTCTTTTTTACTATCTCCTCTTGTCTTTTCTCTTCTCCTTCATTCACTCTTCTTATCTTTTCTTCTTTTCCTTCTACTCTCTTCTTTTCTTTTTCCCTTCTCTCATCTCCCCATGTCTATTATTTTCCCCTTTCTTCTCTTCTCCTCTTTTCTCTACTCTTCTGCCTTCAGTCTTCTCATTTCTTGTATTTCTTCATCTCTTCTTATCCTTTGCTCTTTTTGTCTCCGTTAATCTCTTCTCCTCCTTTCTTTACACTTCTCCATTCACTCTTCTCATCTTTTCTCCCTAGTCGGTGTGTAACGAGGAGAGCTCGTTAGCGAGACCCTCAGCTGTGTGTCTTCTCATCAGTAGTCTTTCAAACCCTGTTAGTGTGAGCGCATGTTAGCGCAGGTGCTAAACTCCTGTAGCGCGAGTGACATCACCGGTATTAAATACAATCTCAGGGGTGTTCCACTGTAATATAGAGCTCCTGAGGACTTTAGCAAGGTCCTGACATTGTAAATAGTGTGTGTGTGTGTGTGTGTGTGTGTGAGAGTGTATCACACACACATTCTCCTCAAGTCAGTACCTGCGTTTGAAACCTACAGCTTCTTGATCCCTGTAATCGCATCTAAACCCCTTCATGCCCTTTAATTACCCCCAGGATAATTAATATAATAATGAATAAAGATCTCCCTCTAACAGCGAGCAACACGTTCCCCAAACATCTGCTTGAACGTCTGCATGAACATCCGTGATCTACTGAAGCTTGGCAGGAAGTCGATCCTCTGACCGGCATTATTTAGTTTATCACGCATATTAATTAGGACAGAACCAATCAGCGCTGATGATCGTGACCACAGCTCGTTTATTTATTTAACCATGTTCTGTGTTCCTCCTCCCTCCGTGTGTGTGTGTGTGTGTGTGTGTGTGTGTGTGTGTGTGTGTTTGTTTTCAGGCCGATCCCAAGGACCTGATTCGCCTTGTGACGGATCACGTGACCGAGCGTGAGGGATGTGATTGGGGGGATAAGGAGCTGGAGGCTCTGATTGGTCAGCTGCATCTGTACAGCGAGCGTCTGAGGGACTTCACTCAGGCCCAGGTGCTGCGAGGACTCGGACGAGGAGTGGACGTGCAGCGCTTCAGCAACGACCCTCACTACAAGAAAGAGACCATCCTCGGCCTGGCTGAGTGTGTGCAGTGTGTGTGTGTGCAGTGTGTGTGTGTGTGCAGTGTGTGTGTGTGTGCAGTGTGTGTGTGTGTGCAGTGTGTGTGTGTGTGCAGTGTGTGCAGTGTGTGCAGTGTGTGCAGTGTGTGCAGTGTGTGCAGTGTGTGCAGTGTGTGCGTGTGTGCAGTGTGTGTGTGTGCAGTGTGTGTGTGTGTGTGTGTGTGTGTGCAGTGTGTGTGTGTGTGCAGTGTGTGTGTGTGTGTGCGTGTGTTGTTCACAAGTAGTCTTTAGTAGTATTGCATATTGTAGTGTTTCTGCTAACAATATACTGTGTGTGTGTGTGTGTGTGTAGGACGTTAGATGAGAGTGTGTATGGGATCTCTTGCTCCTTGGCTCAGCGTTACAGTATCCCGCTGTGGGAGGTTTATATGACACATCTGGAGTTCCTCTTCACCGACAGTGGGTAAGAACACACACACACACACACACACACACACACACACACACACACAGATTCAGGGAACAGTTATGGAGGAAGAGAGAGATTGATAGAGGGAAGGGGAAGATGGAGAAAAGTAGAGAAAGAAGGAGAGAAAGAAGAGATTGATTGAGAAAAAGGGAGAGGGAAGAGAAGAAAAAAGAGAGCAGAGTACAATAGAGCAAAATGTAAGAGAGACTTTAATAATAGTGTGTGTGTGTGTGTGTGTGTGTGTGTTGGGGGTACAAACATTTGCACTTAACTGTAATCTAATGTGATCCATTTTAAATAATTAAATAATAATAATGAACTAATCAGATAATTATACAAAATAAATAATTAAAAACAAACCAGAAACACACACACACACACACACACACACACACACACACACACGTTTGCTCTCTCTCTGTCCCTCCCTCCCTCTTTCCCTCCCTCCCTCGTTTTCTCTTGTTTATGTGACTGTGATTGTTTTGATTTATTCCTGTATAAACACGTCTCAGCAGCGTCTCAGCACCGTCTCTTCTCTACAGCAGATTAAGCGTATAAACCAGTTACCTCGTGTGATTTTCTTTCTTTCTCTCTCTCTTTCCTTCCCTTCGAGGCTCACTCTGTTCTCATTAGCATGCAGGAGCATTTGTTTTCCTCCCTCTTTCTCTCCCTCTCTCTTTCTCTCTCTCTCTGCATTACATCCTGAAACAAGAAAACACTTTTTATAATCTCCCTTTAATTCATCTGCACACTTCATATCTGCAGCCCTGAATTCCACCACAGGCTCCGCTGCCAAACCTCTTCATTTACACTCAAACTTCTCCTTTTCTTTCCTTTTTTTATTCTCTTTCCTTGATTTTCTTTTCGCTTTGTTTGTTTGAACAAAATGGTCTCGTTACAGCCAAGGAAACGCAAACGTGTAAATATTTGCCGCACTGCGATTATTTCCAGCGGCGAACGTGTTTTTTGTTGTTGTTGTTGTTGTTGCAAACACTGTATGGCCGAAAGTTTGTGGACACGTGACCGTTGCTATGTGCGTGTTTGCTCTTATTATAAACTCCACTTTTCTGGGAAGATGTTCTACTAGATTTGATACTGGAGGTGAGGAGTTGGGGATCCAGTTCATTTCGAGAAGAACCACATACGGGTGGAGAAGTCAGGGGTCCGAATACTTTTGGCTGGATAGTGAATTTTTCCTTGTTTTGTAATCAGGGTTCTTTAACAATTGATGTGCCTTAATTAGTGTAAAATATTATCCTTTAAGAGACCGGAACGAAAACACACACACACACACACACACACACACACACACACACACACACACATCTCTCATTGTCCTTCCTACATCTCTTTCTATCTCTTTTCCTGCTCTCTTTCTCATTCAATCTTTCTCTTTCCCTCTCACAGCCTCCATCACTCTCTCTCCTGTTACCTCTTTCTATTTTTCTCTCAGCATCTTTCTTCCCCTCCCTCTCTCTCTCTCTTTTTCTCTCTCTTTCTCTCTCATCTCAATCGATTTCTCTCCTTTCTCAATCTCTCACCATCTTCCTTTCTCTATTTCCCTCTCTTAGCTTTAATATCTTTCTCTCTCTCCATCTCCATCTCCCTCTCCCTCTCCATCTCCCTCTCCCTCTCCCTCTCTCTCTCTGGACTGAGGGAAGTGTTCCTGCAGCGAGTGAAGTGTCATCCATTAAAAATGAACAGAAGCCTACAGAGATTTTCCTCCAGAGCTCTTTAGGTTCCTAACATTCCCAGAAAGTTTCCTGTCTCTGTGTTTGCGCTTCTTCTCGGCCTCAGCTTGTGTGATTAGTAAAGAAAGGTGACGCGGGACAGCGGAGACGACGACGACTTGTTCATCTCTTGTTCTACACATTGTTTGAATTCTCTTTTTCTTTTCCTCTTCCACTATGGGAGTGAACCCTGATGAACCCGACAGCCAGAGCAGGTCTGTGGTGTAATTTATTAATAGCTGGGCTCTGTACAACATTCCCACGTGTTAGCATCGGAGCGCCGTTTCCCAAAATCTGTTCATCTTTCATTTAGAGAAGAAAAAAAAAAAGACACGGACATTAAATATAGATGGTCCAAGATTTCAGTCCCCGTCCCCCAAACAAATAATCAGCAATGTTTCAGAGATGAAGGGACTAACATAGAAACTGGTAAATGCAGACTGATAGACAGAGACTAACAAAGATACTGGTAGACAGAGTTCTACATTTAGAGACTGGGAGACACTCAGACAGACAGACAGAGACTCAGACAGACACTCAGACAGACAGACAGAGACTAGCTCTGAGATACAGACCAGGACAGACTGACAGACATGTATGTTTTGTGTTACCCCGTGTCCTCCTCAGAACTCTCAGTTCTTATAAATTCACGTGTCGTGTCGTGTCTCTTTCTTTCCTCTCAGACTCTCCACTAAAGAGATTGAGAGCCGCAGCGAGTCCTTGGGCGTTTTCCAGACCCTGAAGTCTGAACCCCAGGCTTTCTACACACACATGAGCAAGTACGTGTACCCAGGCATCGCAGGTGTGGACCTGCAGCGTCTGCTCTACTACTACACACTGCTGGAGGGCTGCTCATGCTCCAACTACCTTCCTCCATCCACCATGAGCCCCGACACACACGTCAAACTGCTGAAGAAGCTGAAGGCCGTCGCTAACGGTAAGTTTGACCCACACTGGGGTAACAGTGATGCATGGATTATTGGTGTGATTGAAGCCACTGACAGGTGACGTGAAGAACACGGAGTATCTTATGATTGTCTGGAGGCAGAGTAATTGGATGGACGGAAAAGATCTGACCTTGATATGTGTGGTGTCTAGACTATGTCTAGACAGCATCTCTGGTTTAGCCAATATGTGGGGTTTTGTACCTTCCGAACGTGTTGGACATTCATGGACACTTCAGGTTAATTGATGAGCAAAGGCTTGACATTGCATTCAGCAGGCATGCTTATCCAGAGGGCCTTTATCAAGGGCCCCACAGTGGGAGCGTGGCACTGCTGGGATTTGATCTCATGACCTTCCTTTCTAAGCGACGTGCAATTATCTCCTTCATACAACTGAGCAGTTGAGGGTTAAGGGCCTTGCTCAAGGGCCCAGCAGTGGCAGATTAATTGTGGTGGGATTTGAACTCATGACCTTCCAATCCAAAGTCCAACACCTTAAACGCTGAGCGACTTACAATCATCTTCATACAACTGGCAGCTCGATGGTTTTGGGATTTGAACTCACAACCTCTCAGATCCAAGAAGTCCAAAATCTTAACTACTTAGGTGTGTAGGCATGGCTTACCTGGAGAAGAGATGGCACCAGGATGGAGCCGTGGAGGCAGATGTTCTGCTTAGAAACCTTTGGTCCATATGGATGTTTCTCTGAGCATTGTCTCTGAGCTTTATGTTCCACAATGCAACAAGTGGTTCAGGAACATTCTGAGAAACATCACATAGCGTCAGATCTTAATTTGATTGCAAGGAACATGCTGGTGGACAAGTCTGAAGGCTCCACGTTACATTTACTGCTCACGTCTCAGTGCCAGACCTCCCACGCCTTCAGAGGTCTTGATGGGTCAGAGGTGTTCTGCAGGCGCACGAGGAACTGGAACTGTAAACGTACCTATTGTATACTGTTGCGAAGTTTCCCGAAGCCTCGTTCCTGCCCTCATAACACCTCAAACTCATTATTCTTTTTAAATGCAAATGATGGAAATCTACATGATTATAACTTTTAAAACAAAACCAGCAAAACATCTCAGGGAAGGCGTCGAGAAACTTTTCTCCCGAACTCCAACTTCCTCCTTGACCATTTCCTTCAGTTTTAACCTGCTCGCTTTTATTTCAATTTTAAATCAGCTCGTTCGCTTTTTTATAAAAAAAGAACAATATGTTCTAGATGAACAGAACCTTGTTACGACGAGCAAAAACTGCAGGTTCGGTACCTGCCTGAACAAACGCGTCAAGCCGCGACTCCTAA
>NC_139602.1:819948-847448 GCF_946808225.1 Silurus aristotelis
GTTGAAGAGGGTTTGAGCTCTATAGCAGGCCACTCAAGATCTTCATGGAGCTCGATTTGCGTTTGGATCTCCAAGTTCAAGTGTATTTTCCGCATGTGGTCAGAAGATGCTTGTTGGCGATTCCTGAAACTCTTTCTGAGATCATTTCTGTCAGCTCAGGAACTAAATACGTGTCTCCTGGAACTTTCACTCTGTAGTTCCTCCATAAGTTTGTTCCCCTGCCTGTTTTTTATTTTCTATTTTATCAGCAGGTGAAACGTGGCGTATCAGTCATTCATTCAAAGCTTCCATGACCCCCGATAACTTCTCAACCTCCTTAATTAGTCGTGTTCTCAGAGGTCTGGGGTGCAGATAATCTCCTCAGACCCTCAGCTGGCTTAGCGAAGAGGAACTCTGCAGGAAAGGAGGAGAAAAAAAGTCACCAGAATCCAGATTGATGAGGCTTTTAAACATGTACACTTCTCATTTGTAGTCACTATCGCTCTCCTTTTCCTTTCTTTCCCTCGTTCTTTGCCTTCCCTCTGAAGTAGACTAATGAGCGGAGTAATTGCAGAGGACTAATACAGATGTTCCTCTTTGTTTGTCTCAGCCTAAGTGCTGATTGGTTGCAGCAGACAGAAGCCTGGCCGGGTCTTAATGGAGGAGCATCTAGTCGGGGTTTTGTGTCCTTGTGTGAAGCTCTGAGGAACACCAGGATGGACCTCGTGCTCATTAATGCAGACGGATTCGAATCTGATCACAATCAAGTTATTGAGATCTTTCACATCATATATTATCGGTTTATCAGATGTCAGGGTTCCTCAGAAACTAGACTGTCCTGACCTTCGGAGAAGCTGGAGAACAGCTTTTTGAGAAGAACATCTCATTTATTATCGAGTCTCTTATATTAAGCTTAATTATTCTGGTAAAATAATGATCTAGATTTTGTAGATTTCTGAGATTTCATTCAGATACTTAGTAAAGGCAGGTGTTTGGGTTTGAGCTCTATAGCAGGCCGCTCAAGATGTTCCACACACAGGGGCATTGTCATGCTGGAACATGTGGAACAGGTCCTGCTGAGAAGAAGCACATACGGCTGGGAAAGTTCTGTCTCTAGTGTATTTTCAGGTCAGGAACTGCTTGTTGGCAGAGGCAATTCCTGACACCCACCTAGATAGTTGATTATTAGACGATTCTGCTAGAGCATCCAAAGCCATCTTTATTCAGAAGAATGTGCAGAAAATCCAAATGTTCTCTGATCTGTATGATTTGCTCCTGCCAGTTTAAAGGTCAAGTGAGAAAATTTCATTGTGTGTGTTTGCAGTGGTGACGACGACATCCTGAAGGATCACGCCGACCCTCTGAAAGTTCTGGAAGGCATCGTGAAGGCCGTGCAAGACGAAGTGCAAGCCGGGTAAGCAGACCAGATCAGATACACTGGAGCATGCTGGGATAGAAAAACAATATGTCGCCAAACAGGAAGTGAATCTGTATCTCGGGAAATAGTTTGCGCACCGACACAAAAATTGGTAGACATCTCCAGGACCATGATCTCATGCTATGCCCCAAATTTCATCCCGACGCCACCTAGTGGTCAAAGGTTCCAATGACGTGCAATGACATCAAACTGCCATTATTGCTCCTGTTTCTCGTCCTACTCCAGGTTTTCTACTAGATTTGGTTTCTCAGCAACTTGTGGTGCTCGGTCACTGCTGCCTAGAGTTTCAATCATTATGAGGTAGCATCAGACCCTTCTGAGATGATGTTCAGATAAATCGGATTTGGTTTCAAACGCTTGAACAAACAGCCTTTTATTGGTCTGGAAACCCAAAACTGTTTTCACTTGCGCTAATTAGATCAAATACAGATGCAGGAGTTTATTCTTTTCTGTGTGGTTTGTTCTTAATTGCTTTGAAATTGGCTTTCCATTCTGCCTTCAGCCAAACTCTTTGAAGCCTTTACGCAGCCCAGAGCTACATTTCAAACCTGCTGGACATAATTTGCTTTGTAATTCTTTATAATTATCTCCAATCTGTCACGAATTGAGAGGGGCTTCAATTCTCTTTCTTTCCGATGACATGATAGTTTATAAAGATTTGATGTGGGCTTTAAGGAAAGAGTGTGTGTGTGTGTGTGTGTGTGTGTGTGTGTGTGTGTGTGTGTGTGTGTGTGGGGGTGTGTGTGGGGGTGTGTGTGGGGGTGTGTGTGGGGGTGTGTGTGGGGGTGTGTGTGGGGGTGTGTGTGGGGGTGTGTGTGGGGGTGTGTGCGTTCATGTCTCAGGGGACATGCGGTGTCATCCGAGGACCTGTTGGCATGGTTACGGCCATTCTGTGGGGACGACTCGAAACCTGTGCGAGTGAGAATCGAGGTGCTGCAGATTCTGGAACATTCATTCAGCCTCAGCGAACAGGACGTTCGTCTCCTGGTGCTGTTCAGGAGCCAAGCGGTGCTGAAAGCCTGCTGGCCTGGTCGAGAGGTACACACACACACACACACACACACACACACATCTCTCTTTATAATCTCACTTCTGTTTACTTCCACTATAAAAACAAGAAAGAAAGAAAGAGGGAGAAAAGAGACTAATGTCAGGCAGTCAGATAGAAGGAAAGAAGAAGTGTGAAAGTACGTAGGGATTGAAGGATAGACTAGATGTCTGGAGGAAAGAAATGAAGATACAGGGAAAGGAAGAAAGAAAGAAAACACAATGTCAGGTCAGATAAACGTACCTGTTGTTCGGATATTTGGAAAGAGAGAAAGTAATGAAAGATGGAAAGATAGACAGAGCATGATTCTCTTTCAGGATCCAGGTTTCATCAGATATGAGAGAGAGAGAGAGAGAGAGAGAGAGAGAGAGAGAGAGAAAATAAAAACAAATCCAGCTTTTAATGTCAGTGTAGATAAACTCACCTGATTCTGAGAAAGAGAAAGAAATACAGAAATGGAGAGAGAGAAAGAACGATAGAGACAGTGAAAAGATAGAGAGGTGAGCTGTGTATATGTAATGTGTTGGAGGACAAAATAAAAGGAAAAATGCATAATTGTGCATTGGAAAGTGTGTGTGTGTGTGTGTGTGTGTGTGTGTGTGTGTGTGTGTGTGTGTGTGTGTGTGTGTGTGTGTGTGTGTGTGTGTGTGTGTGTGATTTTCAAATGGTCCTAATCTCAGCATGCACTGCACTGATTGGCAAGTTGTAGCCACAGGAAGTGTGTGTCATCAGTACCAGGCCACTGTGTGTGTGTGTGTGTGTGTGGGGGGATTGGTTTGAAAGTGGAAAACTGTACTCCCAAAAGTATTCGGACACATAATGACCTCCACTCTTCTGGGAAGATGATCCACTAGATTTTGTGGGCATTCCGCCACTTCGTGCGGTGAGGCACTGATGGAGATGGTGAAGTGAGGAGATTTGAGGTGGCGTCGATCTTCCACACGCATGGATCTTCCACACGCATCTTCACAGAGCTGAAGTTCTACACATACCAAAGACGTGCAGATTGTGCATACGTGTATATTCACTACTTGGCAACCCAGCGGAGGAGGAATGTGTTCGATGGAGCGGCAAGGCTCGAGTTCACATCTTCCTGCACTTTACTGTGGGATTTGTTTCTCCCCGATACAGATGGTGTTAATATTCAACACATTAGCCTAAGCACCAGTGCGCCGACATCACCGTCTCTCTCTCTCTCTCTCTCTCTCTCTCATTATTAGGGCAGTAAAATATCATTATTGTGAGAAATTATACCCCCAAAAAAAAAAAATCGGCCAAAAGTATCTGGACACGCGATTGTACACGACGTCTTTGGTTGCGCGAGCAGGACATTCTTCCCTTCTCTTGATCAAGGAGATCGGAACCTGTTCCAGCATTGTTCAGAAAAAGAGCATCCATGAACATCTGTTTTCCATGGGTTTGGGTTGTGTGTGTGGAAGATTAGTGTGTCCTGCTATAGAGCTCCAAATCCCATTAGGATGAATGTGAACGACACCTCCAGGTCTCCTCACTTCATAATCTACTCCTTTACTAACACCCATGAGGCTAAATGAGATCTCACGAAATCTACCTACACCATATGTATCGGATTGGATTTTATCTACTGAGAGACTTTAAATCCTCCCACCATCAAATCCCAACCTGCTGAGCAAGGCCCTTAACCCTCAGGTTGTATGAATGAGATAATTGTGAGTCACTGTGGAAAAGGGCGTGTCAAATGGCATTAATGTGTTCTTGATTAGAAGTTTGATTGATTGATTGTAGTTTCGAACCCAAATCTCCACCGTTCCTGATTTTTCACCCCGAACTCCTACATGAGAATGTCAGATTGGCCCTAACATTCTTTTACACACACACACACACACACTGCATTTAAATTTCCGAGCTCAAAATCGTTCATGTGTGCTTCGCTATGACGACGTGGCTTTGATGTTTATCCGGGAACTCCAGGCATTCTGTGGAGCTGAATGGAGAACGGCATTTCAGGTCTGATACGTGCTCCGAAGGCGTTGCTGGTGTAATCAGTCGGAGTAAACAGTGACTAAGTGGTGTGTGTGTGTGTGTGTGTGTGTGTGTGTGTGTGTTGTTGGGATTAGATGCCAAGCTTTTGCAGTTGCCTTGGTCCCCTGACTTCATAATCCGAGGCCATTTGTCATTTTAGGAAGCTGTCAGGGTGTAAACTGTGTGTGTGTGTGTGTGTGTGTGTGTGTAACCACAAACAGCTGAATGACTGGGGCTAATGTGGTCATTAAAACAATGTCCCCTGTTCCCCTGTTGTTCACTGGCTTTAATATGGCCACTTAGTGGGCTACTGTTTATGGTGTGTGTGTGTGTGTGTGTGTGTGTGTGTGTGTGTGTGTGTGTGTGTGTGTGTGTGTGTGTGTGTGTCCTCATTGCTCGGCTGCTCAGTGATCACGGAGCAGTTGATTGCTCCTAGTGGCAGTCTTCAGTGTGTGTGTGTGTGTGTGTGTGATTGCCCGCATTGTGTGTCCTTGATTTAACAGCGTATGACTGAACCTGAGGTTGTATTGACTCACCTGGTTTTGTGTCCCGTTTGTTTAGTGTGTGTATTTCCGAGAAAAAGTCTGTGTAGTTCCTTTCGCGTGCAAACACACACACACACACACACACACACACACACACACACGTCTGTATGTATATATCTCGCTCTTTTACTTTCACCAGTGACACTCTCTCTCTCTCTCTCTCTCTCTCTCTTCAGCCCCCTGTATGTCAACAACTGCCTATTTTTCACTCCTCTGCACTGTTCTCTCTCTTTCTATCTCTCCCTCCCGCTCTCTCTCTGGCAATTCCCTCCAACAGAAACCTGTAGTTCTGTTCTGTCGATGGGATCATCCTTCATGTCCACACTGTGCTGCTGTAGTTCAGTGTGAAACTCTACATTCTTTAGTTCTTCGATTAGTAATCTAATGATCATTATCTCTCTGGATGGATGGATGGATAGAAACTACATAATAGGAAAGATATAGGAAATTATTTGGATGGATGGATGGATGGATGGAATTCATTAACGAGTGGATGGATAGAATTAGTTGCATAATGGGAGAAATGGTGGATGAGGGAAGTAATTGGGTGGAATTAATAGGAAGGATGAATAGTGGAAGGAATGGAAATAACTGCAAGACAGATGAATGGAATTAATTGGCTGCAATTATTAGAGATGGATGGATAGAATTTGGTGCAGGATGAATGGATGAAATTAACTGCATAATAGTTTAATAACGATGGAAGAAATTATATGGATGGAATTAATATGGATGGATGGGTGGAATTAACTGCATAATAGTAGAGTGGATTAAATTGGATGGGATTAATAGGGATGGATGGAATTAACTGCATCATGGAAAAGATGGGAGGAATTAGATGGATGGATGAAATATTAGAGATGGATGGATAGACAGAATTATTTGCATAATAGAGGAGATGGGCGAATAGAGGAGTTAGAGGGATGGATGGGTGAATTAACTGCCTAATGAAATAAATAGATGGATGGAATAAATTGCATAAGGGATGAAATGGAGAGATGGTTTGAATTAATTGGATGGATGGATGGATGGATGGATGGATGGATGGATGGATGGATGGATGGATGGATAAATGACTGACCATATTTAATTATTAGTAGTTAAATTATGAAATTAAAGAAAATAATTAGGGTGAATGGATATATGGATAAAATGGGTTAATTATTGGATGGATGGAAAGATGGAAAGACTGGGAAAGTGCCTGGGTGAAAAAAAAAAGTTAGATGGATAGACAGACAGACAGACAAGTTGTTGGACAGATGTAAAAATTGCAAAATCGAATATTGTAGAGAGCTGGAACGTAAAGAACAAATGGATAAAAGGAATGTTTATTGGAAGGATGAGTAAAAGGATGGATGGATGAATAAATGGATGGATAAATGAAGGGCTCAGATGTGTGGAATTAATTGAATGGTTGATGGAAGAAATAAATTGTGTATGACTGAAGGCTTGTTAATCAAAGTGTGTGATGCAACAGGAGAAATAGACTGATGAGATGTTGTTGTTTTTTTGAGCATTATGAGCAGAACATTGTCTCGTTGCAGCCTGAGCTCCGTCTGTCCAAAGTCCATCTGTTTTCTGTAGGAATTATAACTAGTTTGTAGCAAAACATGTCTTATCACCATGTTCCTGTCTTCACTCTCCCACAGGGGGGGTGTGTGCGTGTGTGCGTGTCTCAGCTCTGTCTGGTCTTTCTAAGTGTTCCCTGGTTACAGGATTTCATCCCCAAACACCATGATGTCCTGCTTCTCACACACCCTGTGTCTTCTTCTGCAACTCACTATATAAAGGAGTTGTGTTATTGCCCATGTAGTTAGAAACCGCTCCAGAAAATAAAATCACACGTCTTGCCAATACACATTGGTCCAAAACCTACAGAATCAGTGGGTGTAGGTGGGGTTAGGGTGAGTGGGTGTGTAGTTGTAGGAGTAGGTGGGGTTAGGGTGAGTGGGTGTGTAGTTGTAGGAGTAGGTAGGGTTAGGGTGAGTGGGTGTGTAGTTGTAGGAGTAGGTGGGGTTAGGGTGAGTGGGTGTGTAGTTGTAGGAGTAGGTGGGGTTAGGGTGAGTGGGTGTGTAGTTGTAGGAGTAGGTAGGGTTAGGGTGAGTGGGTGTGTAGTTGTAGGAGTAGGTAGGGTTAGGGTGAGTGGGTGTGTAGTTGTAGGGGTAGGTGGGGTTAGGGTGAGTGGGTGTGTAGTTGTAGGGGTAGGTGGGGTTAGGGTGAGTGGGTGTGTAGTTGTAGGAGTAGGTAGGGTTAGGGTGAGTGGGTGTGTAGTTGTAGGAGTAGGTGGGGTTAGGGTGAGTGGGTGTGTAGTTGTAGGAGTAGGTGGGGTTAGGGTGAGTGGGTGTGTAGTTGTAGGAGTAGGTGGGGTTAGGGTGAGTGGGTGGATGGTTATAGGGGTAGGTGGGGTTAGAGTGAGTGGGTGGATGGTTATAGGGGTGGGTGGGGTTAGAGTGAGTGGGTGGGTGGTTGTGGGTGGGTGGGGTTAGAGTGAGTGGGTGGGTGGTTGTAGGGGTAAGTGGGGTTAGAATGAGTGGGTGGGTGGTTGTACGTGGGGTTAGGGTGAGTGGGTGGGTGGTTGTAGGGGTAGGTGGGGTTAGGGTGAGTGGGTGGGTGGTTGTAGGGGTAGGTGTGGTTAGGGTGAGTGGGTGGGTGGTTGTAGGGGTAAGTGGGGTTAGAGTGAGTGGGTGGGTGGTTGTACGTGGGGTTAGAGTGAGTGGGTGGGTGGTTGTAGGGGTAGGTGGGGTTAGAGTGAGTGGGTGGGTGGTTGTATGTGGGGTTAGGGTGAGTGGGTGGGTGGTTGTAGGGGTAGGTGGGGCTAGGGTGAGTGGGTGGGTGGTTGTAGGGGTAGGTGGGGTTAGAGTGAGTGGGTGGGTGGTTGTACGTGGGGTTAGAGTGAGTGGGTGGGTGGTTGTAGGGGTAGGTGGGGTTAGAGTGAGTGGGTGGGTGGTTGTACGTGGGGTTAGAGTGAGTTGGTGGGTGGTTGTAGGGGTAGGTGGGGTTAGGGTGAGTGGGTGGGTGGTTGTAGGGGTAGGTGGGGTTAGGGTGAGTGGGTGGGTGGTTGTACGTGGGGTTAGAGTGACTGGGTGGGTGGTTGTAGGGGTAGGTGGGGTTTAATTGAGTGAGTGGGTGGTTGTACGTGGGGTTAGAGTGAGTGGGTGGGTGGTTGTAGGGGTAGGTGGGGTTAGGGTGAGTGGGTGACTGGTTGTAGGGGTAGGTGGGGTTAGGGTGAGTGGGTGGGCGGTTGTAGGGGTAGGTGGGGTTAGGGTGAGTGGGTGGGCGGTTGTAGGGGTAGGTGGGGTTAGGGTGAGTGGGTGGGCGGTTGTAGGGGTAGGTGGGGTTAGGGTGAGTGGGTGGGCGGTTGTAGGGGTAGGTGAGGTTAGGGTGAGTGGGTGGGCGGTTGTAGGGGTAGGTGGGGTTAGGGTGAGTGGGTGGGCGGTTGTAGGGGTAGGTGGGGTTAGGGTGAGTGGGTGGGCGGTTGTAGGGGTAGGTGGGGTTAGGGTGAGTGGGTGGGTGGTTGTAGGGGTAGGTGGGGTTAGGGTGAGTGGGTGGGTGTAGGTGGTGTTAGAGTGAGTGGGTGGGCGGTTGTAGGGGTAGGTGGGGTTAGGGTGAGTGGGTGGGCGGTTGTAGGGGTAGGTGGGGTTAGGGTGAGTGGGTGGGCGGTTGTAGGGGTAGGTGGGGTTAGGGTGAGTGGGTGGGCGGTTGTAGGGGTAGGTGAGGTTAGGGTGAGTGGGTGGGCGGTTGTAGGGGTTGGTGGGGTTAGGTTGAGTGGGTGAGTGTAGGTGGGGTTCGAGTGAGTGGGTGGGTGGTTGTACGTGTGGTTAGAGTGAGTGGGTGGGTGGTTGTAGGGGTAGGTGGGGTAAGGGTAAGTGGGTGGTTGTAGGTGTAGGTGGGGTTCGAGTGAGTGGGTGGGTGGTTGTACGTGTGGTTAGAGTGAGTTGGTGGGTGGTTGTAGGGGTAGGTGGGGTTAGGGTGAGTGGGTGGGTGGTTGTAGGGGTAGGTGGGGTTAGGGTGAGTGGGTGGTTGTAGGGGTAGGTGGGGTTACAGTGAGTGGGTGGGTGTAGGTGTGGTTACAGTGAGTTGGTGGTTGTAGGGGTAGGTGGGGTTACAGTAAGTGGATTGGTGGGTGGTTGAAGGTGGGGTTACAGTGAGTGGGTGGTTGTAGGGGTAGGTGGGGTAACAGTGAGTGGATTGGTGGGTGGTTGAAGGTGGGGTTACAGTGGGTGGGTGGTTGTAGGGGTAGGTGGGGTTAGAATGAGTGGGTGGGTGGGTGAAGGTGGTGTTACAGTGGGTAGGTGGGGATAGAGTGAGATGTAGGGGTAGGTTGGGTTAGAGTGGGTGGGTGGGTGTAGGTGGGGTTACAGTGGTTGGGTGGTTGTAGGCTTAGGTGGGGTTAGAGCGAGTGGGTGGGTGGGTCAGATTTGGGGGGTATTTTTGTAATGAGAAGACATGAAGGAAAACTGAGCTTTTCTTTCATTCTTTCTGTGAGAGTCGCTGTCCAAGTGCTGAAGTGAATCTACACTTTCTCACATCCTGAACATTATTGATTCTTCTACATCGATGTTCCCGTCACTGGTGTGTTTCTCTATCCCTCTTTCTCTCCCTTTCTCTCCCTCTCTCTCTCTCTCTCTCTCTCTCTCTCTCTCTCTCTCTCCCTCCCTCTCTCTCCCTCCCTCTCTCTCTCTATCCCTCTCTCTCTCTCTCTATCCCTCTTTCTCTCCCTCTCTCTCTCTCTCTATCCCTCTTTCTCTCCCTCTATCCCTCTTTCTCTCCCTCTCTCTCTCTCTCTATCCCTCTTTCTCTCCCTCTATCCCTCTTTCTCTCCCTCTATCCCTCTTTCTCTCCCTCTCTCTCTCTCCCTCTCTCTCTCTCTCTATCCCTCTTTCTCTCCCTTTCTCTCCCTCTCTCTCTCCCTTTCTCTCCCTCTCTCTCTCTCTCTCTCTCTCTCTTTCTCTCCCTTTCTCTCTCTCTCTCTCTCTCTCTCTCTCTCTCTCTCTCTCTCTCTCCCTCCCTCTCTCTCTCTATCCCTCTCTCTCTCTCTCTATCCCTCTTTCTATCCCTCTCTCTCTCTCTCTATCCCTCTTTCTCTCCCTCTCTCTCTCTCTCTATCCCTCTTTCTCTCTCCCTCTCTCTCTCTCTCTATCCCTCTTTCTCTCCCTTTCTCTCCCTCTCTCTCTCCCTTTCTCTCCCTCTCTCTCTCTCTCTCTCTCTCTCTCTCTCTCTCTCTCTCTCTCTCTCTCTCTCTCTCTCCCTCTATCCCTCTCTCTCTCTCTCTATCCCTCTCTCTCTCTCTCTCTCTATCCCTCTCTCTCTCTCTCTATCCCTCTCTCTCTCTCTCTCTCTCTCTATCCCTCCCTCTTTCTCTCCCTCTCTCTCTATCCCTCTATCCCTCCCTCTTTCTCTTCCTCTCTCTCTATCCCTCTATCCCTCCCTCTTTCTCTCCCTCTCTCTCTATCCCTCTATCCCTCTCCCTCTCCCTCTCTCTCTATCCCTCTATCCCTCTTTCTCTCCCTCTCTCTCTATCCCTCTATCCCTCTTTCTCTCCCTCTCTCTCTATCCCTCTTTCTCTCCCTCTCTCTCTATCCCTCTATCCCTCTTTCTCTCCCTCTCTCTCTATCCCTCTATCCCTCTTTCTCTCCCTCTCTCTCTATCCCTCTATCCCTCTTTCTCTCCCTCTCTCTGATTTGGCTGGAGGTCAGTGGAATAGGCGAGTGCTCGGTGTAGGCCAGCGGTGCGTGAACAGCTGCGTTCCTCGCGGTTTTTAATGACATGCTATGAGTTGCTCTCTGGCGGAGAACACGAAGTCTTTGCCCACCAGCAGAACCTACAAAAACAGTTTGTCGTTCTCCGAGGGGACTTTATAGGTCATTTTACTGTGCTGTTATATTAGTGTTCTTCATCACCGAGCCTCGGGTCCCAGTGTGCATCAGATGAACGCAAAATAAAAAGCCATTACACACCCCATGGAGGCTTGCTGAAGGTTTGATGTGTAAAAGGTTATGAAAACCTCACCATCACACTCACTCAATGCACCTTCTAACTCTTTACAACTCAGTATTATCTCAGTCACTCTTCTCTTCTGGAAAAGTTTTGGGGCGTCACTGTGGGGTTTAGTGATCCGTCTTGATCTACAAAAGGGTTAGTGAGGTCAGGTGCTGATGATGGAGAAGGTGAGAGGCACCGGTTTCTCCAGTTCCAGTTTTTCCTAATGATGTTGTGTTGAGGAGGTCAGGGCTGTCTTCCCATCCATTTATCTATCCTCCTATCCATCCATCCATCCATCCTGGTTATCCTTCCATTTTCCCATCCAACTATTTATCTTTCCATCCATCCATTTATCTATTTTCCTCACACTTTCCATCTATTTTCCCATCATCTATTTAACTATCCTCCCATCCATTTATCCATCTTCCCATCCATCTATATCTATCCTCCAGTGCATCCATCTTCCCATCCATCTATATCTCTCCTCCCATCTATTCATCTACTCAATTATTCATCCTCCACTTATCAATACATCCATCTATATTGTAAATTATTCATCTTCTACCTGGTAACAGTAACTCGCTTCACAACCACCGCATCCCTGATGATTTTCCTGAATCAGCATGAAAGTCCAGTATCGTGTTCACGCTTTGACGTCTCTTCTTCGAGTCACTTTTAAAAACTCCAGAACATGGTGAAGAAAAACTCCTGAGTGCTTCATTATCCCTTGAATATTAATGACATGACCTTCCAAATTCATTCACATTGAGCGTGAGCGTCCGGGAGTCTCTACACAAGTGGCCTTCATCATCCACATATTGAAATATTTATCTCTGTAATGCGCGCGTGTCTGATGAGGAACGTGTGAGGAACCTCCATGGGGTTTCTATAAACACTCCCCAAGTACAATAACGGTTCAGTACAGAATAAACAAAAGGAATAAAGCTCTGCAGAGAAAAAAATTTATTTATATATAATACTTTTTACTTTTATCATCTGGAAACCAATCATTTGGGAGACCGAGGCGTGTCCTGAGAGTCACACGCAATAGAGATTAACCTGGCAGAGGTAGAGCTGCAGCGAGATGCGAATCACCTGTAGAAGATCGTATTAAACAGAAAGCAGTTCTGTAGGTTATGCATGAAAAGTTTCACGTTTGTAAGTCATCACACATCCTCCACGTTTGCGTGAGCGTCTGTAATGAAGGCCAGTGCAGTAGAGTTGCGTTGTACTGCAAAGTGTGATATCGGGACGTACACTTTATCTTCCTGTTCCAGCCCTGACTTCAACACCAGTCAAAGCCCCTTGTTCTCCCCTCGTGTTTCTTCTCTAAGGAAGAACGACCTCTATAGATTAAGAGGAGGCTGTAGAACTTCACTGGAATAATAATGCCAAGCTTTGTGAGGTCATTCGAAACAGCCTGGACCCAACACACACACACACACACACACACACACACACAGGTCTATTCCTTTTCTTTTCCTCCTCCCACTTTTCCCTTCTCTTCATTGTTCTTTCATCCCTCCTGGCCCAGAACAGCAGAACGGGAAAGGAACAAGCTGCTCTGACCTTAACAAAGACCTTTGAGACGAGAAACACCATGTCAGCACTTTCCACTTTAACCCTGACTCGAGTCCTTATTGTGCTGAAATATTAAAAACCCGCACGCAATTAAATCGCTCTCGTTCATGACATTTATATTCCAGCCAGACTTCCCGTTAGAATGAGCTCCACTCTTCTGGGAAGATGTTCTACTGGATTTTGTGGAGATTTTCGTTCAGACAGTCAGGTACTGATGTAGGTGAGGAAGTAAGGAGGCTTCAAAGGTGTTCAGTAGTGATTGAGCTCTAAGCCTGTAGATCTTCCACAACCCATGGAAAGCAGATCTTCATGGAGCTCTGTGCTCTTTAGGTCACAGGTTTCAGGTCACCTAGTTCAAGTGAGGAGAAATGTTTTGGCTTTATTTATATTTAATTGAGTTTAAACAATCCGCTTTTATTTGATCCATTTTATCTTTTTGAGCTTCTTCTCAAACTCCTTTTTTTTTTTATCGTTATCTGTTGGACGTTTTCCACCTATACGCTTACATTCAGTATCTCAGGTGTGTAGAGGTGGACTTCAAAAGAAGGATTGAAATTCTTTTTTATTTGGACCTCAACGTCATCTAATATACACACACCCACGAGTCCTGTATCGAGGGGAGAAAAATCCTGGAATATTCAGAAGAACTGGACCACGCAGTGAGCACGGTTTTCAAGTAGAACCTGTGAGGAACATGAGTACGCTCAAGGAACCTCGATTATATCAATCATTTCACCTGTAGCGTTGTGATTTTCTTGAGTGCCATTCAGGTTCACGCTGAAATTTATCCTAATCCTCATTTGTTCTATCGGTTCCCGGCCTTTTGCTCAGCCTTATTTTCCATCTACATGAAGTTCCCGAGGCTGATGACTCTTCCATGCAGATCTTTGAGATGTTTTTAGTCAGCAATGCTGCTCAAACAGTTAGTGGAAATCCAGTGCTGGAGGTTTGTGTATTTATCCAGAGCATTTCCCTGCTTTGTAGGCATCAGGACATTTATATATAATTTTTTTAATTTCCAAATGAGTTAAATCAGACTTCACCCAAGCTTTTGGAGGAATGCTGAGGTCTTGGAAAAGTTTGAGATTTTTAAAATTTTGCTGATTATTGGAGATTTGGTGTGTGCTTTGAGAGATTACAGATATTGGAGATTTTGGAAATATTATAGATCTTGGAGATAATTGAGATCAAGTTGATCTTTGAAATTTTGGTGATCTTCATGATCTTGGAGAAATTGGAGATCTTTTGAGAATTTTGCCTGAATTTTGGTAATGGAAAGGCTCAAAATTCCATGAACGAATGACGTTTCTATCCTGCATGACCACACACACACACACACACACACACACACACACATTCATAAGCAAATGAGTCGCAGCACAGCCCCAGTACGACCTCATTACGTTCCAGAAACAAGTTCATACGCTTTCAAAGCCCAGAGTCCCAGTCCTACTCTGCAATGCTTTATTTCATCCTCTGGAGCTCACACACACACACACACACACACACACACACACACACACACACACTCTGAAAGATGGTAAAGTGGGAGTTAAGTGCAGCCGACAGTCTTGATTTCTCTTTCAGTTGTGCCGCAGCTTCATCCATCTGCGCCCGTGTCCCTCAGCTGTTTACCAGCTGATGAAAAGATTCACTTTTCTTCTCGTCTTCCTCCGCTCTACTCTACTCTGATGACGAGGGAAAGGGAAAAGAGGAGGAGGAGGAGGCCTGTTTATGCCTTGGGAGATCTTCATGTCCTCACCTTCTTTCCCTCTCTCTCGCTGTCTCTCTCTTTCTTTGTCAGTTGCTGACATTTTCATGCTTCATAGTTTTGCCCTGTGGTGGTTTGAAATATTACAGAACAAAGTGTGTGTGTGTGTGTGTGTGTGTGTCCATCATGAGATGATGATCTACATGATCTTCATAGGACAGTCATCAGACTCGGATTCTTTTTGGGGATTGGTGGATTTTCTGCCATTCTTCAGGGCAAATCTTCTCCATCTTCACTCTAGAAGTTCTCCCTAAGCCTTGGCTGTGTGTCATGTTGATGAACCTTCAGCCCAGACTGAGATCTCTGCTCCATTCAGATTTCACTCGAATCCCTTGCTCAGAAAACACCCCCATGTCATGATACTTCCACCACCGTGCTTCACTCATGGGATGGGGCCTGGTTTCCTCCAGACACAGGGTTTAGAAGTGAGGCCAATCTTGGTTTCATTAGACCAGAGAATCTTGTTTCTCACAGTCTGAGTGTCCTTCAGCAGGCTTTCATGGGTTTTGCACTAAAGAGTGTCCTCTAAGTAGACCCTCTGAAATAAAGCGACCCTCTGAATAAACTCTCAGTGGAGGGCTTCAGTGATGGTTGTCCTTCCGGAACTTTGTACCATCAGAGTGACCATCAGGTGTTTGGTCAGGTGACCAGCTCTTGGAAGAGTCCTGGTTGTGCCACACTTCTTCCATTTGAGAATGATGGAGGTCACTGTGTTCACATCTGTGCCTTGTAACAATCCTGTCTTTAATCAAGGTGTTGAAACATCTCAGGAAGACCAGGAAGGCACAGAGCTCATTTTAATACTTATTTATATATGTGATATTTCAGCTGTAGAAACATCTCCAGGCTTCTCCTTCATGACACACGCTCACTCTGTAGGATGGAGGCCTCATATCGTGAGCTTGATAAAACCCTGACATGAAGCAGGGTTGAGACTCGGAGACGAGAAGATGCGCACAGCCGGATGTTGGAACGCTGTGAGGGTGGTGGTTGTTGTTGCTGTTCTTTTTGTGGTGTTTGTGTTTGCGTGTCAGAGCTGATAGAGAAGAGAACCACTTGGCAGGGAGGCCATGGAGTGGGTGGATGTTATTAAGTAAAGCATGTCTGAACTCATTCAGTCATGACACACACACACACACACTGAGAGATTAGATGTGGGTGGATAATCTGAAGCAGGAGAATGAGTCCACTAGCGGAGGAGCTCGTCTCCTCCCCGGCTCTTTCCTGGATCATGAGCATGAGACGCGATTGCTGTTCTGAACTTTACGCTTCTTTTCTTCTGGGCTTTATGTTGGAGATGTAGCGTTAAAGACCTACCACCCAGGCAATCATGGATTTTCTGGCCACTTAAACAGGAACACCTACACCATTCTAATTCACGCATGTTTCTCCACCATTCTCATTTACGCATGTTTCTCTATTGATGAGCAGAGTGGTGCAGAAAACAAAAAACATCCATGTTATAGACAGGAACGTATCAAACAGCAGCTTGGATATGAGGAGAAAAAAGCATCTAATAGACATGAATTGGACTACATTCAAATTGTGGCGTCTACGAGGTGGACGTGACTGGAGCTGGAGCAACCTCAGGATGCCTCGGGATGGGTGAAGAACGAGAAGCAGTGGAGAGGAATCGGCGTAGCTGCTGAAGTTGATAATGTGCATGTGATCAGATGTTCTGAAGCACAAGGTTATGATATGATGTGTAGGACTGTGTCTAAACCCCAAACATGGTTAGGAGACTATTCCACAGTTCAGGAGCTAAATGTAAGAATGTTCTACCACCTTTAGTGGACTTTGCTATTCTAGTAACCACTAGAAGCCTGGAGTTTTGAGATCTCAGGGAGCGTGATGGATTGAAGCGTGTTAGAAGACTGGAGAGATACATGGAGATAAACCATTTAGTGTTTTGTAGGTAAGAAGCAGTAGTTTGTCTGGAGGTCATGAACAAGTAGACGAGCTTCTCTGCATCAGAGAAAAATGAGATGTTTCATCTGGTTTTGATGAGATGTATAGCTGGGGATCATCAGCGCTACAGTGGAAGATCATCTCATGTCTTAATAGTTTTAATAGTCAACAATAGTTTAAATAACGGGTTAGAAATTTTTTTTTAAGCAGAAAAAAATTTTAAAAAATGAGGATTAAAAAATAAATAAAAGTAAAATGGTGCCTGTAGTCAGCAGCTCCTTCAGAGGAGAAATGCCATTCAGCTCTATTGATATGGAGGGAATTAATTTTCATATTTAATCCAGTCCTGGCCTGCGATGAAAGAAAAAGGGTCGGGATGTGAACACACACACACACACACACACACACACACACTGGCGGTTTACACCCTTTTCGTTGACATCATGATTACTGTGGTTAATTAGTACGGATCTGCTCCAGTCTTTTCCTCCGCAACCAAATAACCCCTTTTTATATATTAGTCTTTTTTTATTTTATTACATTTTCTTTTGTTTATTTTTTTGTGTATTATTATTATTATTATTATTATTATTACTATATAATTAGTTATTTTATCTATACTTTTTTCTTTTTGCTGTGCGATTAAAACAAAATTTAAAAACACACACACACACACACACAGAGTGTGACTTTACTTTGAGAGGTCTGGGTGGGAGGTCTGGGTTTGAGGTCTGGGTGGAGGTTTGGGGTCTGGGTGGAGGTTTTAGGTCTGGGTGAGAGGTTTGAGGTCTGGGTTTGGGGTCTGGGTGGAGGTTTTAGGTCTGGGTTTGGGGTCTGGGTGAGAGGTTTTAGGTCTGGGTGGAGGTTTTAGGTCTGGGTGAGAGGTCTGGGTTTGGGGTCTGGGTGGAGGTTTTAGGTCTGGGTTTGGGGTCTGGGTGAGAGGTTTTAGGTCTGGGTGAGAGGTCTGGGTTTGGGGTCTGGGTGGAGGTTTTAGGTCTGGGTGAGAGGTTTGAGGTCTGGGTTTGGGGTCTGGGTGGAGGTTTTAGGTCTGGGTTTGGGGTCTGGGTGAGAGGTTTTAGGTCTGGGTGAGAGGTCTGGGTTTGGGGTCTGGGTGGAGGTTTTAGGTCTGGGTGAGAGGTTTGAGGTCTGGGTTTGGGGTCTGGGTGGAGGTTTTAGGTCTGGGTTTGGGGTCTGGGTGAGAGGTTTTAGGTCTGGGTGAGAGGTCTGGGTTTGGGGTCTGGGTGGAGGTTTTAGGTCTGGGTGAGAGGTTTGAGGTCTGGGTTTTAGGTCTGGGTGAGAGGTTTTAGGTCTGGGTGAGAGGTTTTAGGTCTGGGTGAGAGGTGAGAGGTTTTAGGTCTGGGTGAGAGGTTTTAGGTCTGGGTGGAGGTTTTAGGTCTGGGTGAGAGGTCTGTGTTTGGGGTCTGGGTGAGAGGTTTTAGGTCTGGGTGAGAGGTTTTGGGTCTGGGTGAGAGGTTTTGGGTCTGGGTGAGAGGTTTTAGGTCTGGGTGAGAGGTTTTAGGTCTGGGTGGAGGTTTTAGGTCTGGGTGAGAGGTCTGTGTTTGGGGTCTGGGTGGAGGTTTTAGGTCTGGGTAAGAGGTTTTAGGTCTGGGTGAGAGGTCTGGGGTCTGGTAGATGATTTGGAATCAGGGTCTGAGATTTGGGGTCCAGATATCTAAAGGAATGTATTGATGGCTATTTGAGGAAGGAGACTATTTGAGAAACATGCTGTTTGAGGAAAACGATCAAGGCTAAGTCGAGGTTCAAAAACCTGCTTTGTGTTGCATTTCTTTTCTCTCAGTTTGAGTATTCAGATGCTTTTTGCAATGATTTCTCCATGTTTTGCTGCTCGTTTGCTCTTTTGCACTTCTCCCCCTGAAGCGATCAGATGTTTCCTCAACTGTTAAATTGCTCGGGTCCCTCAGAAGGGAAATTAATTACTTTCTCCCTCCTCCTCTTCCTATTCTTTTTTTTTTTTTTTTTTTTTTTTGACAACAATCCGGAACGTAGAAACCACCAGAGGGGTAGAGTACTCTTCGTGTGTGTGTGTGTGTGTGTGTTGGTGCGTGCTTGTGCTGTTGCCTGTTTAATCACTGCTCCTCCTGCATTGATCAGTGTGTCATTTCAGCAGGAGCTTCTTCCAGGTCTCAGGTGTGCTGCCATTTTAAATCCATCTCATCAACGTTCACACACCACCTCCACATCTTCACCCCTCTATTCCTCTCCCACCTCCATCTCTCTATTCTTCTTCCACCTCCTCCCCTCCATTCATCTCCCTCCTTCACAACCTCACCCCTCTTTTCTTCTCCCACCTGCTCAACCTCACCACTTTAACGCTTTTCTTCACCTCTATCCTGCTATTCCGTTGCCCCTTTTTTATCCCTCTTCCATCATCCACCTCTCTTAATCTATCAATTTCTCTTTCTCCTTTCTACTCCTCCACTCTTCTCCCTTCATTCTATTGATTTGCTCTCTTTCAGTAGTTTATATTTATGTTCTATATGTTTATATACGGTTTATTTAGGCGTCCAACAAACTAGACCAGGTTTTAGCTTCATGTCATTATTAACCGAGCGCAGACGGTCCGTCTCCTGATTGGTTGCTCCGCCCATCAACAGACTTTTTATTTCTGTCTCTCAGTGCGTCATGAGCGACATCGAGGATGAGGCTCAGCGTCTCTCTCTCTTCCTGGAGCTGCTGGAGTCGAGTACGAAGTGGGAGGAGTTTCAGCACCTCATGCTCCTCCTGCAGGCGTGGCCACCTGTGACTGACGAGAGCAGGTAAGAACAGCTTCTATAGCAGGCCACTTCAGATCTTCCCCACGCACTCAAACACACTTTGTGTCATGCTGGAGATGCAGGTCTGGAAAGACGTCTCACACGAGCACATCTGGCTGGAAAAAGCCATTATTTTTGAATGATGTAGAGGAACGTAGGTTAAACTGTTAATAACGTTTCTATTGATTCATTGTGTAATTGTTTTTCTTTAAGCCCTCCTTCTTCTCCGAAACGCAGATGGTGCCGTGGTTTAGTTGTTGGTGGCCTTTGTGGGATTTTTTCCAGTTAGTCGATTTCTGCGAAAATGTTACACAGCGTTTTTTCCAGGAGACGTCGCTGAGATTGTTAATGAGCTTAATGGCCTACTGTTTATACGAATGAAGTGTACGGCAGGATGCGAAAAAACGAGGAGAAGCTTGTGTCTAAAGCTAAACAACACGTGTGTGTGCGTGCGTGCGTGCGTGCGTGCGTGCGTGCGTGCGTGTGTGCGCACACGTGTCTATAGAGGCTCTTGTGTGCCAATTAAACGAATCGGTAAACTCCGAGCACATCACTGAGCTTATTGAACGTGCTGCCGAACGACTTGTTTAAAATGCTCCTATTTACAAAAAGATCTCCTTCCAGAACTTCTGTTCGTGTGGAAAGTTCATGGAGAACTCGGCTCTCCTCATTCGCTGCTACGCTTCAGAAGCAAAAATATTACATTTTCCATAAATGTGTGTTCGTATGAGCTCCACTGTTCTGGGCAGATGTTCCACTACATGTTGTAGAGATTTGTGAAGACATCTGTAAAAAGAAAAAAGTCTAAGGAAAAGCGATATTCTGACAGAACAACTGTAAAGAGACCTAAAGGCTTTAGTATTCCTGGCGAACATCTGTACAGAAACCTAAACATGCCAGTATCCCCAGAGAACAGCTGGAAAAGGGACCTTAATATGGAAATATTCCTATAGAACATCTGTAGAGAGATCAAAAGGTTTTATTTTCCCTATAGAACATCTGTACAGAAACCTAAACATGCCCATTTTCCCAGAGAACAGCTGGAAAAGGGACCTAAATATGAAAATATCCCTATAGAACATCTGTAGAGAGATCAAAAGGTTTTAGTATCCCTGTAGAACATCTGTACAGAAAGCTAAACATGCCAGTATCCCCAGAGAACAGCTGGAAAGAGACCGAAATATGAAAATATTTCTATAGAACATCTGTAGAGAGATCTAATGTTGGCAATATTCCTATAGAACATCTGTAAAGCCCAGAAGATTAAATTTTCTCACCACATCGTGTGCTTAAAATAACCAAAACATCTCGACACACTCGCTGATTCACACCTTGGTTGGTTTCTACAGACTGGAGTCCGAGCAGAACCCGTGGGTGTGTGTGACGTCAGGCGTGCTCTCACACTGCTCCACGTGGTCGAACATCAGCCCCGGATCTGAGATCCTCGCCATGTGCCGCTCGCTGTACACCACCAAGCACAAACTCAATCCTCAGGTACTGTGCGTGCGCGTGCGCGTGTGCGTGCGCGTGTGCGTGTAAGTGAAGAAGCTCTGAGACGCTTGGTGTGGAGCTCATATGGTTTCACAGTGTTTAACCAAACAGCTACATTTCCACACTGATGTGACTGAGCAAAGATCAGCTGAGAGAACAGCCATGATGATTCATATTTTAATGATGAAGGGTTTGATGATTTATGGCTTTGATCGTAGTTTTCAATTAGATAATGATTATAGCTGTGATTATGGTTTTGATGATTATGACCTTTGATTATGGCGATTATGACTTTTTTAAAATGATTATCCAATTGAAAACCACGATTAAAATTTTAATGATTATGGATATGATTATGGCGATGATGATGATGATGATTTATGGCTTTAATGATGATGATTATGGTTATGATGATGATGGTGGTGATGATGATGGTGGTTTTGATGATGATGATGATTATGGTTTTGATGATGATGATTATGGTGGTGATGATGGTGATGGTGATGATGATGGTGATGATGATGATTATGGCTTTAATGATGATGATTATGGTTTTGATGATGATGATTGATGGTTTTGATGATGATGATGATGATGATGATGATGGATGGTTTTGATGATGATGATGGTGGTTTTGATGATGATGATGATTATGGTTTTGATGATGATGATGATGATTATGGTGGTGATAATGGTGATGGTGATGATGATGGTGATGATGATGATTATGGCTTTAATGATGATGATTATGGTTTTGATGATGATGATTGATGGTTTTGATGATGATGATGATGATGATGATGATGGATGGTTTTGATGATGATGGATGGTTATGATGATTATGGCTTTAATGATGATGATTATGGTTATGATGATGATGGTGGTGATGATGATGATGATGAAGATGATGGTTTTGATGATGATGATGGTGGTTTTGATGATGATGATGATTATGGTTTTGATGATGATGATGATGATTATGGTGGTGATAATGGTGATGGTGATGATGATGGTGATGATGATGATTATGGCTTTAATGATGATGATTATGGTTTTGATGATGATGATTGATGGTTTTGATGATGATGATGATGATGATGATGATGATGGATGGTTTTGATGATGATGGATGGTTATGATGATTATGGCTTTAATGATGATGATTATGGTTTTGATGATGATGATGATTATGGTTTTGATGATGATGATTGATGGTTTTGATGATGATGATGATAAAGATGATGATGATTGATGGTTTTAATGATGATGATGATGATGATTATGGCTTTAATGATGATGATTATGGTTTTGATGATGATGGTGATGATGATGATGGTTTTAATGGTGATTGCTTTTATAATGAAAATGGCTTTGATGATGATTTGATGATTATGGTGATTTTTATTGATTGTGTTTGATTATGGTTTTGATGGTGATAATAATCATGGCTTTGATCATAGTGATGATTATGGTTTGAATGATGATTATGACTTTGATGTTGGTGGTGATTATTGCTTTTATAATGAAAATGGCTTTGATGATGATTTTGCGATTTATGGCTTTGATGATGACAGTGATGACAAAACTAATGACAGTGATGTGATGGTGATGATGGAGGCCGTGGTAATGGGGATGACACTGATGGTGGTGATGAAGAATAGTGGTCACAGATGTTTAACTGTTTTTCTCTCTCTCTCTCTCGCTCTCTCTCGCTCTCTCAGTGTATAGGACACATCTCTACCCTGCTGCTGAACAGTGGTCTCAAACTAGAGGCATTAAAGCTGATGGCCGAGAGCAAAGATGAGCAGCTCCTCGCTCGGACTCTGGATCTAATCAAAAACATCACCTCTGTAAGTCATGTCTTTGCACCACAACATACACAATCAGTTACTTTGCAGCCAAGGGCCTACTTTTTCCCGCTCGGGGGGGGGGGGGGGGGTGTGTGTGTGTGTGTGTGTGTGTGTGTGTGTGTGTGTGTGTGTGTGTGTGTGTGTGTGTGTGTGTGTGTGTGTGTGTGTGTGTGTGTGTGTGTGTGTGTGTGTGTGTGTGTGTGTGTGTGTGTGTGTGGATTATTAGGAGAATGGTCTACCTCTGCAGCTGTCAGGAAGACACATTGTTTATGAGCTACATGACCTCGATGCAGTGTAGCTGAAAGACACAGACGTGGTCGTGCAGTGAACATTATTTAACTTCAGTGTAAAACTAAGCGACTGCATCTGTTCCACGTCGAATCACGTAACTCCAAATACACGTCCAGACGTGCAGACACTAACGTGTCAAATGTAGAACACGGAGAGATGATCAACGACGTCTCATTAGTACGATCTACAGTGTTTGGTTCTTTGATGGTGCAGATGTCCAGATATTTACCACAACACACACACACACACACACACACATTATGCATCTCGTTATGTGTTTATGGTTTATGATTTAATTAATTGTCGTTTGATATATAACTGGGATCCGCCAATCAAACCGGACTAAACCATTTGCGTTTGAAGGGGGATTTCCTGGACCATTTAGTAATTAAAAACAAGCATCAGTTGTTTGGGTGTCAACATGATTCATATTCTTCTAGCAGATCTGATGGATCATGTGGAGTTTATTAAAATATCTAGTGGGTTTATTATCTGATCAGTGGTAAGTCCTTGAAAAGGGGCGGAGTCTGGATTAGAAAAAATGAGGACTAGAATCTAATTCTTTGGAGTCTCCATTTGCTCTGATAATGAGCTCCACTAGATTCTGTGTGAGATTTGATTCAGACTGTTAAAGTCAGGTGCTGATGAAGATAAGGAGGCCTGGATGGTGTTCAGATTCATCCTAAATAGGGTTGGAGCTCTATATAGGAGGCCTCTCAATATCTTCCACAGACATCCAACCCATAGAAAGCGGATCTTCATGGAGCTGGCTTTGTGCGCTTCATAACTAGCTTACGTTTTTCGGTCTCCAAAGTTCAAGTGAATGGAAAATTTCATACCTTCCAAAGACGTTGTGTGCAATAGTGTTCTTTCAACAGTTTTCAGAAGAAACGCACGTGGCTGGAAAAGTCAGGTGTCCCAATACTTTTGCATTTACATTTACACCCATGGAACACGAATCCTGAATTGATCTCTATGAACCATTTGTTATGCCAAGCAGCACGTTCCTCTCACGTTCCTCTCAAGTTAGCGTGTAGGTACTTGAGCATCGCTCGTGGTTTTGTCCTGAGATCAGATAACAGCCGTGAAACAGTGGCTTTGAAGCCGGGAAGGGTTTCGATAACGATCATCCTAATCCACAGCCACGAGTTCTCCTCAGGCTTTATTTAAAGCATCGCTGTCTTGCATGCATGTTGGAATTGGGGTTAATCTCTGAATCTCAAGGTCACCATGAAAAGACCAAGAGGATGAGATTAGGGGTAAAAATGATCTAATAGATTGGATTGGATTTAATGATGAGCCCTCGTCATCTCGGGATCGATTCATTGTATAATGACTTGTGGAAGGAATGTGGAAAAACTCTACAGCAAACACACAGTGCTGTACGTGGGAACGGTTCCTCAAATGTCTTCACAGCAGGACCACGGACGCATTGATAATTCAGGAGTGCAGAGTCAGTCTGGAACGTGTACCTGACGAGAGACGTCCCTGTCCCAGAGTTTCCCAGACTATCTGATGCTCGCTGTTCCAGAGCAGCTTCTAATGAGCCTGTCTCATTCCGCTCCTTTTTTTTTAATTAGTACAAGAACATCCTCCTCAATTACAAACGTTATTGTGTCGCCATTTGGACGTCGTGTAGAACTTCCCGTTTGAGGCTCATGAGAAGTTAATTAACTTCAGTCAACCTGATGAATGGGAGGAAGAAGAAGAACTCGCTGGGTCAGAAACACACCATTCAGCCTCGTTAGTCTCGAAAATCTTTCACTACTTTTCCTAAAATTATCCTATTCCTTCAACAAGAAATCTCCCAATGTATCGTATCACGACCCCTGGATCGCCATGCGTATCGTATCGCCGGCTTCTTGACCCCTGGATCGCCATGCGTATCGTATCGCCGGCTTCTTGACCCCTGGATCGCCATGCGTATCGTATCGCCGGCTTCTTGACCCCCGGATCGCCATGCGTATCGTATCGCCGGCTTCTTGACCCCCGGATCGCCATGCGTATCGTATCGCCGGCTTCTTGACCCCCGGATCGCCATGCGTATCGTATCGCCGGCTTCTTGACCCCCGGATCGCCATGCGTATCGTATCGCCGGCTTCTTGACCCCCGGATCGCCATGCGTATCGTATCGCCGGCTTCTTGACCCCCGGATCGCCATGCGTATCGTATCGCCGGCTTCTTGACCCCCGGATCGCCATGCGTATCGTATCGCCGGCTCCTTGACCCCCGGATCGCCATGCGTATCGTATCGCCGGCTTCTTGACCCCCGGATCGCCATGCGTATCGTATCGCCGGCTTCTTGACCCCCGGATCGCCATGCGTATCGTATCGCCGGCTCCTTGACCCCCGGATCGCCACGCGTATCGTATCGCCGGCTTCTTGACCCCCGGATCGCCATGCGTATCGTATCGCCGGCTTCTTGACCCCCCTGGATCGCAACGCGTATCGTATCGCCGGCTTCTTGACCCCCCTGGATCGCAACGCGTATCGTATCGCCGGCTTCTTGACCCCCCTGGATCGCAACGCGTATCGCATCGCCGGCTTCTTGACCCCCGGATCGCCATGCGTATCGTATCGCCGGCTTCTTGACCCCCGGATCGCCATGCGTATCGTATCGCCGGCTTCTTGACCCCCCTGGATCGCAACGCGTATCGTATCGCCGGCTTCTTGACCCCCCTGGATCGCAACGCGTATCGTATCGCCGGCTTCTTGACCCCCCTGGATCGCAACGCGTATCGTATCGCCGGCTTCTTGACCCCCCTGGATCGCAACGCGTATCATATCTTGCTCTAGTTGAACTCGGGAACGTCTGTTCGGTTGACGTCATCAACACTTGGCTTGTTGTTTTATCGTCCCGTTCGACTGTTGTTATTCCATGCAGGGACGTTTGGGGCGAATCGGCTACGAATACGTTCTGCATGTAAATTCTCGACACCGCCACCAGTTCTTCTCCTTTTTTTTCCTCTCGATGCAATTTCCTCGGTGTCTACGGGCAGCGCTGCGTTCACCGAGCACTTGTACTTTGCGCTTTAAATTATTATACGTGTCACTGTGGTCAGGTACTCCGAGGCACGCCGGCTCTTTTTTTTTTCTCTCTTTTTCATTACTTTTCTTTCTTTCTCTCTCTCGGGCAAACGGAAAGAGCCTGCTGTCTTTAGTCCTACAGGGACCATCTGTCAAAGACGAGCAGCTTGGAGGCAAATGCAGAGTTCAGTTTATTGAACAAACCTGGGCAGAAGCAACCAAAAGGCCAAGGCAATGATTAAATCCAGAAGCCAGAAAGCGCAGAATTAGCAGTGCGCGAGCGAGACTCGGCGTAGACGAGTAGTCGGAGTGTGGGTTGTTAAAAGGAGACGGGTCTACGATTCTGAGCGAGTGCCTGGGGATGTGCTGCTTGTGAGGGCTGTGATCGGTGGAGTAACGATGATGTTTAGAGATCGCTCGCTCTCTGGCCGGGGATTGTGATTTGAGCAGAAGGTTGGTGGAAGTGCAAAAAGTGTTTGGCTTTGAAGTGCAGCGTTATAGAATATCTAATCGCAGCCAAGGAGAACTCAAAATGTTCTCATGGAAGTTCCTGACATGCCCTGGACAAACGCACGTCCATGTATGTAAATCAGTACGATTGTACATGAAATACAGGTATGAAAAGGTTTGTTGGTTCTTGTTGGATTTAGTTTAGGGACGTGAAAAAAGACCTGATCAGATGGTCAAGCACAAATGTATCTGCACTGCTTTTATTTTTTCTTCCCCTCGCCATCCTCATTTCCCCAGTCGATGTTCTTCCGTCCTGATACAAGAGTTTCTTTTAGCAGAAACGCGAGAAAACCTTTTCACAGTAGACCCGGTAAAAAAAAAACCTCTCACCTGTCCAGGTGTAGAAATGAGATAATTAATAATAATACAAGCATCTTCACGAGGTCAGAAGTTCAAATCCCAGCATGCCACGCTGCGTAGACTTCGTGGAGATTTTTGGAAAGCAGATTTTTGTGCGACTGTGTGCACAAACGTCATGCTGAAACAAGATTTCAAATAAAGTTTGTGGGATCAGTCTGGAGGAGAATCGCACAATGCTGGAAAGTTGATCACGTTTTGGTGGTGCAGGGATTTGAACTTACGACCTCCTGATCAAGGTCGTTACCCCCCCCCCCGAACATTCAACACAGCCACCAATTTTCTTTTCCTCTCTCCGGAAAGCGAGTGTGATTAGTGATGTATCTTGTTGCTACAGCGTAACCTCTTCATCGCGGGTGAAAGCTTTCAGGAACCTCCGGGGGGATTATGAAGCTCTGACCTCGGATCCCCTTTTCCATAAAGCTTCAGCCGTGCGAGTGATGACTCACTGTGGACTCAGCACTTTCATCCTCACTATAAACGTCCCCCGCTGTCTGCCTTTTCTCTCTTCCACCATCGCTCCGTCATTGTCAGTCTCTCTCTCTCTGTCTCACCATCGCTCCGTTATTGTCAGTCTCTCTTTCTCTCTCTGTCTCATTATCGCTCCGTCATTGTCAGTCTCTCTCTCTGTCTCACCATCGCTCCACCATTGTCAGTCTCTCTCTCTCTCTCTGTCTCACCATCGCTCCGTCATTGTCAGTCTCTCTCTCTGTCTCACCATCGCTCCGTCATTGTCAGTCTCTCTCTCTGTCTCACCATCGCTCCGTCATTGTCAGTCTCTCTCTCTCTGTCTCACCATCGCTCCGTCATTGTCAGTCTCTCTCTGTCTCACCATCGCTCCATCATTGTCAGTCTCTCTCTCTCTCTCTCTCTCTCTCTCTCTCTGTCTCACCATCGCTCTGTCATCCCTCTCAGGGTCTATTTGTGACTCTTTCCGTCTCCCCGTC
>NC_139602.1:852448-875012 GCF_946808225.1 Silurus aristotelis
AATAGCAGTGACACACACACACACACACACACACACACTCAAGTGGATATTGAAATAGATTTTTATTTCTTTATTTTTTTTACTGCTTTTGTTAAATTCTTAGTTTGTTCCATTCACCTTCCTTCTGTCTCTCCTGCTTCCCTCCATCACTCCCAAGGTTCTCCCTCATGTTCCTCTGTTTCCCTCTCCAGGTGAGTGAGCAGTGCTGTGATGTGGAGATGTTGACGCTGGTGTTGGATGCAGGTGTGTTGGTGCAGTGTGTAAACTCGGCTCTGTATCCGCTGCTCGTCTCCCACATGCTGTGTGAAGGTTTGTGGGACCTGGACGCCGCCGCACGTGAGCTTCATCTTGCAGGACACCACGCACAGGCCGGGGCTTTACTGCTCGCCCACCGCGGGACTCATCCGGCCCTCGCCACCTTCAACACTGCTGTGTCGGTCCTGCGCAGGTGGATCTGAGGAACACGCAGCGGAACCAGAGATGATCAGTCTTCCTTTCCTACCCTTCTCCCCCCCCCTCCCCCACCCTTCTCCCCCCCCCCCTCCCCCACCCTTCTCCCCCCCCCCTCCCCCACCCTTCTCCCCCCCCCCTCCCCCACCCTTCTCCCCCCCCCTCCCCCACCCTTCTCTTCTCCCCCCCCCCTCCCACCCTTCTCCCCCCCCCTCCCACCCTTCTCCCCCCCCCCTCCCACCCTTCTCCCCCCCCCCCCCCTCCCACCCTTCTCTTCTCCCCCCCCCTCCCACCCTTCTCCCCCCCCCCCCTCCCACCCTTCTCTTCTCCCCCCCCCTCCCACCCTTCTCCCCCCCCCCCCCTCCCACCCTTCTCTTCTCCCCCTCCCACCCTTCTCTTTCCCTCCTTTACTTCCTCTCCCCCTCTCTCTGGTTGCTGATAAACACTTACCTGCTCTAATTGAAGGCGTGACCCACGTTTCTCTCTCTGCACTGCGTGTCATCTGTTCATCCCTTTCTTTTCCCCTGAATGGATATTAATTACACTGTACACATGAGACCCGCAGGCAGGAGCATAAAACACACACACACACACACACACACACACCTTTAAAGCCAACTCACATCCATCACTCCAATCACTGACACGTGTGTTTTTTGATTTATTACAGGTTACCCTGAGCCGTGTTCCAACACACACACACACACGTTTCTCCTTCACAGATTGTTGCTGTTAATAATCTAAATAAAGATGATGACGTCTGGTTGATTTCTCATCGTATCTGATTTAATTCTGAACCCAGAGGGTATGAGTTTAAATCCCACACTCACCTGAACACTGCAAATCTGTTCTTCTCCTGCTGTTATCTTCAGGAGCAATCCTTCACCTGTTCACAAAAATTCATAGTTTAGTACATCGAGCTTCTTCTTCTTCCCACCAGTCTTTCTTTTCTTTTCCTTCATCTCCTTTCCTTCAATTATCATGCGACCAAAGGGAACATGAAGGAAAAGAAAAACAGACCTTATTTAATCCTGTCTCACTTCTGTTCTCCTTCAGTCCTCCCTCTTTCATCTTACCCTCCATCCCGTTCTCCATTCAGCTCCATCCCGTTCTCCATTCAGCTCCATCCCGTTCTCCATTCAGCTCCATCCCGTTCTCCATTCAGCTCCATCCCGTTCTCCATTCAGCTCCATCCCGTTCTCCATTCAGCTCCATCTTTTATTTATCTCCATCCCTCTGCTGTACTCCCCCACTTACCTTCTACTTGTTCCTTCATCTCTCCTCTCCTCTTTCCCCCTCTTTCTGCAGTCACGGAGGAAATCCCACCTCTAATTGCATTACAAACACCTGGCTGTTAAACTCCTGTGGAAATGGGAGAAAACTAGTTATTTGTGGTCACCTGATGTTTTGCAGCTCTGAAATAAAAACGTTTAAGTTTCCAAACCGCGACTGAATCAGACAGGAAACGGCTCCTGTACACCGAACCGTCAATATTTATAGGAGAACATTTCTGCTCTTCCCCGTGTCCCTGATTTGCTTCGTCCTCGTTATTCTTTTTTTTTTATACCAAATAAAGACAAAGCTACTTTTGTCTTTTTGGATTGCGGCGTACAGGAAAAAAAAACGTTACTCCCCACAATACCATGAATGATCTCCTCGTTAGATATAAAGACGACGAACCATTTCGCAAACCTCCTGAGCATCAAAGAGCCGGAGAACACCTGAGCTCTCGCTCCGAGCTTTTTAAACGCGAGCGATTTGCGCTGAAGCACGCTCTGTACCATGATTAAGGAACCCACGCTTCCCACAGCATTAAGCTGCAGCTCCAACAGCAATCACACACTCATTCTGCATCATGTGACTTCGGTCCCAAATCCTCCGTTTGGACAGTTCAAAGACTTCAGGAAAAAAAAAAAGTAAGAAAGAACGACTCAAAAGAAAAACGCAGGCATCTCTATTTTCCAGACGGTTAATATTATCGGTACTAATAAACGTACAGACACTTTTCTGTTAGTCAGGTTTTTTAACCTCCGTCTTGTTTCTGAAAAAGGGAAAAGATGAAGATTTTCTTGGCGTGAAGCGATTTCTCACCTGCTGCCTTCTCCGGCGACAGAGGAAAAAGCTCTCCAGCTCAGGTGTCTGTGGCTGTTAGCGTCGTCTCATCAGGGTCTGGGGCCGTGTGCTCCCAGGAGAACTTTCTTTTCATTAATCTAAAGAGAGCGTTTACAAGTTAGACCAGGATTTTCAAAAGCAGGCTACTTTTTTTTTATTTATTTACACCCCACCCAACCTTTAAACTCGACCCCAGGGTGAAGATCGTTTCTATATTCCACGCTCACCATCACTCTTTCAGAAGAAGATGGAGATACAATAACCGTGAGCTTAACGAACGCGTGCAATGCGACGTGACGCCTCGACGTTTTACCAAAATAAAAAAAAGGGTCGAGATCGAGTAGATAAGCAGCTCACAATAGATGACGTAACGGATTAATACTTTATAAATTAGTAGGAGAAGAACAGAGCAGAAGAACTAGAAAAGCCTCCTGCATCAGTCACGTAGAATAGAGATTTACATGGCAGAGGCAGAGCTGCAACTTCCTGCAGACACAACAGGAAAAAAAACATCTGGTTTTATTTAATCTTTTTTGCTTCACCACAAAGATCAAATCAAATCAAATCAAATTTTATTCATCACATACACATACATACAGGGTACGACATGTAGTGAAATGTTTTGTACAGTGGTCCGGCTTGAGGGAATAGGATGGGGGAAGAAAAGGAGGCAGATAAATAACTATAAGGTATAAGAAAGGCTATTAAAATAAAATAAAATAAAAGAATATAAGGTATAAAGATATATAGATATATAACAGGATAATGTATGAGCAAATATACATATAAACAGTAAACAGTGTGTAGTGAAAGATGTAAACAAAATAGAAATGTAAACAATATGTAAACAATAGGCAATTGTGGTGGGTTGTCCATAAAGTGTCTGTGTGCGGTATGGTGTGGTGTAAAGGTCCGTAAAGTGTCCATGTGCAATATGGTCCATGTGGTATGAATAAAATAAAAAGTCCAGAGTTTAAAGTGACGTGGTGCGAAGGTGAATATATGTACAGAGAAGTGTGATGATGATGGTGGAGAGAGTGGGCCAGTTCTAGATCCTGGGTGTTTCCTGGTTTAAACACCGGACGGCCTGCGGGAAGAAGCTCCTCCTCATTCTCTCTGTGTTCGCTTTCAGGGAGCGGAAGCGTTTTCCTGAACGCAACAGAGAAAAGAGTCCATTGTTGATCTGCATAGTAAAATTTTTTCCATCGTGTTGAATCGAATTGTTTCCAATCGGTTGCTGCTTCTTATGGATCTTTGATGCATCACATCGTTGGCTTTGCATCGAGAGGCCGCAGTTATGGAGATGATCAGCCATAATCAAGAGAAGGAAAGGAACAGCTCATGATCCTATACATACTGTATAATTTGCTTTTCATGTGAGTGGAAGATCTTGAGTGGCCTGCTATAGAGCTCCAACCCTATTAAACACCTTATTGAGCACCTCCAGACCCCCTCACCTCCAGAACCCCCTTGTCTAAATTAAATGTCACCAATCTCCATAAAATCTAGTGGAACATCTTCCCAGAAAAGTGGAGGTTGTGATGATAGAAAACATCCCTAAAGCATGTGTGAGATACAAAAAATCGTAGTGGCACCAACGTATCCTCTCGATCGAATTCTTTTGCGTGGTGTGATGAATAAACCCCCTGCCCCTGAGGACAGCAGACTGAGGCGTGTATGTTTACTGTTAGTGTGTGTGTGTCAACACTCTGCCTGGTGGTGTCTCGTCACTTCTCTCCACACCCGAGGAATTATTTATATTTCAATAATTTTGCTCTTCTGAAAAAATTGGAGGTGGTGGCGGCTCGCCATGACTCATTAATACCCTTCTGACTCGGGTCTGGACCTGCATGCTCTTATCAATCACTCACAGTCTCTCCACACACACACACACACACACACGGTGTCAAAATCACACAGATGGCAAATGTGGCTGTTTTGGTTACAATGGGATGTGTGTGTGTGCGTTCGCTCTTCTGCAGATAATAATAATAATTACACCCCTCTCGCTCAGGAAGTGTGTGTCATTAGGCGGCTGTCATCACCCCAGAAGCTCCGTTCATTAATTCTGTGCGCTCGTGAACCAAATAATCACATCAGCGCACGAGACGACGATCCTGACGGCCGCGATTGTGTTCGGCATAAACACGAGTGTGCCCAGGACACACACCTGATTCATTCAAAGACTCTGATCTATGACTGAGGAATAAAAGAATAAATGATGAATACAATACGTATCCACACTTCTTTATTTGCTCTTATAATAAGCTCCACACCGTCTATGAAGATGTTCCACTGGATTTTGTGGAGATTTGAGAACTTTTTCAGCCACAATTGGGTGTAGGCCTAATGTGGGGTTCTAATCCAGAGATCAAGCTCCATAGCAGGCCACTCAAGATCTTCCACACACATGGGAAGCACATATGGCTGGATAAGACAGAGGTCTGAATACGTTTGGCCTCAGTGTGTTTTCCTTTTCTCTTTTTTTTCCCCCTCATTTAATTCTCATTTGTTTAACAGCGAGTGATGTATCGTCTCCGTCAACGGCTCGAAGCTCGCTGACATTTATTAGACGGTTATAAAGCAAATAGAAAATGTTTGCGAATGGAGTCGCTTTGGGATATAAAAGGAAAAACGCTACATGAAGTAAAATATCCGTGCAAAAAATCGAGTAGAGGAATTAAATAGGCTCATCGAGCGCAGATTATTTTTTTGAGGTACATTAGAATCAGGAAGATGTTTTACAAACAGTACAGTGATTTTTTTTATTTCAGGGATCATCTGCACTGCTGCAAACCTACGTGTATGGATTATGTCGTGTTTCTGGGTATTGATGGATGGAGAGATCAGTGGTAGGTTAAGTTGATGGAGGGAGCGATGGTGCAGTGGTAGAGGATGGAGTGAGAGAGCGATGGTGCAGTGGTAGAGGATGGAGTGAGAGAGCGATGGTGCAGTGGTAGAGGATGGAGGGAGCGATAGTGCAGTGGTAGAAGATGGAGAATGGAGTGGTAGAGGATGAAGGGAGCGATGGTGCAGTGGTAGAGGATGAAGTGGTAGAGGATGGAGGGAGCGATGGTGCAGTGGTGGAGGATAAAGGATGGAGTGGTAGAGGTTGGGGGGGGCGATGGTGCAGTGGTGGAGGATGGAGGGAGCGATGGTGCAGTGGTGGAGGATGGAGGATGGAGTGGTAGAGGTTGGAGGGAGCGATGGTGCAGTGGTAGAGGATGGAGGGAGCGATGGTGCAGTGGTAGAGGATGGAGGGAGCGATGGTGCAGTGGTAGAGGATGGAGTGGTAGAGGTTGGAGGGAGCGATGGTGCAGTGGTGGAGGATGGAGGATGGAGTGGTAGAGGTTGGAGGGAGCGATGGTGCAGTGGTAGAGGATGGAGGGAGCGGTGGTGGAGGATGGAGGAGGGAGCGGTGGTGGAGGATGGAGGATGGAGTGGTAGAGGTTGGAGGGAGCGATGGTGCAGTGGTGGAGGATGAAGGATGGAGTGGTAGAGGTTGGAGGGAGCGATGGTGCAGTGGTAGAGGATGGAGGATGGAGTGGTAGAGGTTGGAGGGAGCGATGGTGCAGTGGTAGAGGTTGGAGGATGGAGTGGTAGAGGTTGGAGGGAGCGATGGTGCAGTGGTGGAGGATGGAGGATGGCGTGGTAGAGGTTGGAGGGAGCGATGGTGCAGTGGTGGAGGATGGAGGATGGCGTGGTAGAGGTTGGAGGGAGCGATGGTGCAGTGGTGGAGGATGGAGGATGGCGTGGTAGAGGTTGGAGGGAGCGATGGTGCAGTGGTAGAGGATGGAGGATGGAGTGGTAGAGGTTGGAGGGAGCGATGGTGCAGTGGTGGAGGATGGAGGATGGAGTGGTAGAGGTTGGAGGGAGCGATGGTGCAGTGGTAGAGGATGGAGGGAGCGATGGTGCAGTGGTAGAGGATGGAGGATGGAGTGGTAGAGGTTGGAGGGAGCGATGGTGCAGTGGTGGAGGATGGAGGATGGAGTGGTAGAGGTTGGAGGGAGCAATGGTGCAGTGGTAGAGGATGGAGGATGTAGTGGTAGAGGTTGGAGGGAGCGATGGTGCAGTGGTAGAGGATGGAGGATGGAGTGGTAGAGGTTGGAGGGAGCGATGGTGCAGTGGTGGAGGATGGAGTGGTAGAGGTTGGAGGGAGCGATGGTGCAGTGGTGGAGGATGGAGGGAGCGATGGTGCAGTGGTAGAGGATGGAGGGAGCGATGGTGCAGTGGTAGAGGATGGAGGATGGAGTGGTAGAGGTTGGAGGGAGCGATGGTGCAGTGGTGGAGGATGGAGGGAGCGATGGTGCAGTGGTGGAGGATGGAGTGGTGGAGGATGGAGGGAGCGATGGTGCAGTGGTGGAGGATGGAGGGAGCGATGGTGCAGTGGTAGAGGATGGAGGGAGCGATGGTGCAGTGGTAGAGGATGGAGGGAGCGATGGTGCAGTGGTAGAGGATGGAGGGAGCGATGGTGCAGTGGTAGAGGATGGAGGGAGCGATGGTGCAGTGGTAGAGGATGGAGGGAGCGATGGTGCAGTGGTAGAGGATGGAGGGAGCGATGGTGCAGTGGTAGAGGTTGGAGGGAGCGATGGTGCAGTGGTGGAGGATGGAGGGAGCGATGGTGCAGTGGTGGAGGATGGAGTGGTAGAGGTTGGAGGGAGCGATGGTGCAGTGGTGGAGGATGGAGTGGTAGAGGTTGGAGGGAGCGATGGTGCAGTGGTGGAGGATGGAGTGGTAGAGGTTGGAGGGAGCGATGGTGCAGTGGTGGAGGATGGAGTGGTAGAGGTTGGAGGGAGCGATGGTGCAGTGGTGGAGGATGGAGTGGTAGAGGTTGGAGGGAGCGATGGTGCAGTGGTGGAGGATGGAGTGGTAGAGGTTGGAGGGAGCGATGGTGCAGTGGTGGAGGATGGAGTGGTAGAGGTTGGAGGGAGCGATGGTGCAGTGGTGGAGGATGGAGTGGTAGAGGTTGGAGGGAGCGATGGTGCAGTGGTGGAGGATGGAGTGGTAGAGGTTGGAGGGAGCGATGGTGCAGTGGTGGAGGATGGAGTGGTAGAGGTTGGAGGGAGCGATGGTGCAGTGGTGGAGGATGGAGTGGTAGAGGTTGGAGGGAGCGATGGTGCAGTGGTGGAGGATGGAGTGGTAGAGGTTGGAGGGAGCGATGGTGCAGTGGTGGAGGATGGAGTGGTAGAGGTTGGAGGGAGCGATGGTGCAGTGGTGGAGGATGGAGTGGTAGAGGTTGGAGGGAGCGATGGTGCAGTGGTGGAGGATGGAGTGGTAGAGGTTGGAGGGAGCGATGGTGCAGTGGTGGAGGATGGAGTGGTAGAGGTTGGAGGGAGCGATGGTGCAGTGGTGGAGGATGGAGTGGTAGAGGTTGGAGGGAGCGATGGTGCAGTGGTGGAGGATGGAGTGGTAGAGGTTGGAGGGAGCGATGGTGCAGTGGTGGAGGATGGAGTGGTAGAGGTTGGAGGGAGCGATGGTGCAGTGGTGGAGGATGGAGTGGTAGAGGTTGGAGGGAGCGATGGTGCAGTGGTGGAGGATGGAGTGGTAGAGGTTGGAGGGAGCGATGGTGCAGTGGTGGAGGATGGAGTGGTAGAGGTTGGAGGGAGCGATGGTGCAGTGGTGGAGGATGGAGTGGTAGAGGTTGGAGGGAGCGATGGTGCAGTGGTGGAGGATGGAGTGGTAGAGGTTGGAGGGAGCGATGGTGCAGTGGTGGAGGATGGAGTGGTAGAGGTTGGAGGGAGCGATGGTGCAGTGGTGGAGGATGGAGTGGTAGAGGTTGGAGGGAGCGATGGTGCAGTGGTGGAGGATGGAGTGGTAGAGGTTGGAGGGAGCGATGGTGCAGTGGTGGAGGATGGAGTGGTAGAGGTTGGAGGGAGCGATGGTGCAGTGGTGGAGGATGGAGTGGTAGAGGTTGGAGGGAGCGATGGTGCAGTGGTGGAGGATGGAGTGGTAGAGGTTGGAGGGAGCGATGGTGCAGTGGTGGAGGATGGAGTGGTAGAGGTTGGAGGGAGCGATGGTGCAGTGGTGGAGGATGGAGGATGGAGTGGTAGAGGTTGGAGGGAGCGATGGTGCAGTGGTGGAGGATGGAGGATGGAGTGGTAGAGGTTGGAGGGAGCGATGGTGCAGTGGTAGAGGATGGAGGAGAATAAAATGGTGCTTTTCTTCACACGTCTAGAAGGAAATAATGTTGCATTTATTACAACCTTTTTTCCATATTAAAATTGCCTCCTCTACACGTGTCTCCACTTCAGTCCGATTCCTCACAAAGCCTTTTTTTCAGACGCCTGCATTATTTGATCCGAAGCAATAAAGTAACGAGTCGTTCCGAGCGATTAAAAGTGAATTGGAACGCTGACGTCTCACAGAACACCATCTCATTACCAGGATCAATGAAAACGTCCAACAAAAAGCGATTAACTGTCGGACTCGCAGGAGTTCTGAGAAATTTGCAGATAAATATATCAAGACTTTGTCCTAAAGACTCGCGTCCGAAAAATATGAAAGGTGTTTTTCCCGTGAGCTCCGAGCGGATCGTCTCGAGGAAGTCTGAAAGGCAGTTTGTGTTTGCTGTCATGTCGATGGAGACATCAAAGTCGAGAAGAAAAAAGAGAATGGAGAGATTTGTTTAGCGGTGAGTGAAGGAGGGAGGTTACGGATGCTGGTGCTCTGTGGAGAAGGTTATCTTACTCAAGCGAGGCATTTAGTAAGTTGGGGGGGGGGGGGGGTTTCAGCATTTCTGCAGACGTATGAAACCTCCTTCACTCTTCCACGTGTGATTATCAGATGAAAGTAAACAGATTGAGATCGAGGAGGACAAGACACGGACACCTCACCATAAGATTGCTCCAGTATATGCTTCTTTATGAGCATCCTATACCAATCAGATGTTCCACAAGATTTTGTGAAAATTTATGAAATTTTAATGCACCCAATGTTGAGGAACAAGAAGGTCTGGAGTGGTGTTTCCAAGCCATCCTAAAGATGTTCAATAAGGTTCGAGGTCTTTGAAAAGATCTTCCACAAACATCCAACCCATTGAAAGCAGATCTTCACCGAGATGGTTTGGTGCACTGTGTGTCATGGTTAAACAGGTCTCCTAGTTCAAGTGTAGGGGAAAATTTTATTCCAATGCATCCAAAGACGTCCTACACAATTGTGCCACCAACATTGTAGGAACAGTTTGTGGAAGAACGTACGGCTGGAAAAGTCAGGTGTCTCAGTGTACTATGGATAAGTCAGATTTATCTTAATTTTTGTCTCCTCATGGTTTCCAGAAGAACCTCATTTCTACAAGTGATCTACAGCATTACAGAAGCTTTAAGAACGTCCGGATGAATCACTAAGTCCAGAAGATGATAAAAAGGCTATTTTTATACACTTATAAAATCAAAATGTTTTTGAGAAGACAAGTGATAGGGCATCAAAACACATCACCCACATCTTCTGTCTGAAGCTTGTGACTGGTAATTAGATGCTTTCACATATTTTCAGATCTTCAGCTTCTTTCAAAAATAACCAAAACAACAACCCAGAATTTACCCCATGTGACAGATTTTCTGCTCAGGTAGAAGACAGCGAAGTTCATCGAATGAAAAAACACACAAATACGATGATTCGAACTCCCAGCACCCAGACGCCACGCGGCGTCCAGACTCCCAGCACCCAGACGCCACGCAACGTCCGGACTCCCACGCCTCCCAGACGCCACGCGGCGTCCGGACTCCCACGCCTCCCAGACGCCACACAACGTTCTAACTTCACACCAAGATCCTTCTAGGCAGATCTGAATCAGGACTAAGTGAAACATCAATAGATATGTGCGTGAGAAACACGAGGATGATGTCATACGAGGCTCTGAAGTCATTTGGAGAGTTTCAGGATAAAATGGTTCTGCAGAGAACATTCTGATTGAAGCAGACGTGGAGACAGATCTCATCTAGATATTATACGTTATAGTTAACGTGACACACACACACTGTTGAGCCCATACTCATAGCTCCTGTTGAATCTCTGATCAGTTGCCATGGATACACTACTACTTTTTTATTATTATTTTATATTTCATCTTGTGTGTGTGTGTGAGAGAGAGAGAGAGAGAGAGAGAGAGAGAGAGAGAGAGAGAGAGAGAGAGATCGAGTGCTTTAAAGTGCGTCTCCTCATTGCAATTAGACTGACCACAGGAGTTGTGAGACACGTTACCATGACAGCAAGACGCCACTTGCATAGCATCTTATTACAGTCTTGAGAGGTCCTGCTGACACGTAAGCGTGTGTGTGTGTGTGTGTGTGTGTGTGTGTGTAGATATGTTTTGATGGCAAATACAACCTTCTCCAAATGTTCAGCTTCACCACACAGATCCTATTTCAAACACTTTATTGCTCTTATACCGCAGCAAATACGGCAGGCGTCGGACATTTTGAAAACCCGAACCGTATGAAAAATCTGCGTTCGCTCGGCGTTTACGCTACGTCACTTTCCCGCAGTGAATTTCTTATCCTCCCGTTAGCAACCGCATTGTAAAGTCTGATCAACCGGGCTGGGAAAAATAACGTAGCAACACCCTAGCAACCAATTAAGAAATGCCCTGACAACCAACTCTCAACAATCTGGTAAAATGCTACGGCTAACATTACAACCACCTGACCACACTCTAATAACCAGCTCAGGCAGATTAGCAGCTATTAAGCCACTTGGAACATGTTAGCAGCCATACTGTACTCTCTTAAAATTCTAGCAACCACCTAGTACAGCTACAGCTAGCATGGCAGCTACCTAGCAACACCCTAGCAACTAACCAGCTAGAATGGTATAGCAACCAACTTTCAACATTCTAGCAACCACCTAATAAATGCTACAGTGAGCATAGCAACCACTATGATACAGGATTCCAACCACATAACAGTTACTAAACCACTGGAAACACGTTAGCAACCACAGTGTAACATTTAACCGACCAGGCTGGATGTACCGCAAAATTCGTAGCAACGCCCGAGCAACCAATTGGAAAACGGCAGCGATAGTCCGGTATAAACCAGTTATTCTGCAGTCGTTAGAAAACAAAGCAACACTTTTGTGACCAATCAGGTTTGAGTATTTGACAGCGCTGTGCGAGAACACATCCGGTCCGACTCTCAGACTCGCGTCACGATTCTAAAACGGAAAAAAAAAACTATTCGTTCGCTCATCTTATTATCTCCGGCTTATTTCCCGGCGCCATCGTTCGTCGTCACTCAGCTCCTCGAGGTAATGAGGGGGAAGGTGCAGCCGTACGGACACATGTACACGTTTTCTCTCTGACAGAACAAGACATCAAGCGCTCAGTGATGAGAGGATCATTTGCATGAAACGTGTGTCACATCTGTACAGAACCGTTCACGCTGAAATCGTAAAAAACAACTGCAAGAAAACAAAAGCGGAATAATGGAATCTGTGGTACTGCGGCGCGAGTTGATGTGCAGGAACGGAGATTTTCTCCTGCTGGATTGTGGAGGCCACAGTTGGTTTGCAGCTTTGAAGGCTTATCAACACCTTCACTGGCAGGGTCTATTTCAGGAGATCCCTGTTGAAGGTACTTGTCAGTTCCATTGAGGACTGAATGGTGATATTGAAGGCAGCTGTGGGAACTTTATACCCAATCACACAATCCTGCTGATCTCCGGTTGCACTTTTAACAAAGATTTATTTAAAAAAGAAATACACCTGGGAGCAGAAAGTAAAACTGGTAACGAGCTCAGATCTCAGCTCTGGAGTGTGTCAGAACAAAAATAATCACACCGCCATATTGGTCATGACCCCCTTAATGTACAGCGTGAAATTGGTGAAAATCGGAGAACATCAAATTTTTCGTGTAAAAAAAAAAAAAGTAAGCCTGTGTTTTTTCGGTGAAAAATCGACCGTCTCAGATTTTCATCATATTCACACTGTAGATTAAGAAGGTCAGGAGCAACACTGAGGTGTGATTAGTTTTGTTTTCTCGCTTTGCAAAGCTGAGATCTGAGATGTTAAATCTCATGTTAGTGAGCGTAACGTGTCGATACTCAGCAGCTCAGATATCAGCTCTGGAGTGTGTCAGAACTAAACTAATCACACCCCAGTGTTCGTCCTGACCTCCTTAATGTACAGTGTGAATTTGGTGAAAATCTGCGATGGAATTTTTCACCGAAAAAACACAATGTCTTTAAAATAATCTGACGTTCTCCGATTTACATAATTTTCACCGTGTGCGTTAGTGAGGTCACGAGTAACACAGGGGTGTGATTGGTTATGCTATTGGTTATTGGTTATTTCTGACACTCCAGAGCTGAGATCCGAGATCTTCAGTGTGTGTGAACTGTGTAGAGACTGTGTGGAAGCTGATGTGTTACAGCAGCTATAAGCAGTTAAAGTGAAGTTATAACTGCTGAAACTGTAGATAAAATCAGAGGTTATTTTTTTCCAGCATTTAACATCTGCACCTGCCTTCAGATCATAGAAAAGAATAAAGACTGCTCTCAGGACGTGTCTTTAAATGATAAAGTTATGATATATAAGTTATGTAAAGTCTCAGTGATTCTAAACCTGATTTTCTGTGGGATTAATTCATTATCTCGTATCGACATGAAGTAGTACGACACATTAACATCTGCATTCCAGATGTTTGAAATGGCATTCGTATATCAGGTGTAATGGACATGAACACAACTGCGCACGACTCTTCAGCACCTTAGAATAATCTGACACACTTTTTAAAGGTTTTGAAACTTTGTAAAAACATCTGCACCGTCAACATCTGTTTAACCAGAGACGCACAGTTTGCATAAATCAATTATTCGATAAATATTTCTCAAGATCCAGAAATAAAGTACGTATCTGTACTTTAACAGGGGGATGGAGAGAGAGAGAGAGAAAGAGAGAGAGAGAGAGAGAAACAAAAAATGGAAGAGAAGGAAAAGAAATAGGAGAGGAAGAAATGAAAATAAGGAAGGAAGAAAAGGGGGAAGAAAGGTTGAAGGAAGAAAGGAAAGGAGTTGGTAAATAATCTTAAAAAAGGAAAAGCATTGAGTAAGAAAAGAGGACTGGAAGAAATAAAGAAAGTAGGAGGAAAAAGAAGCAAGGAAGGAATGAAAGGGAAACGGAAAGAAAAAAGAAGGGAAAGGTAGAGCCAGAAAAGTAGGTAAGGGAAGGAAGGACTGAATGAAATGGATAAAGAAATGTAAAGGAACAAAGAAAAGGGGAAAAGAAAGAAAAAGGAAGGAAGGAAGGAAGGAAATAAGTAAAAGGGGAATAGTAAAGGAAAAGAAAGAAAGCAAGGAAGTGGAGAGAAGGAAGGCAAGAAAGCAAGAAAGAATGAAAGAACAGTATTTGACAGTATCATTAATATAATAACCAGTTGCTCATTTGCGTCTCATCAACACTCCTCAGCTAAAAGCTTTCAGTAATAAAAGCTCAGATTGCGGCTTCTCGGAGACGAACGCTCGAACGCTCGGCTTATTTACAGGAGACTATGTAAGCATTTTCTCGTGCGAGACTCATGCGATCGAGCGCAATCAACCTGTAATTAGTCCGAATGCAGCCGCTGATGAGGTAAAAGCTTCACGCCTGCGTCCGGTGAGCGACTGGAGAACGTCACGTCCTGAGGTGTTTACCTCCTTAATACAAACGCCTTCAGCAATTTCTCTCCACATTTCACCCTCAGACCCTGATTTCAGCACCAAATTGGCTTCTAGCCGTTAAAACGAAAGCCCAATCTCCCTGCAGATAATCACCTGATCTCGAATAAACGCTATTCCACGCGAACGTTTTCGGCAATTTTAAGAGTTGCTAAGGAGGAGGAAAGTGCAGGGTTCGGGACGGTGAAGATCAAACAAAGTCAAACGATCCACAAAAAATAAACCATTCTGAAAATCACCGCATTCGATATAGAGATCCACCAATTCATCAGTTTTTAGGCAAAAGTTAAGCCGATTATTAAGCAGGTGCGTCTGAGAAGTTAAACTTCTGGCTGCTCCGGTTTTCAAATATCAGCATAGAGTTCCAAATATCAGAAAGAGAAAAACCCGTATATGTCGAACTATCAGCAAAAATCCATACCGATAGTTTTTCCGGGTTCCAGTACGCTGTCATTATGAAAACGGCCTCTAGAGGCGAATCACTAATATCAAGTTATATTAATTAATGATACAATTATATTTATTTATTACACTTTTATTCACCGCATCATGATTCAGTACAGATTTTGTAACTTTGTAATAAAGTTCAGTATTATTTTACATGCGAGTCCTATGTTTGTTTTGTCGGGGAATTAATCAGTTAGACAAGTACAATCCAACCGCTAATTATTCACCATAGAAGTTCTACCACACCCTGAAATCCTCCAGCTTCTTATGTTCCAGAATACATCTCTACAAGGATCTTCTCAAGTTTCTGAATGTTCAGATGAAGAACACCCTGATTTTGTTTAGTGCTAATCCATAATAATGATAGTATTTGTAGCTAAAACAAATCCGATGCGTTCTGTCAGGTCAGGTTCAGGTTGCTAGGCAACCCAATACAGGAATCACCCCAATGTACAAAAAATAAATAAATAAATGGATCAGGAAACAGGTCCTGAAGGTCCTTCTGTCAGAGAACTTGATGTCCTTTGTGACACACAAAACACACAATCAAAATTGACCTTCTCTACCGGGTTCCTGTGATCACTAAGAATACTATGTTCTAACATCTCATCAGGGAACGCGCTATAGGCACATAACGGCCGAGGAGACGTCGGAGACTCGTGACATTTCCATCCAAGATGTTTGTCTAGTAGCAGCGCGAGAGACAGAACCCCTGTCATCACGTCGCCGTGGAGATTCTGGGAAAAGCAGGATGACAAATCCGTGGCATTTCAAAGCCTTGCCTTCAGAATAGTGTATCCACACACACACACACACACACACACACTAATCTCAGTAACTGAAAGGAAATGGCTTCCGGTTAATAACGTTAACGTGCGATGACGTGAAAAGGAAGCGAATGCAATGACTAGCAAAAATGCAGCACTGGTGACTAGCGTAGTGTTACTAGCATTACCTTACCAATAGCTTATCTTATGCTAATGCTAAATTATGATCCCACCACCACCTGCACGAGATTTGTGTGATATTTTATTCAGACACTGATTAAAGTCAGGTACTGATGTAGTGGAGGAAGTGAGGAGGAGGTCTGGGGATAGCAGGCCACTCAAGATGTTCCACTCACCCAACCCCATCACCTGCAGCTGAATAAGCTCCTGACCTGATAGAGTTTCTGGGATGTTCTTCACAGCCCTGGCGTGCGTGCGTGCGTGATACATGAGGAAGCTGTGAGATGTGTGTGTGCAGTGTCCTGGGAGGACGGGGATTGGACCACTGTGGAGACGGAATCAGGACACAATCCAGACTCGAGCACCCAATTAAACTCCTGAGTGGACAATTAACTGTAACAACTCACACACTTGGAATTACTCCAGGAGCCGGCGTGTGCGTGTGTGTGTGGGGGGGGCACAAATTACAGCAAGGAACACACATTCCATACAACAAGGAAGTGTGTGTGTGTGTAGTAAAAATTACAGCAGAGAACACATTCCATACAACAAGGAAGAGTGTGTGTGTGTGTGTGTGTGTGTGTGTGGTGTGTGTGTGTGTGTGTGTGTGTGTGTACGTGTACTCAATGCGTCTGCTGAAAGTTGTTAAATCACTTCAATGCAATGAGACTGAATTCTAGCAGAGTACAAGTGAATGAAGTAAATCGGACTGAGAGACACACACACACACACACACACACACACACACACACACACACACATACACACACACACACACACACACAGAGCTACAAGTACATACATCTCACACACACATACAGAAGTTCTGTTAGAGGTGAAAACGTCCATAAAGCTCCTTTCAGTCATTTCCCTGTCCATTAGTGTGTTTGTGCTCATCATCTAAACATGAGAAACCTGCATGGAGCTTCTGCATCACTGATAACTTGGTGCTGGGATTCAAACTCATGACCATCAAAAGCCCTAAACACCACTGAGCTCCTGAGATCTGGAAGACGACATGCACGAGAATTGAACTAATAAACAAACACTTGGTATAAAAGCACGTCAATGCAATAAATAATAACCCACGCAGAAGATCTTATGAAGCCCCAGAAGCGCCTTAACGAGCAGGTGCACGCGCTTCCGGGCGCACGTGCTGCTTCCTACATTAGAATTCTACAGATCATCTCATGAACTCACCAGATCATGAGATCCACGAGGAAGAGCGGAGAATCCGGATGGATGTAAATCCTCCAACTTTGCTCTTTATTTAGCTTTTTCTCCAGCGTGCAAACGAGTCCCCAGAGCTCAGAAATCCCCCATCCCGATTGGTCCAGAGAACTGTCAATCAAACCTGAAGTGACACCCACTAATTAAGGAACGCCAATTAGCGTCACAACGTCGTGATGGGAAACGTAGAGGATGATGGGAAGTGTAGTTTAAACAGAAAGGGATTACAAATAGGAGTATAAACTGAATAATTTGACACATTGATTGATTGATTAATTAATTAATTAATCACTTGGTTGATTAATTGATTAATTGGTTGCCCAAATGAATATCTGCCCAATAAATCAGGGTTAATAAATCAGCCAAATAGGAGTTTTTAGGAAATTCTGCTCACTTTTGCAATAAAACAGTGCAAATAAAAAGATACAAAGCAAAGCACTGATGGCTGATATTTCTCTTTATTTATTTTAAATGCTTCAAAATGATTCATCTTTTATTCCAGGTTTTTTTTTTGTTCTCATTTCAAGCTTGAAATTGTCTCATTCCCACATTAAAAAAAGTTTATTTAAATGAACAATCTCATGATCAGGCTGAACAGTTACATTATCTATTGAGTGCTTCAGGCTTTCTGCTCTATCTCACAGTACTTATCTTCAAAATCTGCACCACCACATTTCCTTGGATCCTCAATGGTTCCACCACCTCTCCACAACAGTGTTGGACTGATGTTCTTCTCATGAGCATGTTCTTCAAATGAACCTGCATTAAAATTTGGTAATTAATGATGGAGACTTCGAAAGCACGTTGAAAAGCACCATTATAGTGTTTAATCTCAGATCATCTCGAATGCACTGCACAGACACGGCCAGGAGACGAGTGACGCTGAGCCGTGAGCAGAGCGTGAAGGACAAGTGGGCTGCTTGTGCGAGTAAAACGCAGAGAAAAGAGCGTACGCAGGAAAGCGATAAGAAGATGGAAGAGAAAAAAACTCCTACACTTTCTGTGTGTACACAATTCTAGCACACTCATGAGCTAAGAGCAATTTCACAGCTGTTTAGATCACGTCCCCCAGACGTGTGTGTGTGTGTGTGTGTGTGTGTGTGTGTGTGTGTGTGTGTGTGTGTGTGTGTGTGTGTGTTGTATCAGATTGTTTTAAAAATGGAACATACATCCAAATGCTAAACATCTGAGCTACGGTTTCGGCACATTAGCGATTTTTTTGCGATTTCGTCTTGATCGAGGATAAACACTTCCTCACTTGGACATCTGTGTAATTTCTCTTAAGTGCCTCAAGAGCAGTGAGAGAAACTTTTGTTTTTTGGAAAGCAATTACATCTCAGACAAACACATCTCACACCAAATCAGCAGGAATACTAATGTGTGTGTGTGTGTGTGTGTGTGTGTGTGTGTGTGTGTGTGTGTGTGTGTGTGTGTGTGTTGTAACTTGGTCACATTTTATGGCCCAGTCATGCTCAAATCAAGCAGCAGTAACCTTTCTTGACTTTCTTGAGGTGCCTTTTTGAAAAATCTATTTTTTTATATATATATATATTAAATATACATTATAAAGTAAAGTCAAATAGCAAAGAAAATGAGTCAAATGACCAATAAAGGAGTCCAATGGGAAAGACAAAAAAATCAAATGTTCAATATAGAGTCTAATAGCCAGATAGAAAGTCAAATAGTAAAGAAAGAGTCAGATGATCAATAGAGTGAAATGTTCAGTAAACAGTCAACAAAAAAACTTCACCAAATTCAGAATTTCTTTACATTCTTTATGCTTCATTTCTGGTGTTGAAGATATTTTTCATGTTGATCATTTTTATAAACAATAATCGCGATTATATCGACCAACGCAACGTGTCTCTGGCATAAAGAGGTCAAATAAAAAATAAAAAAAACAACAGCAGCTCTTGACTGTGACTCCAGGTGTAAAATGTATGGAAGGTGTGTTGGAATTATTGGGATTTTCTCTCATGTTTACGTTGTTAAGTGCCTACAGAAGAAGATAAATAGTCGGCACATTTAATGGCATGAAGGCTGCTGTTATCATATCATTTATGTAAAAGCTTATGTAAAGTTTGATATAAATTGAGCGCTGTGTGGGAGAGAAGTGTGACAAGGTCGATACACAACTCCGAGCTGAACTTCTGTACTCTTCTATCTGCAGAACATTTCACCCATAAATCTTATCTGCTGCGAGATCCTGTCTCCAGATTTATCATTTCACACCCAAACACCTGGCTGAGACGATTTATCTGGTGCAAAAGTCGACAGTTACCGCGTGCAAGTGGAGACGGGTGCCATTACAGTCGAAACATTTATTCCGAGAAACAAGAAGAGAATTTCAAATGTAAGAAAAACAACGATCTCCAAAAAAAACCCCGTAAAATACGCAAATCAGACAGACAAATAACCGATGTAGCGAGATACAATACAGGAGGCACATAGCAGGAGTTTATCCAGAAATAAACACACAACCTGATGGCAGGTGAGTAATAATGACGTGAGGGATGCAATCAGTGGCGGTGCAAAGTAAACACAAAAACTATAAAAATGACTATAGGGCAGGATGGTGCCATGACCCGAAAAAAACTTTAGTTATAGAAGGCCCAGAAACCCGGCTGAGTGATTACACAACTTACCAAACAGCCAAGACAAAGAGTCAAATAAACAATGAGAAAAAATATATATATAGTCAAATAGGCAGGTTGAGAGAGTCAAATAGTTCAGATAAAGTTTAAAAAAAGTTTATATAGTCAAATATTAAGGATAATGAGTTAAATATTTGAGATAGAGCCAAATCGGCTAAATGATGAGTCAAATATTCTAGATAATGAGTCAAATAGTTGATATAATAAGTCAAATAGTCAGGATATTGAGTCAAATAGTCGAGTAAAAGCCTCTTGACGTTACTTGAGAAGTCAAATAGATAAATAATGAGTCAAATATTTGAGATATTGGGTTAAATGGTCAGGATAAGTGTAAAATATATGAGATAAAGTGTCAAAAAGTCAAGACAGTCAGTGAATCAAAATAAATGTTCAAATGGTTAGAGTCAAATAGTCAAGATAAAGAATCATATACTCAAGATAAAGAGTCAAATAATCAGGATAAAGTCAAATACTCAGGATAAAGAGTCAAATATGCAGGATAAAAAGTCAAATACGCAGGAGAAAGAGTCGAATACGCAGGAGAAAGAGTCAAATACGCAGGAGAAAGAGTCAAATACGCAGGAGAAAGAGTCAAATACGCAGGATAAAAAGTCAAATACGCAGGAGAAAGAGTCAAATACGCAGGAGAAAGAGTCAAATACGCAGGAGAAAGAGTCAAATACGCAGGATAAAAAGTCAAATACGCAGGAGAAAGAGTCAAATACGCAGGAGAAAGAGTCAAATACAAAGGAGAAAGAGTCAAATACACAGGAGAAAGAATCAAATACAAAGGAGAAAGAGTCAAATTCGCAGGAGAGAGAATCAAATACGCAGGTTAAAGAGTCAAATGCAAAGGAGAAAGAGTCAAATACGCAGGATAAAGAGTCAAATGCAAAGGAGAAAGAGTCAAATACGCAGGATAAAGAGTCAAATGCAAAGGAGAAAAAATCATATACGCAGGATAAAGAGTCAAATGCAAAGGAGAAAGAGTCAAATACTCAGGATAAAGAGTCAAATACACAGGATAAAGAGTCAAATACTCAATTTAAAGAGTCAAATAGTCGAGATATTAACACCATTAACAGTCTGGATTGAGGACAAATGGCTTCTCCCTTTGGTGCTTCTTTATTGCAGGGCAAAATGCAAGATATGTCCATTGTCTCATGACATGGAATAAAATCTCTGTACATCGTCTCTCTTTCAGGCTTAAGGACGTTCCTCTCACGAGTAAATAAATAAATCCAGTGTAAACAAAATAATGTGCTAATGCAGTCCAGGGTATAAAGTCAGCACGGTTTCCTGCGACGCTGCGCTGGAGGAGAACCACTCGTTACTCCCTCGGCGTCGACGCCAGGAGCTTTGATGGGGAATCTCTTTCAAGGCGAGTTCTACTGTCTCTGATGGGACTTGCTGGGAGACGGTGGAGAGGAGCTGCAGATTTATCTGATTTTGTGGATTTAAATTCAACTCAGGAACTTCTCACTACTGTTCTCTCTCTCTCTCTCTCTCTCTCTCTCTCTCTCTCTCTCTCTCTCTCCCTCTCGCCTCCAGCATTTAAACCCAACAGTAGCTGCAGTATTCTCAGTCTCATGACTCCAAATCTCCAGCAGCAAGTCATGCAAGAGTCATGTGAAAATCATCATCTTTCCCCATATAATACGCTTTCTTTCTATCACCTGAGCTTGTTAGATTTGTTCATATTTGATGAGGTCACTGTGAAGTGTGTGTGTGTGTGTGTGTGTGTGTGTGTGTGTGTGTGTGTGTGTGTGTGTGTGTGTGTGTGTGTGTGTGTGTGTGAAAATAACGAATACACTGCTATACCTTCTTTTTGAAATCCTCTCTCCGTCATTTCTCGGCAGCCAATACGGGTGCCAGGGTGGGAAAACGGGAAAATGGGTCTCTGCACCAAAAGTATTGGGACACCCGACTTTCCCGCCCATACGTACTCCTTCTCTATGAAATGTTCCCCCTCACATGAACTGGGAGACCAAAAACCACATTCCAGCTCCATGAAAATCCAGAGGAACATCTTCCCATAGGAGTGGAGCCAAGATTAACGAGGCAATAATTAGAATTGTAATAGTATTTAGATGATAACAAGCTAAACTCAGGCAATGCTGCTAATGAAACGCTCTTCATGAACTGATCATCAGTACCACATTTAAAGCCCAAGGAGCATTCAGGTGTAGGTTAATGGTTCTTGGTTCTTAGTTCAAATGATCTCCCAGTTCAAGTTTCAGGTTTCAGGTTTTTGGTTCAGGTCTTGTTTCAGGTCATGGTTGTTGGAACAGGCCATGGATTGAGGTTCAGGTCTTGGTTCTTGTTTCAGGTCACGATTCTGGGTTTGAATCATGGTTCACATTTTCAGTCAAGGTTCTTGTTTAAGCTCATAGTTTGTGTTTTAGGTCATGGTTCTTGTCTCAGTTCTTGGTACAAAAATATAACACATGAAGCATAAATATTGGCACCCCTACAGCCACATCCTGGCAACTAAAACTGAATTCTCTATTTCAAAAACATATTTATTAGTTATGAGATTCAGTGTAATTAAGGTTGGGCAGACTTATAAAGCCTGGTAGCTGTGTGTGTGTGTGTGTGTGTGTGTGTGTGTGTGTGTGTGTGTGTGTGTGTGTGTGTGTGTGTGTGTGTGTGTGTGTGTGTGTGTGTGTGAGCGATCCAGTCATGTATAATTTAAACCATTGCACTTAGATTATTGAGCTCCATGTGTTCACTCAGCCCCTGTGTATTTGCAGAAGAATAAAGACCCCTTGCTGTGTTTCCTAATAACCAGGCATGATTCTCTCTCTCTCTCTCTCTCTCTCTCTCTCTCTCTCTCTCTCTCTCTCTCTCTCTCTCTCTCTCTCTCTCTCACACACACACACACACATCATCATCATCATTTCATCTGCGCTATTATATTGAACAAAATTGTGAGCGTTCAACCGTCTATAAGTGATAGTGAGAGTAAAGAAAATAAAACCAGTCAATTTAAAACTCCATCCTGCAATGAAGGTCTTCATACGCTGTTCTCCTCTGCTCCATACTCTAATTCCATAATCTCCATGTTCTTGTGACT
>NC_139602.1:875212-897712 GCF_946808225.1 Silurus aristotelis
GGGCAGTGGGCTAGAGTGGGAGAAATAGAGAGAAAGAAAGAGGAATCTGAGAGGGTGGTGAAGCAAGAGGGAAAATAAAAGAGACACAGAAAGAGAGATAGAAAGAGTGACAGAGATAGAAGGCAAGTAAAGGACAGGAAAAGAGAGATGGACAGAGGGAGACAGACAGAGAGTCTGACAGAAAGAGAGAGAGAGCGAAAGAGCGCGAGAGAGAGAGAGAGAGCGAGAGAGAGAGAGCGAGAGAGAGAGAGAGAGAGCGAGAGAGAGAGAGCGAGAGAGAGAGAGAGCGAGAGAGAGAGCGAGAGAGAGAGAGAGAGAGAGAGAGAGAGAGAGAGAGAGAGAGAGAGAGAGTTTGGCATTACTAAAGTTTAGGTATAGAAATTGTCCCAAATCTGACTGATTTGAATTTGCTGTGTTGGAACGTGATGCTTTGTATATTCACACACACACACACACACACACACACACACACACACACACACACACACACACACACACACACACACACCAGACACACACACACACACACACACCAGACACACACACACACACACACACACACACACACACACACACACACACACACACACACACACACACACACACCAGACACACACAAATGACAAATGTGAGGACAAACAGTCAACTTGCAGCCAAAATATTGTAATTAAACGGCATTATGGTTCAACACTTAACCAGAAACACTGACAGAAAGCAAGAAATCGCTTCTCCATCTGGTCCACACACACACACACACACACACACACACACACACACACACACACACACAGTGTCAGAATGCGACAGATCAAACAGTCTGGTAATTGGGTGAAAACTAAAATCTTTGTTATGCGTCTGCAGCAGCGGCTTGGTACATGTGGAGTAAATGTCGAGGCGTAGAAATCTGGAATTAACATAAGTGTGTGTGTGTGTGTGTGTGTGTGTGTGTGTGTGTGTGTGTGTGTGTGTGAATAAAAAGGGATTATGATTGATGCCTCAGCCTGATGTTTGTGCTGTGAGATGTTCTAAAACATGATTCACTTCCTGCTTTCTATTTCTCCTTATTTGCTCACTTCCTGCTCCGTGTACGTCTCTTAATTCCACATGGACGCATGAGAACCGACTCAGACACAAGATCACCACCATCTCGTTTGTTTGGAGTCACATGACCATCACTGACGCCGCCGCTTCCCAATTTCAGTTCACACCAAGGTTGTTTCCAAAAGTATTGGGACACCCAACTTCTGTGGTTCTTCTCCAAACTCTCCAAACCCACCAAGTCGAAGGCACACACTCAAACCAGTGTGGGCGACCCGAACGTGTTCCTGCATGACACAAAGTGTCAAACTCCATGAAGATTCCATGGGTTGAATGTGTGTGGAAGATCTTGAATGGTCTATCTGCTATGTAGCTCAAACCCTATTGGGATGAATTGGAACACCACCTCAGATCTCCTCACCTTCTTCCTTCACCTACATCAGTAGCTGATTTTCTGTAGGTGAATGAGATCTTATACCAATCTCCATAAAATCTAGTGGAACATCTTTCAGGAAGAGTGGAGCTCATCATGGCACATACAATTGCAATCTTGTGTCTGGTGTCCACAAACGTTTTTCTTTCTAGTGTTTATCTACAAAAATACACTGTTTAAAGTAAAGAGTAATGACCACGTGTGTGTGTGTGTGTGTGTGTGTGTGTGTGTGTGTGTGTTCAGGCCTACAGGTGGGTCCACGTCCATGTAAAGGTCTAATCGCCTCATTTGTCTCCCGTGTACCACAACAAAACATAAACGCTCCAAAACAGTGGAAAAAATAAACCTCTTCTATGTTTTTTCCCGTCGAGTCACAATCATTGATCCTTGAAAATCAATTTGCATTTTTTCCCGTCTTCCCCGAGACGTGCTGCACCACAGCGTGCTTGCGGTCTTGCTTACCAACACAAAGACAAACTCTGCCAGTGCTGCAGCATCTATAAATAGCGGCACTACTACGACACGGTCATCTTTCCGTAGCCGGAGGCCTCTTTACGCTGCGGTTTGGGTTTCGCTCCGATCCGCATCGCTCCCTCGCATAAATCCCGAGTTCGGAGGCGCCAGGTCAGCATCTCTCTGATCCGCAATCAATCAATCAATCACCGCGAGCCAGGACTGGGTCTCACGTCACGCTCGAGAACACCGTCACGTTTAATCAGAAGTCAATATAAATCTATAGTGAAATGGTTATAAAGTGGTTACGATGTTCCACAGGAAGGTTGTGATTTGGTGCAACAGTGACAAAAGAGCTTTTCTGAGGGACAATCAACCTCTCGAAGGAGAACTTGAACAGAACACACAGTGTTTTTATGGATAACAAGTCGAACAGGAGATCTGAAAAGGAATCAAATATGCACGACAAAGAGTCAAATGTGCAAAACAGAGTCATATGTGTAAGAATCAAATATGGAACCTAAAAAAAAAATGCATATTTGCAAGATAAAGAGTCAAATATCCCACAGTCCAATATAAGAGATATAGAGTCACATGTGTAAGAAAGAGTCAAATATGGAATATATAAAGAGTCATATGTGTAAGAAAGAGTCAAATATGGAATATATAAAGAGTCATATGTGTAAGAAAGAGTCAAATATGGAAGAAAAATTGAGTCATATGTGTAAAAAAGAGTCAAATATGGAAGATAAAAGAGTCCATATGTGCAAACTAGAGGGTCAAATGTGCAAATTCATACACGCAGGATGAAGAGTCATATATGCAAAATTAAGAGTCGTATAAAAGATAAAGAGTCATATGAAGCAAAATAGATTCACCTTTGCAAAAGTCAAATAACGAGTCATATAGGCAGGATTAAGAGTCAAATGTGCAAGACAGAGAAAAGAATATGCGAGATAAAGAGTTAAATATATAAGATAAAGACAAGGACAGCCGAAAGTACAAGCAGATCACAATCTTCTAATGAAATGATAAAATACCTGGAGATCAAGAGTCAAAATAAGGCCCAGAGGCATGACTGGGAGACTTTGTCCAGGATTGGGGGCGCAGCCTAAAAGAAAATGTAAACATAAGCCTGAAACAAAGGCATACAGATAAACTGTTTGCAACATTTTTAATTGTTTGGGAAATTTCAAGGTTTTTAAATGATTTTTGTGAAGCAGGTGTAAACGATCCGATCAATGCAGGAATTAATAAATCGGCTGATCAGCATAACGATGGATGTAAAGATCTCTGGCCAATCATCAGAAGCAACATGAGGAGTCTGAACCCTGACACACATCCACTCACATACTGATGGATTTCTAATGTCAAGCTGAGGACATGTGCTCTTCTCTCTCTCTTTTCTTCCATCAGCAGAAGACATGCTCGTCCCCGTTCTCCACTTATAGCCCACTGCCCCACTACCCTCAATTCTTAGTCTCGATAAGACAACCCTGATGACAGACTGTCAGAGAGGTAGGAGCGGAGAAAAGAAAAAACGAGAGAGGAGGAGAGGAAGAAAGGATTCCTTGACGGATGAGAAATGGTCTATGACAGTAACTCAAGCAGGAGATAAATGAGCGCTCGGCACAGAGAGCTGCGAGTTTGAGCGAGCGCTTCTGCTCGTATCTGTAATGAGTTTGAAGCAGGTTCCAGGACCGCAGATGACCGCGAGCGTGTAACGTTCACCGAGCCTTCAGGAGAAAAGCCTCTGCTGCCCTCAGGAGAAAAGCCTACTCACGTTCTGCATTCCATATTCCTCCTGTCTTTCATATTCATGACTCGAACTCAAAGAACATCAAACAGCTGGATGACACTCAACCAGGAGGCCGAGAGTGCAACCATTACACACTCATCTGCGGTGTGATCAGTAAGATCAGCAAGTCAAGATAAAATCATAATAAAGAGTCATATGGCACCTACACAAAGAGTCAAATATTCAGAACAAAGAGTCAAATAGAACCAAGATAAAGAGTCAAATAGCATCAATATAATGAGTCAAATTTATAAGATAAGGAGTCAAATAGCACTAGGATAATGAGTCAAAAAGCACCAAGATAGAGTCAAAAAGCAGCAAGATAAAGAGTCACACAGAAATAACATGGAGTCAAAGAGTCAAACAGCACCAAGAAAAAGAGTCAAACTTGCAACATCGAGATAAATAGCATCAAGACAACAAGTCAAAGAGCAGCAAGAAAAAGTCAAATAGTAAAGATAAAGAGTGAAATGGCACAAAGCCAAAGAGTGAAATGGCACCAAGATAAAGAGTCAAATTGTCAAGATAAAGAGTCACATAATGAAGATGTCAAATGGTCCACATAAAGAGTCAAAATGCACTAATATATTTACATAGTCAAGACAAGGAGTCAAATATCACCAAGATAAAGTCAAATAATCAAGACAGAGTCACATTGAGACCAAGAGTCAAACAGTCAAGGTACAGAGTCAAAGAGCTTCAGGAAATATTCGACACTGCTCCAGGTTTCAATATTAATGACCCCTAGAACATCATGAAGCTTAATAAAGCACTCAAAAAGGATGATCAGTAGTAAAGCAGAACCCAATCATCAGCAAATAACCAAGATAAAGATAGTTTTATGGTTCAAATACTCAATTACCCTTTGATTAAACTTGAGAATTAAAACCGCTCTTCCGTAGTGAACTGCAGAGTTCCAGGTGATGAGATGGAGAAAGATCTAAGTGGAGTTTACACTCTCAGGTACACTGCAGGTTAATCAGTCTGGATATTCACATAAATAATAACCAATCCACACTGCAGCCAACACGGCGTAATAGAAAAGCCAGCGGAGCATGACTGTAATCTCCAGCACTGCATAGTGCATCTCACACACACACACACAGACACACACACACACACACACACACCCTGCAGATACAATGAACTGTAGCACATCTGGATATATACTTCCTGCATCCTGTAGTACCACAGCAGCTCCTGGATCCAGTACCACCATAGTTCCTGGATCCACAAGCATTTTTAAATCTTGAAGAATAAAGCATCTTTATTTAGCACAGATCTTCAAGAGTCTGATCTTCAACCTCACTTCATGACAGTTTAATGATCACAAACTGGTTCAATAACAAGCCTAATGCAGCACAATTTCCCTTCTTCAAGAAGCACACACCAATACAACTCTCATCAAGGCTGTCAGGCCTGAAGGAAGATCTAGATTGCATCATCACACAAGCCCAATTCCATGCTAGTAAGCCATCAACTGTCCAAGAACCTTCATGCGCATGAAGCTCTTATCAATCATCACCATATTACACTTGTGGATCTGTATAATGTATTTCTACGAGGAGAAACCACCTAAACCACCACCTCCACCCTGCACCACATGCATGATCCCATCCTCCATAACGCACAAGTATTCAGAAAGCATCTCCAGAGGCACGTGATGATGATGATGATGATGATGATCTCTTGAGATGCGCGAGAGTAAGACGAGTGAATACACGCTTCAGAGAGCAATCCAAGTTTTATTTTCGATAAAACAAAGATTCCCTTTGGATAACTAAAAATACAAAAATATGCACTCCGAAAAAAAAAATGAGAAGAATGTACATTATATATATTTGTTTTTGTTTAGTTCACGTGGAAGAAAAAAAAATAAAAAAACCCAGACGTGTTTGTGTTTGCAGGTCGTTACGCAGTGGCGCGTGATCTCCACGAGTCGTCATTAAAATGCTAAAGCTTTTGGTACGATTTTTTTTTTTATTATTATTTATAAATGTATTTTTTTATTAAAGAAAATAAATGATAAAAAAAAAAGAAAGAAAGAAAAGAAGAAAGAATCCAGAGCGCGCATCATCCTGCCACAAGCAATCCGTCTCTGCGTCCGTGTGTGTCTGCGCGCGCGGCGCGTCTCAGCGTCTCCAACAATGGCCATTAGGGGTTTCTGTTTATCTTTTTCTTTACTTTATTTTTTTATTTCTTATTGTGTGCTGAACGAAAGAAGGTTCGTGATGTCCGGAGCGGAACCGCATCCACACGACCTGAGCATCTCCCACCAACCCATATCCAAAAAAAAGGGCGTTGTCTTTGCCTTTGCAAACACACACTGAGCTTCCAAAAGCGCACATTCCTACGAAAAGTCTTGCAAGAAGGATTGGGAGCATCCCTCTGTTTCTCCTCCTCCTCCTCCTCCTCTTGTGCGCAGTCCCGAGATGCTGAACAAGAAGATGTGCGGGGAAAAAAAGACCCACAAAAATATAACACGAAAAAAAAAAGAAAAGAAAGAAAGAGAAAATCCGCTCACTGCAGAGAGAGCTCTTCGAGAATTCCACTGGCGTCCACGCGCCTCCGCTCGCGCACGAGCTCCTCGAGGCTGCGGAAGACGAGCGTGTGCACGGTGCTCTCGGACAGGTGCACCTTGAGCAGATAGCGCTGACCGGCCGAGTGCGCCTCGCCGCCGGCCTTGAACTCGCGCTTGCCGAAGCGGCACCAGGCAGCGAAGCTCTCCGAGCTGGTCCAGCACACGTCGGCGCGGCTCAGCCCGAGGTGGCCGATCGCGTTGCGCACCACCAGGTCGGGGGGCAGCGGGCGAAAGCGGTAGCGGTCGTTGGCAATGCGTCCGCGGCGGCCGCCGCTCACGTCAAGCAGGCTGTCCTTGCGGATCTCGCCCTTGTGCAGGTGGATTACCTGGTCGTCGCCCTCGAACACGGCCCAGTGCGGTGCCTGGGCGCTCGCCACCAGCTCGAGCACGTCGCCCGGCTTGCACATGGCGAGCAGCGTGCGCGCCGGGTACACGCGCAGGTCGTCGCCGCGCGCGCGCGCCTTGGAGAAGATGCATTCGTGGCAGCAGAAGGCCGAGTACTCGAGCTCGTCCGGCGTGTCCGCGGCGACCTCCTCGCTCGGGCTGCGTTCGTCAAGCTCCTCCTCGTCGTCGGAGAAGAAGTAGGCGACGCCGACGCGCAGCTCGTCCTTCTCCACGCCAGACGGATCCCCCGTGGGCAGCTCGCTGTAGCTCAGGTGCGTGATCCGGTCCAGTTGGTTGCCCATCAAGGACGGGAGAGGCACGCGAGAGGCATGGAAAGCTGCTTCTGTGATCGGAAAAGGAATAAAATCATCTCGTGGTTGTAGAGATCAGACATGTAAACAAGTCACTGCGCCTGGAGCGAGCTGAGAAATGCAACGCGAGCGCGAATCAATATTTGATGTTTGACAATACACACACACACAAACACACACACCAAAGAAACGTGTCAGCAACAGCTACAAAAGCATGCACCATGCATTCTTCCAATGCCTTCGGATAAGTACAGATCTCATGCATCATACTACCAGAAACCGGACACCTGCACGCACGCACGCACGCTCTGAAACGCTCACCTGCGTATTTCCTGGCGCGCGCCGCTAATTGATCTTTCGCTCCATCCGTGGTCCAGTTTTCTCCACTCCGAAACAAAAGGCTTTCCCTCCACCTCTGCTCTATCTCTTTCCACTCCGCGCGCGCGCACACCCGCACACACACACACACACACGCGCGCCGCGCACACGCACCGCGCACTCCCCTGCCCGGAACTGAAACTACTCTCCAACTCAGCGCACCGCCTCACTTTAAATAAGAGCCCGAAACTCCGCCCTCGTGCACCAAAACCCGCCCTTCCTTCAATCTGATTGGTTCGTTCTTTCAACACAGAGCGCATTGCTCCAACATCATACTACAACAGGGCTTATCATGATGTGTAGTGTTCCCCAAATCCTGCTGCAGGAGACCCTCTGTAGTCTGCACTGCACATTTCACTGCACATTCTCTTCATGATCGCTTCCACTTTAACCTTCACCATTCCTCAGCGCCCTGGTTTGCCTCAATCAGACTCGATAAACACATAAACCGAACCGAACATCCAGAACCGAACATCTGCATCATATAGTACAAGCCTGAATATTGAAATAAAAAAAATGGATTCCCAGAAATCCGTGCACCTTCTCGTCAGCACCCCCGTCACAGGCCTACACTCGTTTACGTGCATTCAAACGCATGCATGCGAAAGGTTAAATTTAGATCCTTTTTCCCCGAGAGAAAATAAAATACTATCGAGAGCCATTTCCTTTTTTTCGGCAGAAAGCGTGAAGAAACGTGTGACATTTCAGTGTGGAGTCTCAATGTATGAGAAATGAATAGTGAAGAAAGACAAAAAAAATGGAGAGAGTGATGATGTGAAGACGAGACGGGGTAATAATAATGAAAAAAAAAAAAAGAAGCAGGCAATATATATGAATTTATGAGCGTTATTTTCGCACTGGGTGGACGCCAGGCAGTGAAGGAGTGAAGATGTTGATTGCTGTGTATGTTTTGTGTTTACATCACACTGGAGAGTTATTATCAAACCCTCCTCTCCTCCGCATGAAACCTGAACGGCCACAGCATACGCCTGTAAATTCTGTTGTATTAAAATCTCATATAAACATTTTTATCGACAAAAGTATCAGCACACCAGACTTTTCCATCCATATGAGAGGATCCACAGTACCATTGTACCAGCAGTTCCTGAATCTACTAGCACCGTTACACCAAAGTAGTTCCTAAATTAAAGATTGCACCAGAGTAGTTCCTGGATCCAGCATTGTACCACGGTAGTTCCTGGATCCAGTAGCACCATTACTCCACAGTAGTTCCTGGATCCAGTAGCACCGTTACACCACAGTAGTTCCTGGATCCACCATTAAACCACAGTAGTTCCTGGGTCCAGTAGCACCATTACACCACAGTAGTTCCTGGATCCAGCATTGTACCATAGTAGTTCCTGGATCCAGTAGCACCGTTGCTCCACAGTAGTTCCTTTGAGTGATTATTTTCATGTTTGTCAAACCGCCATGACGTCTGTATGTGACAATTCAGTCGGATGTTTACTTTGAAGGTCTGGATGTCATTGCGCGTTTATGCGGCACGTCTCCACGTGTTTGTGAAGTCTATTTAAACATGTGTGTGTGTGTGTGTGTGTGTGTGTGTGTGTGTGTGTGTGTGAGAGAGAGAGAGAGAGAGAGAGAGAGAGAGATTTTACAGATTCAGGGTGTTGTTTGAACTGAGTTATAATCCTGGCACCTCTTCTAAGGGCACGGCATTAACACACAGACTTTAAGCCTGGAGAGACAAATGAAAAGTGACGTCTGGGTGTTTTACTCCAGCTGCACGTACAGGAGTCATTTCATTTCTGCTTTAATTCCGATCAGAGCAGCATGGAAGCCGATACGATATATTATATAGTTATTATATTATATACAGCAGGGATGTGCATCTTCATAACAAACACGCTTAGAAAGATGATGAAATAAAACCAGACGTTCTTTTCCTGTTGTGTCTGTAGGAAGTTACAGCTCTGCCTCTGCCATGTAAATCTCTATTCTGTGGGACTCTCAGGATGCGCCTCGGCCTCCAAAACGCAGAAATCTTTCTACATATCAAATATCGCTCACAAATTATTGGTCACTTTTCCAAATAATTAAAGTCGAGCGCATTTAATACCAATTCTATAAAAATACATCGTTTATTACAGACGCAAATTTGTTCAAAAACGACGTTTTTTGCGACGCAAATGCCAACGTACCGTGAAAAAGAATAAGAAAAAGCAAAGGAGGATGAAGTAGTAGAAGATAAAGAAGGGGAGAATGAGCTGGAGAAGAAGAAGGAGAAGGAAGAGAAAGAGCAGGAGAAGAAGCAGCTGAAGAAGGAGATAAAAAAATAAGAAAGGAGATGGAGGTGAAGAAAGCAACGAGATGAAAAAGATGCAGATGTGCAAGATGGAGAAGAAGAAAAAGAGGTACAAAAAAAGGTGGAGAAAAAGAAGGAGAGGAAACAGAAGAAGACGACGTAGCGCAGAGGAAGACAAAGAAAAAGCAGAAGAAAAAGATGAAGTATAAGAAGATGGAGAACAAGATGAAATTAGATGATAATGAAGGTAGAGAAAAAGAAGGAGGAGGTGGAGAAGAAGCAGAAAAGGATAAAATAGCAAAAGACGAAGAAGATGATGAGGAATGAGCATGAAAATAAGATGATGAACAAGAGAGAAAAAAAAAAAGAAGAAGGAGAAGGAGGAGGAGATGGATAATAATAAGGATAGAAAAAAGAAGAAGAAAAATTAGATCTTCAGTACACAAGATTGCTCTCCTCTTTGCAGCATAAACTGTCCCGTGTGTGTGTGTGTGTGTGTGTGTGTGTGTGTGTGTGTGTGTGTGTGTGTGTGTGTGTGTGTGTGTGTGTGTGTGTGTGAGCGGACACATGCATTACACACCATCAGAAGCCTTTAGATCATTAATGATTCTGGATACACAGGAGGAACCAGTCATCAGTCGCATCATAATGGCGCAGAAACACGACTGCAGTGTGACACGTGCAGACAAAGAACCAGCCAAAACAAAGATGTGTGGGAAGGAGGAGCAGGATGAAACCCTCAGAACCCTGATGAGAAGCGCGTCGGGGTGTAAGCTCGGGTTTTGGTGTGGCGAGATGTTCGAGGGAAAGCGATGAGAGAAGAGTGAAGGGACGGTGAAGATGATGTCTGCATGTTTGAAGACAGTATTGATGATGTTGGTGAAGATGCACTTCATCCTGCAGCTGTATTGCTGTAAATCGTGAAAATGTGGCTGTGGGCAGAAGCACACTGGTGTTAATAGTGTAATAATGTACTGCAGGTTTCAAGGCCAATCACAGGTACCTGCTAATGCACTCGCCGAGGTTTCTATAGTAATGAATGAGATGTTTCTCCACTGCAAACTCAAAACAGAAACTAGGTCCTTGGTTTAAGATCCAGGTAGAAACATCACTGCATTGGTTCCAAAGATTGTATACACTTTATGGAAGAACATACTGGGACACTGATTTTCCATGGGTGTGGAAGATCTTGATTGGCGTACCTCAGGTCATCTCCTCAGTTCGTCACCTCCATTATCATCTGACAAATCTCCATTTAATCTGGAGGAACATCTTCCCAGATGGTGAAGCTCATTATAAGAGCGAGCGGAGATTGGGATGGGATCTTCAAGCAGAGAGAACTAGAACTTGGTGGTGGGTCCAGAGCTAATCCCAAAGAGCATTCAAATGGGTCAGGAGTAAATTGCAGGGCACCATGCACACAAGGCAGGTTGTGTCCATGGATTTCTGCTGCTGATGCCAAAGCTGGACTCTACTCTATAGATGTTGCAAAAATCTGCAAGATTTGAACGATTCATCAAACCAAATCACATTCTTTATATCTACATCACATCTGCCCAGTGAGTATGGCTGCAAAACCCTGTTGAAGACCCTCCATCCCAGTATCGGCCCGGGTTTCTGTTCTTGGCTGGCAGGAGCGGAACCTGTTGTGGTCTTTAACTGATGAGACCTTTATGGTTGACCAGTGATTCAGCAAACCCGATGCATGTAACAATCTCGAAGGTCTCCACCCGGATAAAATCGACTGATCTTCAGAGCGCTCGTGCAGCAGGCCTTCGTACCTACTGCCCCGTCAGGCGAAACCACTGAGGACATGATCCAAGCACTGATGTCTGGCTGACGGCCAAAGCCAACTCGTTTGCTCTCAATTATATTGGCATGGCAGTGGTTTTTGTAGATTAGACAGAATTGCAGAATTTGGCTCCGAGCGTCGCCTCGGCGTCCAAACCTGCGAGGCCCAATGCCATTCCTCTATTATGGCTCCTTTTGAGCTTTTTCTTTAGCTGTGCTTGGAATATTTCTTCCAAACATCACCTCTCGGAGGCATCCAGCACGGTACTGCGCTCTGTCTTCAGCCTGTAGAAGGATGCAATTTAGCTTAAGAGGATTATTCTTGTATTTTCAGCTCTGAGGAATGATATCCTGATATCTATTCAATTGTTGCACCAGCAATCCTGCATCGTTCGACATTTTGGGTAAAACAGGGTTGAGGAAGGAAGAAACCAAACATGGAGAAGATCCATGCATTTGAAACAATTATTTATTAGCATCACTAGCATACTGTAGCATGTGGCCAAAGCCCATATATATATATATATATATATACACACATATACATACATACATACATACATACATACATATAGCTGACCATCTGAAAGTCAGGGATTTGTCCGTCTTTCTCTGTAGCAGGGCATCTGAGTGAGAGTCACAACAAAGAAGTGCTGCAGGTGAAAACGTCAATCCGCTCCTGTCACTTCAAGAAGCTTCACGTTCACCTGGTTTGATGGCTCCAAAAGTAAATCCCAGGACGATTTGGGCTTTAAATAATGCTAAATAATTGTTTATGTATATATACACGTATACGTATAATATATATAATAAGGTAAGACCATGTTTCTGGGAGAGAAACTCACGTGTGAGGAGAGCCCGGTGGCAGAGTTTACACGTGGTCAGAACAGCACCAGCTGTCCCGGACTTATGGCACACTGACTTTTGAAGTTCGGTGCTCCCTGTGACTGTGTGTGCTGCCGTCTGTTGGCGTGTTACAAAACTAGTCTTAAAACTTTTTGATACCACCGCGTACACACACACACACACACACACACACACACACACACACACACATATATATATATATTAGTGGTGCCCTGATTAAATGCAAATCCTGTCTGCATTGTGGCCTTTCTGCAGTTATTTATACACACACACACACACACACACACACACACACACACACACACACACACACACACACACACACACACACACACAAAGCAGGATCAGTGTTGTCCAGGTAAGGCTCATATCTAACTTGGTATTGTTTATGTATTAAGTTAAAACATGTTGGCATTTGACCTTCTGATCCTTGGACCCTGCAAAGAATTTAGCCACGTCACAATGACGTCCACTACACAAAGTGACGCAAATCGTTACACAGACGCGCTCTGCTTGCACGTGCAAAATCAGTTAACCTTCACAGAAAACACACATTGTTCCCAAAAGCCTACTCTCTTTCTATTGGAGAGTTTCTATCCAATCAGATTTCAGCATCACATCATGTGTGTAAACAGTTCACAATGAACACTGCAGGCACCTTGGAGCTCACAATCCATATTTCTCAAAGACGTTTTGCTTTAACCAATCAGATTTTGAGTGAAGAGCTCCAGGGCCCTCTAGCAGGCGTCCAATAACGTTGGCATTTTCACGTCCTTTCATCGGATGGTGTGAGAGCTTCACTAGTCAAAGTTTGCTTGAATCTGAAGCAAGTTCAAATGTGGATTTAAGAGCTGTTTTTTTTTTTATTCCGCAACAGCTGAGAGAGAAGAAATCGATTTGCTCGCAGATACACTACAACAAGGCGCCAAAACAAAAACAAGTTTTCATTCCTGTACAATTTGCTCAAAAACACACTTTGTTTCCACTCCCCAGGAAAACCAATGCAGAGAGAATAAAATGCACGAGGTGATGTGACGAGGTGAATATCGATGCTTCTGCTGGAGATGATGTATGTGGAGGTGCAGTTGTGGCTCCAGTGAAAGGAGACGTGTTGAATTGGGTTTAAGTGATGTTCATTCTGACTGTAGGAGATCCTGTGTGTGATGCAGCTCTGATGTTTTCTGTAGACGTAGTGAAATGTCCCACCTGCTACTGGTAAATACAGACCCCCTATTTATCCACACAGAAACCGTATTCTACGTATGAAGTTCTGTGAAGGACAGCAGTTTGGTTCAGATCATCATCTGATTAACTCCTGCCTTTGGTTTGACTTTCGGAGGTCTCGCAGGCCTGTTTTCTCCTGTCTCGCTGCCGGATGTAACCGACTTGCATTCTGCCAAGCTGAAGAAAGTCTAAGGAGGGATGAGACGTTCGAGGGCATGTTGTAGTAATATGCTGCTGTCGGAATGAAGGATTAATGAATGGGCTCGTGTGAACGGACACGGGCTCATGCGCAAAATTAAATGCGTGTGGGTGCACCAAGAGTTGCGAGTAAATTATAACCTTTGGCTCGCCGCCTGTCAGACACGTCTCCACGCCGGAGCCTGAACTTAAAATGTTGTTGCCCTGGTGTTCAAGTTCTTCTCACTATGCCACTTCATTAAATAACCACTAACCGCTAACGTCATCGCTGTGGCGTCCTTGGAGGGAAAAAAAACAGCTACAAAGCCGGAGATTGATTGATGCACTTGTTTCTACAAACCAGAGCATGACTTTAAAGCTCCTGCCAGGCCGGCTCCTGGAGAACGAGCTGGAGTTTATTTATTTATGCTGCTCTGGGATAATGGAGAAGGTGCTGACTGTAAAGTAAAGAGAGTCACCGAGAAGAAAAAAATGAATAAAGAGTAACTTCAGGGGTTTATTGGCAAAACATTTGTTGCTCAGGAATGAGACCTTCTATATCAAGGGATGTTTTCTTTCTCCATATATTATATCAGCAAATGTTTGCGGACACCTGATCATTAGATTCATATTTATTTATTCATATATACAGGTTTGGTTCTCCTACAATAAGAGTGACCATATGGAACATTCCATTCCACATTTGGGTTTTTATAACAAGCCAAACTGAAATGTGAAACTTGTCGAAATCCACTCTTCTGGAAAGATGTTCCACTACGTTTTGTGGAGATTTGAGAGATTTCATTCAGACATTCGGTGCATGGGGTGACGTACACACTCTAGAACAGGCCACTCAAGATCTTCCAAACACATCCAACCCAAGCAAACCTCTATGGAGCTGCACAGGGGCATCATCATGCTGGAACAGGTTTGGTTCTCCTAGATCAAGTGAGGAGAAAATCGACATTTGGCTGGCAATCTCATCAGTGTCTCATCCGATTTAAGAAATCGTCTCGTTTCTTGCACCGTTTTTTCTCCCATCATATTAAAACATTTGACGCGTCTGATCCTCTGTTGGAAAATGAATTCTGGGATACGCCATTTCGTTATCCTGCTTCCATCTGCCTGGTGAATCATCATCATCCACGATAAAAGCTCAATCAATAGTAACATTCTGTTTACACTGACTAAAAAAAACAGCCTTGAAATCTAACCATAGACAAAAATGACAATAAATATGTACATTTTCACAAAAAAACAAGTTTAGTGACAGACGTTCACTACACACTGCTCCTACAGTGAACACATGACCTCCCGGAGCTTCAGCACGAAGTGGAGATTGTTGAGAAGAGAACGTGAACACTATATTACTGATGTGCACGTGGACATGTTGTGCTGAATAAACTGATCCTCTACAAAAAAAAATTTCACTCCTGGGATTTTGGCACATGTTGTAATTAATTTGCATATTTATTAAAAAATGTTTTCTTCATAATTTTGTTTTTGATTTTTTTTAATTGTTTCTTTAAATAAACCCTTTTGGGTTTTCTGCCTTTTCCTGCAGAGCATATGGATTGACCTTTTTTCTATTTGTATTTTTTATTAATTAATTCATTTATGTATTTGTTTGTTTAAATTGTATTTATTTTTATTCTCGTGCAGTAGAAGCATTTTTCTTTTCTTTTAAACCTTAATATAATGAGAAAAGAAAGGAAAAGAATAAAAGTATAAATAAATAAAAACATTTTTCTTTTTCTTTTTTTTTTTTTTTTGCCTAAATATTTTCTATTTAGAGGATGATGATGATTCGTCTTGTGCCTTGAGGTGTTTATGGAAATCAACCTTTTCACCATATAATAATAATAATAATAATAATAATAATAATAATAATAAAATAAAAAATAAATAAATAAATAATAACAATAATAAATAATAAATAAAAATGTATCTAAAAACGATTTCCAAACATAATATAAACAAAAAATAACATTTTTGAATAATACAGAAAAATAATGAAATAAAATAAGTAAATACAAAAAAAAATTTTTTCATTAAATTCTAATTTTTAAAAAAAACTACGTTTTTAAGAGCAGATCTAGAAACACTAAAAGATTCAGACTGTCTAATCTCGATAGGGAAAGAATTCCACAGTTTTGGTGTATGGGAGGAAAAAGCCTGAATGGGTAGGAGGAACAACCTAAAGACCAGAGTCAGAGGAGCGAAGATCACGCCTTGGGGTGTAGACGGTAAAAAATTCCATTCTTTTACACAAACATATCTGTAAATGTAGATCTCAATTGCGGATCCCACCTTTGAGCTTCAGGCGAGACGGATGCAATCGTAACGGCTGTCGGAGGAACTGGGAATTTCTGTTACATTTAAAACAGAGAGCTGAATAATAACAGGTTTTTTGGGCGTGAGTGAAGAAAAACAGTCGCATTAATGGCCGTGTCAGTTACCTCTGTTCCTCTTTCCAGCAGGTCAAACCGGTCCATCAGGACAGATTATGGAGTTTAAACAAGCGAAGAGCATGCGGTTAACCACAAACACACCGCAGTTCCAGGCGCTGAGCAGGAACGTCAGCGCAGGCCGGGCTTTGCTAATCATTAAACATGCTTCTGGCTGTTTTTGTGAGAAGAGACAGCTAAAAAAAACCCCGTTAGGTTAGGAGTTCCTACACGTCCATCATTAACCGCATCTCAATGTTTCCACTCACCTCATTGACTTTGGTGAAACCTTGTGATCTTTGGTCTGAGCGGAAAACCGTGAGAAAACCGTGAGAAAACCGTGAGAAAACCGTGAGATATCACTCACATTGTGATGGAACGCATTGTAAGAGATACCAATCATCAGTGTTGTATTTTGTTGAGACCATAAACATAAAAGTGTCCCTTTAAATGTTCACTTGAGTAAAAGTACAAACGTTGCCTTCAAATCTACTTCCAAAGTGCTATGATTTTTCACGGCTATAATGTTCCTATGATCGTTTGTATCATTTCTTCACTTAATCACCTGTGAAAAGACTCAGCAGTCTATTAATAGAATAATATGAATGAGTCGAAACAAGCGTGTAAACGAGGTCACGTGTGATGTGGCGTGTTCGAGTCAGGAGATTTTCTCCATCATTTATTACTTTTAAAATCTTCTGCTTGATGTTGAGCTGTACGCTGGTGATCAGTAGATACACCAAGCGCCAATCAATACGAGCTCGTCCCTGATTGGTGGATTGCTGCAGCTACGTTTTTATCCTCATAAATAAAAAGATATTTGAAAAGTACAGATACGTGAAAAAGCTACTCAATTACATTTACTTCCTGGTTAACGGGTTTTTTTTAGTCTCTCTTGAAAGACACAATGTTCAGAAGTTTCTGAAGATAAACACAGGGTGTGTGTAAGCGTGTAAGTGTGTAAGTGTGAAGAAGGTGTGAATTCTTTTCTGGAGCAACAACCAGCAGGAAACATTGAGTGTGTAAACGAGAACAAAGAGAAACAATGGGAACACTTTAGACAAGAATCAACTCCAGAGGAGAAACCAGGAAGACAGGTCTCAGTGTTCTAAAAATGTTGGACTTCTAATCAGAAGGTCGTGTGTTCAAATCTCAGCACCACCAAGCTGCCACTGTGAGGAATTTAAGCAAAACTCCTAACCCTCACCTTCTCAGTTTTATAAAGGAGGTATGCAATGTAAGCAGGTCAGATAAATTCACATGGTTAAGGTTAGGATGGAGATGTGCCTACAGGAAGCATGCACGCACCACGACACTTCCAAGCATCGGCTTTCAGAGCAATGTCTAATGAACCTTCACAGGAGTTTTTATCATCATCTCTCAGCAGGAGATCCATCCATCATCTCTTTGCTCCATTGATCGGTGGTTTGTGATCTTGTAATTTCTCCAGGCTTCCTGGATTACAATAAACATCACACGGTTTGCATCTGCCCAGTGAGACACTGGAGGAATTACCTTCATTCTTTCCCTATATTGAAGCCCATCAGCCCACCAGCTTCCTCATGGAACCTTGTGATTTTTGGGATCTTCAGAGGAGATATAAAATGTTTGTGTGAGAAATTGGGGTTGTATCAATTTAGACCGTGTTTTTATTACTGGAATAAAAGCCTGTACCTACACTGGATCTTTAGGGATACGATGGACACCAAGGATCCAAGGCTTAACATCCCTCTGTGCACATGGATCATGGACTACCTAATTGGTGGACCCCGAAGGAATAAGCGGTTCTTCTTCCAGCAGACTAATATAGTATAATATAGAGTATAACCAGCCCCCTTTCATGTTGTGCTCCCTGTTCATGCAGGACAAAAGAAGAAATCGAGGAGTTTGTCCAAATCGAACGTAGAGAATTTCTCAAAATGAAGCAGAATGAAGAATAGCCAACGATTGGACGTTGCATGCTTAAAATCAACAAAAGTTGTGCTGGAAAGACTCGAGAGCTTCAGGTTCCTGATGGTGATCGCTCAGTGGTTAAGGCATTGGACTCTGGATCAGAAGTTCAAATACCAGCACCATAAAGCTGCTGGGCCCTTAAGCAAGGCCCTTAACCCTCAGTTGAAAGTTGCTCTGAATGAGGGTGTCTGACAAAATGCCATAAACGTAAATAATGTTCAGTTTTAGTTGCATTTCTAGTTGCATGAGGCCACATTTCTGATAAATCCTCAGAAAACCTGAAAAATAATCCTTTTTCATGCACCAGTATCTTTATTGTATTGTCAGTTCGGTTCATCTTTTTCGACCTTCTCACCCGATCCATATCATCTGAAACGAGCAGCACCACGAGCAGGTGGCTTTGCTTTTAAAACAGAAATCGGCTCCCATATACAGTGATTTGTGAGCATTTCTTTATGCAAATGAGCCTGGGCTTGCACGTCGATTTAGAACGTGTGGGTTTTATCAATAGTCCCCGTCACGGACGAGCATAGGCATGGGATGAAAAAACGGTTTCATGGCGGCTCTTTAGTAAATTTAGTACCTCTTTTATACAAACGAGAGCGCAGAGCCTGCGAAATAAATCAGATCTAGCCATTAGAGACCCAAACGCTACATCGCAGCATCACTGTGTCACGGAGAGCTTCACTATACGGTTTAGCACTTCTTCACCCACGACCTGAAGGCTCTCCAGAGGGTAGGGAAGTGCAGGAAAAAAAACGCAGAATTCTTCACATGCAGAGACGGCGCTCAGAATAATACCTCGACCTCAGACAACTAACTAACTACTTTCAAAAAGCACCATCTGGCAAACACTTTCCGAGCATCCAGTCATAAACAATCTGGCCAAAGGACCACCTACCCACCAGACCATTACCTTCCCAAATAGCCCACCTAAAAGCCAGGTTCCTTCTGTCACGGGATGTAAACAGATGCAATTGCAAAAAGCAACCAGGACCAGGTTGCAAACAATCCGAGAAATCTTTTAAGCATCAGGTGAACCGTCTAGAGATAGTAATAATCTCAATATTTTGAATCTCAAGAACAAAGGAAAAATGGCAATAACCACAATCTAAAATATAATGAAAAAGCTTTAGATCATCAGCAATGTTTTAGGTGGTAAATAGTTCTTGAGTTGAAGTTCTGACACCTTCTTTTAAGTACTTTGTCTATTTGTGGAGCACTTTTAGAGCACAGACTCAATACAGCGCCCCCTGGAGCACACCGGTGTTCCTAATAAGTTGAACGATGAGTAACTATTTCTTTTCTGAGTTCTGATCAGCGTTGATTAACGCGAGTAGAACCTGATGGTTCTTTATACAGGTGTGTGAACCTGAAGGGTTATTATAGTGTAGTTCAGTGAATGTTCAGACAGTTCCTTTCTTCCCCTTTGCTGTTCTATGGAAAGCGCCTGGTATGACGTCTGATTGTTGCCAATGAAGTGTGAAGACTATGTTAGGAATACAATCTGTCAGTGGTGCCAGTGTCAATCAGGCTAATCTGGGAAAAGAAAAAGATGTGATTGTGAAGGTTGGTTTTCCCGAGCTGTTACTTTTGAGCTCTTGAGCAAGGTCTAAACCACTCAGCTCCAATGCAGGAAGTTCTTGCAGGTGTATGAGGAGGAGATCGCAAGATGTAAACAATGATTTGAACCAAGAAAGGTGCTTTTTACTTGTCACATGTACAGTACATTACAGCACAGTAAAATTCTGGGGTCAGGCCGATGGAACACAGAGAGCCCCAAGAGTGGCAGCTTGGCGATACAGGAACTTGAACCCCCGACCTTCTGATCAGTAACCCAGAGCCTTAACCTCAGAGCTTCCACTTTCCCAGTTCCCAATTCCTAGGGAATCCCAGTGTCTTACGATTTGCTCATGTGCAGTAGTGGAACGTGAGCGTTTTCAGACGTTTCACTTTTGGAAACGATTAAAAATGAAAGTGTGGGCGCAGAGCGTTTTTAGATGAAATCGCCGTTTTCAGATGTATCCGTTTAGACTTGGTTTCTCACAGAGATCACATCCTGACATGTTTTTTCACACCAGTGCTATGCAGGTGACACCCCCCCCTGATCTTCTACTTTCCTGTTGCAGATGCTCATGTTTCTGCACAAAACACAAAGCATGTCCAGCAAACATCTGATCACAGCCGGCAGCTCATCATCGAAAAGTTCATCCCAGCAAGGCTTTATGAACTGCCAGACATCCCTGGAGATGCATCTGCCCCATCTCAAGGTCTTGTAAACTCCCTGCTGATCCCTAGGGAGCGTTTGTTCTGTTCCTTGTCATCTCAACATTGCACTACTGCAAGTTGTTCCTGACAGGTATTCCCTTGCGTGCTATTACCCCCTGCACATGATCCAGTAAGGCTTGTTTTTCAATCTGCAAAAAAAGTTAACCCCAGATTGGAGAAGCAACCTGGCTCGACTTCAACCTCAAGCTGTACTGTTTTTGCCATTTTTGTTCTGCCAACCGATTGTCCCACCAAACTAGTGGGGTATTCGTTCAGTCCTACTTGCACAAGGAAAAAAAAAAGGCTTTTGTATTTTGCCTCTCCAGATAAATGCAAATACAAGGAGGTGTACGAAAACAGGAAATTTTGGAACTAGGAGTTGGTGACCCTGGAACATCTGCGATAGTTGGGAACCAGAATGAGCTCGTTTCGAACCCTTTGCCATTAGTTAGAATGGAACAGTGGATGAACGTCTGCTGTAAAAGCCTTCTATAAGAATTGTGATAGTGTAAATGCTGCACAAAGGGAATTTCAGCATCTTTACCAGTTGGAATGTCGAATGTTGTGCGATATTGAATTAAAATAATATCTCTAATATATATATATATATATATATTTTTTTTTTAAGATAACGATAATTAGACCATATTTTCCTGAGTGTGTTATTGTGCTGGTGCCTTAAGGACCATGGACAGCAGACTCAATTTATTTATTTTTATTCATATTCAGTTTATAGCAGAATTTAAAAGAGACTCATGTTTTCTAATAAGTTTAAATTGATTTTTTTAAAACATTCATGGGGATTTTTCTAACCTTTATACATTTTTTGTTTAAAATTGCGCATCATAATTTTGAGTCAAATGCCTACATTTAGAACATTTAGGAAGAAATAAATGTTTGTGTGATATAATTAACTACATGAAATGATATAAATGTACACATTTTCTGGCCACATATCTTAAATTTTCAGATCATTCTAAATGCATTGTAATAGAATAAATCATGCAGTGAAGAGTCTATAAGAAAAATATTATATTTTGTTTGTATATGATTGAATGAATGAATGAATGATGATAATTTCCCTAAAATTTCTAATTTCAAATCCATAAATTCCTTGGTGAGTTTAAAAAAATGCCCCAGATGAAGTTCTTATGGAAATGTTCACCGGAAAGTTTGCAACCCTAATGATTTATATGTAAATTGCTCCATTTTGCTAAATTATGTACTGATTTTTGGCGGTTAAATTATTAGCAAATTACACATGAAATGTTCCACATTTCTCAAACGGAGAAAGAACAAAAAACATTCGTCTTTTTTTTATTCTCAAAATAACAGCCAAAAAAAGGGTGGCTGTAGAAAGAAAAGCAGACGGAGAGTGGACCATTTTCTCTAACGACTTTTTCCTCATGGTTGTGTGAATGAGGTACGGTGGACATTATGGTCCATTAGGCTGAACGGTTAAGACGAGGATGATGAGTGATGATCACAGGTCTGAGATTTCTTGCAATCAACCAGAGAGAGTGGAGAGTTAAACTGGGAGGGTACGAACGTGGGTGGGTTTCCTTTGAGGAAGGACAGCATGTGAGCGTGATTACGAGGTGTGTGTTGATCTTCCTGCAAGGTCAGAGCAAGGTTTCGACGCAAGACTTTGCTAGCAATGTTTGTTTGACGTTTGTCTAGAGTTTGAAAAGTCAAAACGGCCTGGAAAAAACGTTGTACGCCACTTAAACGCCAACGCTTCTTCATCAGACATGCCGCGACACAAACATATGCAGCGTATCAGACGCTGATGCTTTCAGCCAATCTGTGTTTATTTCTGACTGCACCGAACGCGTGTTGGTCAACGCGACACACTCGTGAGCTGAAGTGCAGCTGACATTCGGCAGAAAGGCCTTAATGCAATCCGGAGCGTTCACGCGGCGAAGGGTTTAGCGCCGCAACCTCGGATGTTTCTTAGTACGTGCCTGCTGAAAGCTCGTGATTATCTTTCGCACGTCCTTGATGAGCATCCAGGAGCTTTCGGGGTGACTGAGTGGTTCTTTATTGTCACGTGCGTTTGAACCGCTTTTACTGTTGCACTTTAACAGGTACTTCGGACTAAACACGTTTAGATGCAAGGGCATGAAATTTT
>NC_139602.1:902712-910212 GCF_946808225.1 Silurus aristotelis
CATTACCTGACCTGGAGCTCATGTCATGTCATGTAGAATTACAGGAAATGTTACACCTGATGTGTTCATGTGTGTTTCCTGTTTCATGTGGTGGTCCATCCCAGGAGTAAAAGTCTAACATTATTATAGATAAAATAATACATTATAATATAATATTCTTGATGAACTTCCTGAGTTCCAGAGGTATCTTCTTACCGGCGTCTCTCTTTACAAAGCGTTTCCAAATGCATCTGCTTGCAGGGTTTATTACCTCCAAAACCTCCATTAATGAGGACGCACCATCGGCTCCCTGTTTCAGTGAAGAAGCGCATTTAAATCCCACGTTCCTGCATCTCAGAACTCGAAGAACTGTGTATCTATATCTTCATACCCCATTATCTTCTTCTGTCCCTCACACAAGTGCTCGCTTACACTTTTTTGTTTTTCTCTACACCTGCGTTCCTCACGTTTGGCTTTAGAAGCTTTCTGGCAGAACTTTGTTTAATGTTGTGTTAAGAAATGAATAGTTAAGTGCGGTTCATCATGGACACCTGACCATAAGATTGCGTTATGCTTCTTTTTGAACATCCACATCGAGTCTCCATTTGCTCTTCTGGGAAGATGATCCACCCCCCCCCTCTCCCCCCCCCCCTCCCTCCCTCTCTCCCTCTCCCCCCTCCTTCCCCCCCTCCCCCCCCCCTCTCTCCCCCCCTCACTCTCTCCCTCTCGCCCCCCTCTCCTTCCCCCCCTCCCCTCACTCTCTCCGCCCCTCACTCTCTCCCGCTCCCCCCCCCTCTGATGCACCCAGAATCCATTTGCATTTATTGTTGTCGCTGTTTGTATGAAATCTTATTATATGTAGTATTTTCATTATTTCGCTTCTTCCAGAGCACCGAAGTGAAACCTAATCAGAAATCTTTTTTTTTTTCACCCATGTTTAGTGCTTTCAGTCCCGGGGGCTAAAGGGATGAATGATTTTCTTTTTTGGAGTAGAAGGAAAAAAAAGAAAGAGGGAGAAAGGAGGATGAAGAAGGGGCAGGGTTTGAAGGGGTGGTGGAATTGAAGAGGGGGGGGGGGGGTATTAGTACCATTAGTACCATAGGATAGAGAATGAGATGAAGTCACTGAAAAACGAGTGACACTGAGGTGAAATTTGGTGGGAAGGGAGATGAAAAAGCAACTTGTGTTTAAAACCGGCTGTGATTCTTGTAGTCATGAAGTTGTGGATAAAAGAGAAAGAAAATAGAAATCAATAGGAAGAAACGGCAGGCACTTGCATAAGCACTCAAACTCCACTCCTGATCTGGTGTCATATTTAGGGTGGGAAAGGGATGGAAAAATATCCGGAAACTTTTAACGGAAACTTTATCTGGGGAATTTTGGAAATATTCCAAGCTGGAAACTTACCAGGAATTCGGGGAAATGTATATAAACTGTATCGAATATATATACAAATAAAAACATTTTCTTTTAGTCATAAACCGACCAAACTAATCCTGATTAAATCAAATAAAATGACTTTAATGGTTAGTAAAACATTTTAAACGTAAATGTATGTAATATTTATGTTAATTAAGCGAATACTCGCCGAGATGGACATGTTTCCACGTGCAGGATTGAAGAAATGATGCGTGTTATGTGATGGAGAAATGCGCAGTGCATGTAAGGGGGCGTGGCCTCAGCAGCAGATTAAGTCTGTACAGTGCACGATTTTTGCCAGTGATGTCGAATAAAATAAAAACAATGAAAGAGCAATGTGACAAATCCAACCGTGGCTCCTTCTGTCAATGTTTGGGGTTTGGATGAAAATTAGTCTTCAATGTTGCGAGTTGTTGGTAGAACCGACATGTTTTTCCATTGTTTATACACAACCCAGAGCCACTTGATTCTCCCTTTGTTTGTGATTTTGAGGCGTCTGCTCTGACCATCATGGTGTCAACAAGTTCTGCCTCCTCGTTAGATCAGGTCTTTACGGCATTAATCTGAATTCTTGTCCTGCTATCCGAGTGCCGGCGAGTTCACCTGTGAAACTCAGATAACACAAGGACAGACTCGTTCTGCTAAGCAGTTTCTCCCAAGGTCTCTTCTTTCCCGGCCTTGCTCTGCGAGGGGTTAAGGTAGCACTGCACTGTCACTGACGCTGCGTTGCGATGATCTTCATTGTGCTGTGAAAGAAAAGAAAAAGAAATACAGCTCTATTGTTTGGAGGCCTCCTTTTATACGCTTTATCAATGCAATCTTCATGCTAGGTGCTTCGGATCACACGGCTGCTGAGAGCAACACAAAATATACACCCTCCTCCCTTCGGTCTCCGACTTTCTCCCTCTCACAAGTCATCCCTTTATGACCGTCATTCATCCAAGGCCCCTGCCTTCTGAGAAGCTATTCGGGGAAAGGAAGGAATGAAGAATTTATGAGATACTAAGGAAAGAGTGAGGGAGACAGACGGAGAGAGAGAGAGAGAGAGAGAGAGAGAGAGAGAGAGATAAAGAAACAGCACGGACACGAGCGAGAGATAATGGACAAGAGGGAGAGCAGACGCCGGCGCTAACAGCTGACCTTTCGCCACAAAGCCACGCGGCATGAATTCTTCATTAGCGCGCTGCGGCTGCAAGCTCATCCCCTTCCCACTGTTATGCCTTCCAAAGAGACCAATTAGTATTGATCATCTCCTTGAATTAGTGTAGTTATGGTCGAGTGAATGGAATGCATAACGACACCAGGCCAGGCGGCTCCTCAAGCTGTGTCGAGAGTCTTTGAATAAGGAGATCCGAGGGCAGGGGGTTGGTGGGGCACGGGGGGGTGGTGAGAAGAAAATTACAAAAATGAGGTTTCTCCGACGCCGATCATTGGCTTTTAGTGACACTGATTTACATAATAGGAGATGGAACTATGTGTACATCAGACAAAAGAGCGTGGCGTAGGATTAACGGTGAGATAGCGAGGCAATTTCCGAAGGGTAGAATTACAGGGTAACCGAGGGCTGTAAAACGATTTGCAGTTTATACCTGAGACTGTAATTTCAAGCCCTGGGTGATGTGTTTTTTTTCCTCGGTGTCGTCTTCCTAGAATGAACGACTTCAGATACTCGAGTAAAACCAGAGCAGGTTTTTAACCGAAATTCCGCCTTCTTGTTGCGATAGAGAAGATCGTTCATATTTTCACGCTAACAAACATTTAGGATACAAATTTTGCTCCGACGCTGTTCCCCCCCCCCCACACACACAAGTTGCTCATCCACACTGAAACGTATGAAAACGTTTTCCGATGCGTTTTTCCAAAAATATGCGTTTTTCAATATTCCCGTGGACTTGAAATTAGACGAATGTCACCATGAATAGTGATAATGAGTCCGTAACGGTTATAATCACCCTGTGAGGGAGGTTGTAGCTTAGTGGTGAAAGCATTGGACTTTAAATAGAAAGATTGGGTTAGGGTTACACCAAGCTGCCACTCCAGGGCCCCTGAGCAAGGCCCCTCAAGTCGCTCTGGATATGGGCGTCTGTCACAAATGCAGGAGCTGAACTGTTTCCATGGCATTCTTATAGAGATCTTGTATTCTCATGCTAAGAACCTGTAGAACACCATGATATCTCCAGACACATTTCTGCCTAAACGGTGAACAGATGAAAGAAGTACGAGCTGCTTTTTCTTCCCCGGTCGAGAACAATCGTATTGTATTTTCAATTAAAGAATTCCCAGCGAGGCGGTGAAATCATAAATCCACGTAATGACTTCGGATGCAGCACCAGCCTTTCGGTACATTGAACCGAAATGCCGCAACTAGCCTACAGCACTTTAGCTAGTGAGCTATGGATAATGCGTTTATCTTTATCTTGATTTCACGTATCAGTGGTTTGCCACACGATTGGGCACGTAGCCCATTAGGACATCTGGAGTGTAAATAGTGGCCACACTAATCCACTTTGCAGGTCCTTTTCCTCCCAATGTGCAGGCAAAACCGAGGCTTTGATGTTCATCGAAATGGTTTTACACCACATCTAAACCACATCAGAACCATATCAGAACCACATCAGAACCACACCAGAACCACATCTAAACCACAAATCTACTGATATCATCTAATAGTCTAATAAGGAGTGAGTCAAGTTTGAGGTCGATTTCCAAACATGAGGTTTGAGAAGATTTCAAGTCAGAATATGCGGACCCCCGACCTCGCAAGGATCCCGAGACATCTAGAGGTTGTGCCAGCTCCAGTAGTGTTCCACCTCACGAAGATTAACGACCTTCGAAGAGAAGATGCCGACCCCGCAAGAATCCCGAGCCAGCAAGAGATCCAACTTTATGAAGATTTTCGAAATTAGATTATCAGGAACCTCTTACTCAAAATACCCTTCAACATCTGCTGTTTCTCCATCATTGAGCATTTTAATGCTCTGCCATGTTGGAGTTGGTGTCGAATCTATCATGATCTCCGATGTTGAGCTAATTTATGAACTCCAACTGACTGTAAAAAGGACATTACTCATAATCACACACTCCGATGCTCACGATATTTCGTACTCTTCAGTGTTTGTATTGTTTTAATGATTTATAATCACACTGTTGGTGTAACCCGGATGAGGATCACGTTTAAGTCTGGTTCCTCTAAAGGTTCCTTACTCATACCCAAAGTTTGCTCATCAGGAATAAACACACATACAATTATATTATATAAAGCTGCTTTGAGACAATGTCGCTTTTGAGAAGGACCATAGAAATCAAATTGAAACGAACTGAACTAGGAGATCGAACTAACCTCTAACATACAAGGTCAAGGTACAAGTCACTTCTCCAACTTTGCTACAGTCTGGTACCTTTGAAAACACAAACCAGGCTATTTAACTCTAAGAGCCATCTACTGCAATTCAATGGTTGAAGCTCTGGGTTACTGATCAGAAGGTCAGGTGCCACCAAGCTGCCACCGTTGTGACCTTGAACAATGCGCTGAACAATACATGCTTCAGGAGTGTCTTATCATGGCTGAGCCTGTGCTCTGGGATGTGCTGTAATCTGTATGATAGAGCTGTGTATCAGCAAGAATCGCCCGATACGATACGTATCACGATACAGGGGTTGCGATACGATACATTGCGATACTGTTAGCAAGACGATATATATTGGGAGATTTTGCATTTTAAGAATATCAATTTAGAAAAATGTGTAATTAAGCTACAAATTAAGCTGCGTCTGCTTATAAGCTTCGTATGTTGTTCATGAACTTTTTAAAGCCATTGTAACATTTTTTCTGCCTTAAAAAAAAAAAAAAAAAAAAAAATATCGCCGTCGGCGTACATCAGTCAACACAGCAACTACTACTGGCAGAAGTTATACACGTGATCGTTTTTACAGCAGCGCCCCCAAGGACATAAGAGATGAGAGTTTAGAGATTAGAAGAATTTCAAAAAATAAATATCGATACGGTATCGGTAAAAACATATCACGATACTCACATGTATCGATATTTTACTCCAGTCTTTACTCCAGTCTAATTCACTACATCGACAAAAGTTTGTGGACGATGACATTTGTGTGTGTTTTCTGAACATCCCATTCCACTCTTATAATGAGCTCCACTTTTCTGAGATCTCATTCAGCCACTTAGGAAAGTCAGAAAATAATGTACAGTAGGTGAGGAAGTAAGAAGGCTTGAGGTGGTGTTTACATTCATCCCAAAAGTGTTCAGAGCTCTATAGCAGGCCACTCAGATCCAACCCAAGGAAAGCAGATCTTCATGAAGCATGGTTTTTTTTTGCTTTTACATCAGTCCCGATTCAAAAATTCTGTTGTAGAATTAAAGAAACATGGAAATATCCAACAGACATTCTGAAGCTCGTGACCAGAAAAGGGTACAAAACCTACCAGGTGCTCTAAATCCCACAGGTCCGAGTGTGTGATGCTGGGACTATAGGTAGCAGTGGCAGACTGGAGAACAGCACAGTAATCACAGCCGTATGAAAGTTTGATGAAGGTCTGAAAGCGAGGATCTGAGTGCAGGCGAGTGGGTTTGAATGGAGACGATATGAGAAATTGGAAAGAAGACGAGTGTTGAGAGCATCGCGCGAGAAAAAGACCAGTGTGTTTTACGGCCAGTGTGAAGTAGAGGTGTAATAGCGTGACAGGAACAATTGTTAGACAGAAGACAGACAGCAAGGTTGTGAAGGATTCCTGAAAGCTTCGGAGGGTATAACAGCAAGTGTCTGAGAGGAGAAAGCAAGAGAGAGGGAAAAAGCTTCCGTAGTCAAAAAGGTTGGAGATATAAGTCAGGAGAAATTGGCAGGGTCTGTAGGGACGTCTATCGTGGAAATTGGCCAAAAATCATCTGGACGTAATGGTAGCAAATAGAAATAAAATCACTGTAGGCATTTCCACTTAACAAAAACAGAATAATTACTTTTCTCTCAGGCTGTAGACCAAATTTTATCTCCATCACAGAACACACAAAATGAGGAACCATCAAAGTAAGATGTGGTAAATGGTTGTAGCAGGGGGCCGTGGGGTTTATTTTCAGTAATCTAATAATCACTGCCAATCTCCCGAGCCGAAAGAGAACCTGTATAACCCAATAATTAAACCCAGCAAGTGGTTCAAACCAGGAAGTCAAACGAGGAAGCGAGGCATCAGGGTTCCTACACATTTTGTGAGTCAGAGTGAGAATCTTTGAAGTTTTTCCATGTGCATAGTCGCACAGGAGGTGGCGCTGTACTAACAACCAATCACATCTGTGCAGATCCGGTCTAGTTTCCAGTCAAAGAAAATGTAGCTTTTGGAAAACGCTCTTTAAAGTGAATACGTTTCGAAAAGCAAAAACAAATAAATTAACGGCAGACGGAAATTACGCGAGTCAAAGCTCAAATTTAATTCCATACTTTTTCAAAAATGTGTAGGAACCCTGGACATTAGGACACAACCATCGTGTAGTGTACACACACAAACTTCTCGGAGTCTAAACCAAAAATAAACGAGGGACTACTGTAGGAAATAGACCAATGAGAGAATGGGGGCGGAGACAAGACCAGTCAATACACTGAAGAATCTCTAAATAATTGCTGTCATTTGTGCGACATCAAAAATAAAAATGGACGGGATAATCGGCTCACAGCAGGACAATATCGGGATATTTGGAAATAATGCGGCGTTTTTGTAGTTAAACAAAAAACATATTTTAAAAGTGTGGTGATTTTTTTTCCCACCAAAAAATATCCTTTTTTTCATTTACATCTTTTTCGGTCATCTGTTTCCAATTAATCAACCTGAAAAGAAGAAGAAAAAGAAGAAGCTGGAGGATGTGTCCCACATTCAGACATGCAGAGGAACGTGCTGTTCGCCTTCTTCTGAATACATGACCATATTAGTGTACACTAATTGTACTGAAAGGAAAGAAGAGAGGGAGATACATGGAGGACAATCATCAAGTCAAATGGTGTAGTATGACATTCACTATGTGCCAAAAGTATTTGGACACCTGTTACACCCGTCTGCTTCTTCTCGTAACTGTTAGCAAATATTCGGACGAACATA
>NC_139602.1:915212-997712 GCF_946808225.1 Silurus aristotelis
GGAGGAGAGATGAAGAGAGTGTGAATGGAGACTGGGGAGAGATGGAGGAGAGATGAAGAGAGATTTAAAAGAGACTGAAGAGAGATTGAGGAGAGACTGGGGAGAGATGGAGGAGAGATGAAGAAAGAGTAAAGGGGAGACTGGGGAGAGACGGAGGAGAGATAAAGAGAGACTTAAAAGAGACTGAAGAGAGATTGAGGAGAGACTGGGGAGAGGCGGAGGAGAGATTAAAAGAGCGTGAGGGGAGACTGGGGAGAGGTGGAGGAGAGATAAAAAGAGACTGAAAAGAGACTGAAGAGAGATTGAGTAGAGACTGGGGAGAGACGGAGGAGAGATGAGGGAAGACTGGGGAGAGACTGAGGAGAGATAAAGAGAGACTGAAACGAGACTGAAGAGAGATTGAGTAGAGACTGGGGAGAGACAAAGGATCGATGAAGAGAGAGTGAAGGGAGACTAGGGAGAGACGGAGGAGAGACTAAGAAGAGACTAATTACTAATTAAGGCAGTCTAACAACAACCTTTCCTTTATTTCCAGCTGTGAGGCAGAGGCCAATGTATTATAATTTCTATAGTCTTTTTTATTTTATTTTTCTGTACAAGGCAATTATTTGGCATTTTTTTAATATTTAGTAATTTTGTTGGGGTAAATAATTGAATTTGGAGGTTTGGGGATAGACGGAGGTGCAACTCAGGCTGCATCACACCATCGGATCATTGATTATTTTTCCGTAACGGCGTGTTTTATTCCTTATTTCTCCTCTGAGCTTTTATTACAGTGTCGACTTCCTGCCTGGAGATTAGATACTAAACCTGGAAGCAAGACAATAATGAAACGTCAAAGAGTCGTATTGAATGTAAACCGTTATTGATTGTGCAGGTGTGTGAGCACGCGTGCGTGTGTGTGTGCGTGGGTGTGTGAGCACGCGTGCGTGTGTGCGTGTGCGTGCGTGAGTGTGTGTGCGTGCGTGTGCGTGTGTGTGTGTGTGTGTGTGTGTGTGTGTGTGTGTGTGTGCACACCTTGTTTAAAACCAGGTGACAGGAGATTGATTTGTCTTGTGTTCAACAGACTGTGAGATGATGTGTGTATATGTGCAGGTGTGTGTGTGTGTGTGTGTGTGTGTGTGTGTGTGTTTGAAATAGGAATTTAGCTTTAAACGAGATTTCCATACTGAAGGTTTAATTTATGGCACGCCTGCTCCGCTGCGTTTTGCCGAGTTAGCACTTCACAGTCGGGTAATGGGCTTGTCTTTGAGCAGGTGCGTGCGTGTGTGTGTGTGTGTGTGTGTGTGTGTGTGTGTGTGTGTGTGTGTTATACAAATGTACACTATGTTACTTCATGGTCCTTTCTGGATTAATTATACACTTTTTTTTCCAAAAGTTTGTGGACACAGTTACCTTAATGGCAGTGTCCTCTTGCAGGAGATCAAAGCTTCCTTGAACATCCACACTGCAACATCTGCTTTAAGATTTTCACTTGGAGGACCTGTTGGATGTGTGGGATAAACAAGTCTAATCTATGGAAGATCTCAGCACAGGATTTAGAAGGTTTGCTGCTAATGTCCTGGTGCCAGATTCCATAGCATGCCTTCAGAGTTCTGCTAGAGTCCAGGCTTTGATGGATCAAAGCCGTTTTGGAAGTACAGTATGCCTGTGTGTGTGTGTGTGTGTGTGTGTGTGTGTGTGTGTGTGTGTGTGTGTGTGTGTGTGTGCGTGCTCATACTGTGCTGTGAAAGTATAGATGATATTGGGTCCTGGTAATTGCATTAAAGCTATAAAACTAGTCATTGGCCTTCTCCACTCTCTGAATTTATGACGGGATCTGCTGTGGAGCCCCTGAAGCAATGACCCTCAGCCTTCAGAAGGAGCAGAAACCTGTAGAGAAGGTGTTCTCTATCGCGATTGTGTCCCAAAGCGAGAGAAATCATTTGTCCATGCTGTGTTCCTTCCATTACTGTCCTCAACCCATCATTTTTCAAAGTAGCAGGAGAGCAAAAGCTTCTCTCTCACTCACTCACACACACACACACACACACACACACACACACACACAGCCATACTATAATGACTTATACACATTGAAATGTGTACCACATGATTGCTCTCAAACTCCATAATGCACATGAACCTCTGCTTCATTACACAAATCCATCCTCACTCCCATTCAACACTTCCTGTGTCCACGCTTTCGATACGAACAGAGCAGGAAGGAAATGAGGTAAAAGGTGATTCATCTCCTCTGCAGTAGCTTTGCCACTGGGCTGATTGCTGCCACCATTAGAGAGAGTGTGTGTGTGTGTGTGTGTGTGTGTGTGTGTGTGTGTGTGTGTGTGTGTGTGTGTGTATACAAGTGTATGTGCGTCACTGCCATAGGGTTTAGCACAATTCCAGTCTGTATTACACACCCTCTCTGATCTACATACTGATGTTCTCGTTTTGTACGGGTATACACACCTTCACCAACCTTCACTAATCTGCTCGACTGTCCACCAAGAATCGCAGAAGCATGAAATATTTCCTTCTCCCTTCTGGAAGATCTCGAATGGCCTGCTCAAGATTCCAAACCCTATTTGGGATGAATGTGAACACCACCCCAGGCCTCCTCACCTACCTGACTTTACAAAAAAAGTAAATCTCCACAAAATCGACAAGATCACCATCTCCCCCGTGTTTACGATGATGTCTTGTCCTTTTTTTTTTCACCCGCCAGACATCAAGGTTCCACTGATTCATCGTTCTACAACAGTGAGAGAGAGAAGACGCAGATGCGGCAACCTTTTACACCTGGAATGTAGCACAGCTTTTTATAGTGTATAACATTAAAGCTGGTGTACGCGCTAACCGTCAGATCGATCAGTCTGCCCTGAACATCACGAGCTTCTCCTCATTCTGCTCAAACACCTGTTTCAATTGTGTTTTCAGGCTCACACAGAGCTCCACAAACCCAAGCTCCAGATGCAACACCGTAGATCATCAGAACAGATGAGTCCAACAGCATCCAACAGGTTTCACTGCGAGTCATGATGGTTTGGGTTTGTCCCAATAGAACCTGCTGTAGCTCCAGCTCATATCTGACTAAATCTGCTTTGTTCCAGACATCATACGGTCCTGCATGCACAATGCACAACTGCATCAAGCACCCCTGCAACAACACTGCACACCTGCAACAACACTGCACACCTGCAACAATGCGGCACCCCCACAACAATGCGGCACCCCTGCAGCAACACTGCACTCCTAGAACACTGCACACCTGCAACAACACTGCACACCTGCATAATTAAACATGGTATATCTGACACTGCACACCTGCAACACTGCACACCTGCAACACTGCACACCTGCATAATTAAACATGGTATATCTGACACTGCACACCTGCAACACTGCACACCTGCAACACTGCACACCTGCATAATTAAACATGGTATATCTGACACTGCACACCTGCAACACTGCACACCTGCAACACTGCACACCTGCAACACTGCACACCTGCATAATTAAACATGGTATATCTGACACTGCACACCTGCAACACTGCACACCTGCAACACTGCACACCTGCAACACTGCACACCTGCATAATTAAACATGGTATATCTGACACTGCACACCTGCAACACTGCACACCTGCAACACTGCACACCTGCAACAACACTGCACACCTGCATAATTAAACATGGTAAATCCGTGACACTGCACACCTGCAACACTGCAAACCCACAACACTGAACATAGAATGCAATCACATCTGCAACACTACACAATTGTGAAACTTTGCAAATCTAACACTGCATAACTGTTACATAACACAACTGTAATGCCACACATCTGTAACAAGCCATAGTTTCACTCATTTACAGCTTCGCTTGCTGTTAGAATTTTCTTGCCCTGCTTGGTTTAAGGTGAAGTTTTTATGTTTTTAATCCAAATGGCTCCATGAGAAAGCCACTTTAAACATCTCATACTTGGATAAAAGGTTCGGCTTTGTCACTATTCCTGCACATAAAGCCAAAAACCTGAGCCTGGGTCCTTCTTTTTACCAGTAACTGTCTATCTACATGTCGAAACCCCTCCAAGGCTATAAAACAGTTCGCTACGCTAAGCTCAGCTTTATCAAGCCAACATCGAAGTTTTCCATGAAGAACTTTAGCTCTCTACTTAGAGGTTAATGTTTTAATAAATAGACAGAGGACGTGTCTCGGCTGGGGGAGTGAGGGGTGAAAATGTAGTTCTCACCAAGAAAAGAGCAGTTTAATGGAAAATGTCAACTGAGTAAATGAAAATTTGATTCTCTCTTCATGAGAAGGCCAAACTGTTGCCTGATGACATCTGCAATCTGCAGCCCAGACCATCTTTGTTTAATTTTCCACTTGACTAAATCTGAATCAGTGGAAATGTAAAGCCTGCCAACCTCGACTCTGAACACGAACAGTTGGGCATTACGGCTGAAAGTCATTCCATTCACCTGCTTTTTCTAACTGCTGGTCCATAATAAGGTCTAACTGAGCTGCACTGAGCTGCACTGAGCTGCACTGAGCTGCACTGAGCTGCACTGAGCTGCAGGTTCGAGAAGAATAACATCCACTCTGAGTGAAAATTATTATTTACAAATTATCCTGTGATCTTCATTGAAAGATTTATTTCAGATTTATATTTAATTCCATTCATGAAAAAAAATCTATGCAACATAGGCACATCTGTAACACTGTAACAACACACCTGCAACAGGGAACACCTGTAACACTGTACTCCTGTAACAACACACCTGTAACATGACACACCTATAACACGGTATTCCTGAAACACGACACACCTGTAACATTGTACTCCTGCAACAACACACCTGTAACATGGAACACGTAACACGGCACACCTGTAACATTGTATTCCTGTAACACCACAGATGTAATACAGCACACCTGTAACACGGCACACCTTTAACAACACACTTGTAACACAGTACTTCTTTAACAACACACCCGTAATATGGCACACCTGTAACAACACACCTGCAATACGGCACACATGTAACATAGCACAAATGTAGCACACCTGCAATAACACGCCTGTAGCACGGCACACTTGTAACACTGTATTCCTATAACACAACACCTGTAATACGGCGCACCTCTAACACAGTACACCTGTAACAACATATCTGTAACACTGCATAACCATGACATGCACATCTCTAATGCAACAACGATAACATGGTGCACCTGTAACACATGTAACACTGCACACCTGTAACAGGCCACAGTTCAACATGACATATGTAACATGACAGATCTGTAACAAGGCACAGCTGTAACACGGCACATCTGTTACACTCCTTAACCGCAGCTACGGCTCTTGCTTCATGTCCACCTAAAGAAAGCGATGCAGCAGAGCTTTATTCCTATAATCTGTCTGATCTCATGTGTGTGCTCAGATTCAACAGATCAAACATCCAACCCCCTTCAGCTTTGAGACTAATCTCAGTCTTGTTCATCGATGACTACGGATTATATTTCCTTTCACATCGCTGAAAAACCGAGCAGCAGATTCGCACCTGAATTGTTTAACACGTACAAATATTTCACTACAAACCCGTTTCTTTGCATCGATTAAACCAAGAACGGATCCATTTCTGTTGAGGAAAGAAAAAAGAGTGACATTTCTCATGCAAAGCTCCTGAAAGAAATCTAGTAGATTTGCGGTTTGTCATGAATAGGTATCAGTGGTCATGTTTGATGCTTTACTTTAGGTTCCTTCAGAAGCACCATGTGGTTTTGTGTGAAAGTTGTAAGTAGATTTAGATCACGGCTCCACGCCGTCCCTGGAGGGAGAAGAAATCGGTCCATTTGAATTCCCAGTGATGGAGGGAATCCAATTATTTATTTAAGCTCTCTGTAATTTGAGTTTTTTTTTTTATTATTATCTGTATAAAGTATAAAGCAGCCTTGGGGTCTGCACTAACCTCCTGCTCCATCACCATCACCGAGACGAGAATAGAAAGAGACAAGAAAAAGAAGAGGGAAAAAAAAAAGGAGGGATGCAATTCCCGAAAAAAATGCGACTTCTTTCATCTCGCTCGTTTTTTTGTTTTGTTTTTTCACAGGGTCGCTCGCGTATCGATCTCGCTTTGTTTGGAGACGCCGGTTATGTTGCGGCTTGTGGATTGTGTACACGCTGCGTTAGACTTCGAGGACCCTATCAAGCGAGGACCTTCTGCCATCCTTCGTGCGAAGGCTCGCGTCCGATCGCTGCAGCGTCAGATCTTTTAGTTCATTGATTTCCTTTCAAGGCACAACAACTAATGTGTCACTTTATTGTCTGTACTGTCACTTGATGTCCTGTTAGGTAGCTGCCATCATCTTGCCAGCTTCTGCTTCCTCTGGCTTCCTGTGTGTGTGTGTGTGTGTGTGTGTGTGTGTGTGTGTGTGTGTGTGTATCAGGTATGGGGTTTTATTAGCTAGGCTTAATATATACCATGTGCCAAAGGTTTGTGGACACCCGACCGTATGATTCCAATGTGCTCCTTCTTGAACAACCCATTCCACATTTAGTTTCCATTTGCACTTCTAATGAGCTCCACTCCTCTGAGATGATGTTCCACTAGACTTTGGCACTTTGCAAGATTTAAAACTAGCACTTTGCTGCTTTCAATGGCTTCATTCTCATTCCACATTCCATGAGCGGGATTAAAGCAGGCCAGAATCGAGTTTGGAAATGAGCTTCAAGATCTGCATTGGCTTTTAGATATTCTGATTAATAGTCACCATTTGCAAATTATAAGAATGTAACCTGACAATAAGATTTCCTTCCTGAAGATCACATTAAGTCTCCATTTGCTCCATAAATTCCATTCTTCTGGAAAGATGCTCCACTAGATTTTGAGGAGATTTGTGAGATTTTATTCAGCCACAGGTTGAGGTAGATGAGAAAGTGAGAAGGTCCGGTGTGGTGTTCACATTCATCCCAAAGTTGTTCAATAGGGTTTGAGCTCTATAGCTCAAGCTCAAGATCTTCCACACAAATCCAACTCATTGGAAAAAGTATATCTTCAAGGAACTGGCTTTGTGCAGAGGAGCACAGGTTTGAGTCTCCTTGTTTGGTGCTCCCTGTGACTGTGCGAGAAGCCTTGTGCTGCCATCTGTTGGCATGTTACAAAACTAGTTGAGACTTTTTGATACCACCACGTATCATGAATTTGTATATAATGAAATCAAAGCATCCTAAAGTTGTTCGGCTTTAATCACGCTGATAAGGAGCACAAGATCTTGTCCGTGAAGCTGCGGATCTCCACGGAGGAATTTTCAACCGATTATTCTTCCGCTATGCAAAATTAATCGGCTTTCTCTCTCAAACACAAGCCGTAAACATCTCTCGGAATTCTCCCGTCTGTACTTCACTCGAGGACTGAATGGGGACGATGACACTCGGGGTAAGAGGACCTTGAGAGCTGCACCGAGTCCCTGCAGTGCAGAAGAATCACATCCTCACACCGGTCGTTCCACAAATCATCAACGCGTCTCAGTTCCAATGAATTCCTCTCCGTTGCTTTTTTCGCCCCCAAACTCGGAGCTTCAACTTGAACTGCGAGCTCGTTTAACTTCGCTAAAGATGATGTAACGGAAAAGCAACCGCATCGATCCCGAGCACCTTAGCATCCTTTTCACACACATCAAATACGCTGTTGGATTAGACAGTGAGTGTTTATTGATCCGGGATAAAGAACACGATTGTCCTTTAAATGCTCCAACCTGCTTTTCCTTCTGCAGTTTATTTTGGGAGAGAATAAAATATGGCATGCAGATTTCTAATTTTTGGAATTAGACTGTAGATTGGATGTTCTGTAGATGTTTCCCCAGAACGTTGATCTGATGGAGGGCAGGATGTTTTGCTTGCCAGCTAACCAGAGCCTGAAGTGGCCATGAAACATGTGTAACAAATTCAATCCATGTTTTGTTTTCTCAGAAACATATTAAGTGGCAGACCTCAAGTTTGTTTAGTCTCCGCCTCGTGTTTTATTTACAGCTAGGGTTAATTTAACATAGAATATTAATTGTATAACACACACACACACACACACACACACACACACACACACACCCCTGTATTACCTAAATGGGGTCTAAAAAATTTTTTTACTTAAATTAATTTAATTGGCACAAAGTAAATTGTTTAAATAAAATGAAATAAATGGAAAAATCACTCAATTTAATACAAATTTTTAAAAAAACTATTATTGCATTAATTACATTTATTTTATTTTAATATACAATTTTTTTTTTAATTCATTTAAAATTGTTTAAAAATAATTTTAATTGTTGATGTTTACAATTGTTAATTATATATATATATATATATTAAAAAACACAACAACAACAAAAATAAAAATCATTTGTTTTGCATGTCGCCCCCTAGCTGTACCGAAATTGTCCCGGACCGTGACTAAAAACCGAGGTATGTACCAAACGGGAAATTTTGTGTACATCTAACCAGGTTATTTATTCATATACATCCTACTTAATGTAGATATCTGAATATCCTGATACATGACTAGTATCTGCCAGATGTTCCTCCAGCTCCTTTAGGTTTCTTGGAGGCCGATGGACATCCTGAGTTTGGGAATGTCGCATCTATGATGCATCTATTTTCTTTCACAATGATACATATTCACGAGCTCTTGATGGACCACAGCTTTAGCATCGGGATGAAACGAAAGCGAGATGTTTTTAAAAAATTGCAGCAGATATATAGGATTATTTAGTGTTCATATGCTTGAACGTGATTGGTGGATTCAGAAAGTGGACTCATGGCTTATTATGGAACAAGATTATGGCACGCAAACTTTTTTCTGGTCCTCAGTTGATCATTTGTGGTCGTTAGCTCACGTTAACGATGCTGATTTTTGGGTTCCTGTGTGTCGATATCTATTGCTAAAATTGCTACAAACGAGAAATGAAGCACTTTGAATCGATAAACCCGACCCTTGCGTCGAGAATCGCGGCAGAGAAACACGTTTCGAATGCAGTCTTTATGTGAGTGGAGCAGAAGAGAGTCCACCGCTTTCCTTCTCGTCATCGTGAGCCGGCTCATTTGATTAAAAAAAGCAGAGAACTCGGCCCAATTTCACAGCACCGTGACCCCGTATGCGCCATTAATGCAGAGCCCGTAGCGTCTTCTACGTGGTGCGCACTCAATTTATCCAGCGAGTTCTGGCCTGACGGAGAAAATCAGCTTTCTCTACAACACCCCCACAACCCGAAAAACCTTCGTCATAGAGGCAGAAAATTAACGGTTTAATTTCCGCTGAGCTCGTAGTAAAGGAGGAGGAAGAAAAAAAAACCGTGCAGCTACAGATCGACAGTCAGCACTTTTTCCTGCTACGGCGTTAGAATATCCAAACAAAACTGAGGATTGCTGCGAATAGAATCCACGCTGGCGGGATGGATTTATAGCTTAATAATAATTATAATATCATTATCAGATAAGAAGGCGGAGCTCTGCATGGATGAAATGAAACTCTGATCATGAAGTAAGAGTTTTTTGGAGGATAGTGATGCATGAAGGACAATGGATCCTTCAGAATTTTCTCTGAACCTCAAGATGGTGTTCCAATAAATTTTGTGGGAGATTCGCGAGATTTCGTTCAACCACATAGTAAAGTACTGATGTAGGTGAGGAAGTAAAAAGGTGGCATTCCAATTTACATTAATGGCATTTTAAAGACACTAATATGCCAAAGGGCCCAACAGTGACCCTTGGTGGTGCTGAGATTCGAATTTGTGACCTTCCAATCCAGAATCCAATGCCGAGCTGCCACCTTCCACCCTAATTCATCCCAAAGATGTTCAATAGCAGGCCACTCAAGATCTTTCACACACATTCAACCCATGGAAAGCAGATCTTCATAGAGCTGGATTTGTGCACAGGGGTATTGTCATGCTGGAACAGATTTGAGTCTCCAAGTTCACATGAAGGGAACATGTCAAGCTCCTGCAGAGACGTCCTTCACAACTGTGTGGCTCCGAAATTGTAGTAAGAAGAACATTTCATATTACTGGAAAAATCAAGCGTCCGCATACTTTTGCAAAACCGCGGAGGTCTTCTAGCTTCTCCGGGCTGCGTTTCTGCATTCATCTCGTTACGTCTTCATCCTGGACTGTAAGCTTTAATTGCTTCGTATTGATTTCGTCCTCGAGCTGTGCTGCTTTTCCTACCTGTGTTTGTTTATTACATTCTCCAGGACGCTGTGTTACCCAGGAACGGGAACAGCTGTGATGGGATGCTAACTGCGAACTGAATTGTATATATACACACACACACACACACACACACACACACACCGACGTGACCAATTACAATCCCGAGATATTGACGTCGGAAAGCCGAGCGTAGAAGCACGGAGCGAATCAAGAGGGTGTAGAGAACAATCCATGATTTTATTTATTTATCTCTTTTTTTTTCTTCTTCTTCTTCAATGGCATCAATACAAATTAAGATGTAATTGCGTTTCTCATTTGCAGGGTTCTGATGGAGCTTTGGAGTTCGGAGTGTGTTGTCAACAGGAGCATATTTTCTTTTCCTTTTTTCCCCTTAGTGTTATTTAAATAAAAACCTCAGCTTTTTTATGTTTGCGCATAAATTCGGGTTTCGTATCTCGATCGCGGCGAAATAAACATCGTGTAAAGTTAATATAATGTTTATTTCAGCCTCCAGCTAAAAGAGTTAATTAGCTACGCTTTAGAAATAAATATATAAATAAAATGTATAAAGGCTTTAGATTTGACACGGTTTTCCCCGCAGGGAAAGGATTCCTAACGTAGATGCGCCTTTTTCCCATCTGGAAGTTTCTTCCGTCTAAACATGGAGACCTACAACTTATATAATATTGCCTAAAAGTATTGGGACACCTGCCTTTTTCTTCCCATATGTGCTTCTTCTCCAAACTGTTTCCATAAAATTGTAGGTACACAATTGTATTAGAGGTCTTATGGATGCAGGAGCATGAAATTTTCCCTCCACTCCATTTTGGTTCCTCAGAGGTTCTTCGTTCTTTTTTTTTATCCATCTTAGGCTGCCCCCTGGTATGGCGCTGTCCAGCACAAAGTGCTGAAAATGAATAAATGTATAAATGTTATTCCTCTGTGGGTGTAAAGGACGTGGTGAGGTTTCTACAGCGGCGTGTGAAACATTTTACTGTAAAAAGATTTCAACGTGACAACCCGCAAACTCAAACGCGTTCGCAATTCGCACCTGATCTCATTTGCAGGCTCATTCTTACAACCTTTCATGGATTAGTTTTACCAGGTGAGTTAAAAGCGGGAAAAAAAATGTTCAGGCAAATTTTCAGTCCCTGGACTACGAGTGAGAACAAGCGCATTAATTAATCGAACATTGTCTCCTAATTGCAGAATTTTGTAAAGTCAGGTTGTGTGAAGACAGCGACGTAGAAACGCTTGTAAAGCTAAAATTGCGGTGAGATGGAGCGGCCTCGTTAACGTTTCTGCGAGTCAGTGAATAAACGCTGTCAGATTAAACCGATGCAATGCTCAATGGATGGCTTTTCTGAAGACCACTTCCTTCTTGCTTCTTCCTCTCTCACCACTGCCTCATTTCTCACACCAAAGCCTCATTGTCTCACACCACTGCCTCATTTCTTTCCTGCCTCATCCTCTGCCAAACCCCCTCTCACACCACTGTCTCCTCCTCCTTCTGCACCACCTCCTTTCTCGCCATTGCCATACCTCCACTTGCACCACTGCCTCCTTCTCTCATCCTCTCACACCACTGTCTTATCATCTCACACCACTGTCCTATCTCCCCTAGCATCACTGCCTCCTCCTCTTGCACCAAACCAAACTTCCTCTAGCACCACTGCCTCGTCTCCCCTCGCACCACTGCCTCGTCCCCTCACACGTCTAAAATGTCTGGAAATCCTGTTTCATCTGAACAGTACCTGAAACCCAAAACTGCTAAAAGTCCTAAATAAGTATTTCTTCAAGCAATGCTGCCATTTGAAATCGGCATCACCACACACCCGAGTCTGACAGCATGACTTCCGTATGACTTATTCTCATTCTCTCCATCTTTTCCTATTTACGTACAATCATCCGTGCGCTCGCTGCCGAGCGAAACGTTTCAATATAAAACTTCACAATTTCCTGCAGCTCAACTCGGACCCAAATAAGTGCGAAATATCTCGAGCGCCGTCAGCATTTTTCACTGCTTTAATATTCATCTCTTTAGTTACCAGCTTTTTTCCCCCCATATAGTAAATCAGATTCTGTACGTCTCAGCAAGCAGAAGTATAAATGCTTCAATTCTTTGGTTGCCATATTGCTTTAAATGAGGTATAGTATGTTTGGTAGTAAAGTGGGTTGGCACTAGGACCATGAAAACTCATTTTAGGGCACAGTGCTAGCTTTTTATTTTGAAGGTTATTGAAAGTTTTATTTACTTTGTGCTCCTGAATTAGTTGCTGTATTCTATACAGCACAGTAAAATCTATTTGCATACCCCAGTGATGTTAGGAAGCTGGGGTCAGAGTGCAGGATCAAGCCATGATGCAGCTCCTCTGGAGCACAGAGGCTTAAGGGCCTTGCTTAAGGGCCAAAAAAAATGGCAGCTTGGAGATACTGAGGCTTGAAGCTCTGACCTGCCATTTAGTTAACCCGAAGACTGGGTTTCTGCCCAGGTCTGGAACTTTCTAAACCAGTTGTTGCATTCTGTTGATTTTGCGCTTGCCAATTATCCATTACAAGCGACAGCCACAACCAGAGCTCTTTCATTTAGACACTTATCTAATAATGGTTCAAGAAACTTTTGAGCTCAGAAAGTCTATATATATAAAAGTCTTCACAATTTTAGTATTTTGACATTATGAGCATCTTTTTTTTGTTTGCCACCTACCTACAGACTCCAAGACTGGGTTAAACACGCACAGCATCCTCAGGTGCTGGGTTTAGGCTCCTGAAGTTGTTCACATCACGTCTTCACCAAATCTTAATGGTTTCTTCTAAAAAAAATTTTTATATAAATTTTAATGGTTTTACATTTTCATTTACAGCATTTAAAAGACGCTTTTATCCAGAGCGACTTACAACTGAGCAGTTGAGTGCTAACAGAAGCTCAAGGGATTTGAACTCACAACCTTCAGATCACAAGTTCAGAGACTGAGCTACCATCTGCTCTTTCTAGGAGTTTTAATAGAAATTGTAGCGGTTTTTATGGAAGTGTCTACCAGAAGCATGCCATAGGAAACCCAAACTTGCTCCAGCTACATGAAGATCTGCTCCTCAGGGGTTGGATGTGTGTGAAGGATTTCAAATGGTGTATCTGCTATAGAGTTCAAACCCTATTGAACACCTTTGGGATGAACTGGAACGCTAACACCCAGGCTTCCTCGAATCTCCACAAATTCTCGGGGAACATCTTCCAAGAAGAGTGGAGCTCATTATGAGTGAATAGGAATGTGGAATAGGATTTTCATACTGCAATGAGTAGAAGATCTTGAGTGACCTGCTATAGAGCGCAAACTCTATTGAGCACCTTCGGGATGAATTCTGAATAAAATCTTCAGAAAATCCAGTGGAACACCTTCCAGGAAGAGTGGAGCTTATTAGAAAACCGAATGGGGACTTAACGTGGAATTAGATTTTCCAGGAGCACATAGCAATCTTATGGTCAGGTGTCCACAAAAGGTTTTCCATATATTGTACAATCAAAACATTTACAAGCCAAAACAAATCTCAAGACCAACCTGAATTACTTGGCCTGAGGTCTACACAACAAGCACATACCATCACGCTTTCCATCATCTGTGGAGTGAGAATGAAGCCATGAAGAGCCGCGTCGTCTTGTCCCACCGTGAAAACGGTCTGCGGCGTACCTTTGATCTGATCGCTCCTTCACTTCAGCCTTTCATCTCATCCTGCTGCTTTTCCCGCCACCGCATTTCAGTCGCCGTAACACGTATCATCCTGACATCTTCATCGGTTTCTAGTCGGGATCCGCTGCTACTTTGCTGTAGAGAGCGTTTCATGTGGAAGCCATTTTTCACGCTTCGGCTGCTTTGTTGATACAAAACCTCCTGTCTTTTACCATCTGCGTTCAGATGCATAAGACTTTTCATTTTGTTCTTCAGATCGAAGCTCAGTTATGAAGCCACCAGCAGATGAAGAACATCAATTATCTTGTTACGATGGCACAAGTCACCGCATGGGATATCAAGTCAACTGTCACTTCTCAAAATTGTGAGCAGCAAAAATGAGTGAACAGGAGGATCTGAGCGACATTGAGATTTCTCGAGCATTGGGTCAGAGAATCTTCAAAAAAGGGGGTCTTGTGCAAGAGTTAGTATCTACCAAAGGTTCTTCAAAGAACTGGTGCAATTCTGACTTTATTGTTTGCAATTCTGAATGTATTTCAAAATTCCAAGAAAAAGTCTGAATTGGTATAAATAATGTCGGAATTGCGAAAAAATAAGGTCAATTATAAGAAAAAAAAAAATTAAGATTGGGAGATAAAAAAAAAAATCAAGACAAAGAAAAAAAAAACAAGGATTGTGAGGAAAAAAAACTATGAATTGCAAGAAATAAAATCAAGATTGCGAGAAATAAATTCGAAATTGCAATAAAAAAGTCAAAATTGTAAGTCGGAATTGTGAGAGAAAAAAAAAATCTGTAAGAAAGTCGGAATTGTGAGAAAAAATTCAGAATTGCGAGGAATAAAATTTAAATTGCGAGGGGGAAAAAAACAATCTGTATTGTGAGAACTAGAGCATGAAATGCGAGAAATTAAAAAAGAAAAATCAGGATTGCGAGAAATAAAGTCGGAATTGCAAGAAATAAAGTCGGAATTGCAAGAAATAAAGTCGGAATTGCGAGAAATAAAGAATTGGAGTTCATTTGAGCTGGTTTTTAATTAATGATGACAAAATCGAATGCGGAATACAGAATAAGCAGCATCTGATGGCGCTGAGGTAAAAACACCAACAGAGGAAACTCAGCAAACTTTAGACTTTTCCTGACGTTTACAACAAAATACAACACCGTGCATCTGTTATCCGATATTCTGATTTTGAACTTTTCCCCCCGTCTGTGTTTGTGTTTTAAATCAATTTTCTTTCTGTCAGCATTAAGAACTATATGTTTTGGTATGGACCGGTCCTGAGTGCGCTCTTTGAAGGAGGAAAAAACCCTAACATGTATTTTGACATACTTCTGAAGGAGAACAATCGAGAGGCTGTCGATAAATAAAAGGCATCGAGTCGGAAAATATGGTGTGGAAAAGCAATAAGTTTCCATCGAAATCACCGGGGTCCGATTGCAGCAGTGCGTCAAAACCAGACTGCGGTGAAGAGCTGAAAAGGCATGACGCCACTATCGAAATGAAATCTGCTGTGAGTCATTAGAGCTGGTTTAATATTTCACTATGACGGTGCTGCATTAACATCTGCTAGTGAGATTAGTGGCTACTGGTGGGATACACAATATTTCACTCATTTACTAATAATATTCTGTTCATTGCTGTTCATTAGTGTTGAGATTGTGTTTCTTTTCCAAACGGTATTAGACGTCTTTGGATGATAAGCAGAACATTTTCCATTCAGTTGAACCAGTAGGTCGTAGCACTTTGGATCCGAAGGTCATGAGTTCAAATCCCATCCACACCAAGCTGCCATTTCTAGGCCCCTGATCAAGGCCCCTCATTTTAAATAAAATGCCTGCTTGGTTAAATGATATATTAAATAATATTTAATACTTTATAGAAATAAAATTGGATAATTCAAATAATTGCAATACACTTTATTATTTGAATTAAACTGAGTTATCAATTAAATTGTCACAAATCACATCGATTAAATACAATTAAATAAATGGAAAAATTCAATTAAATCCTTTACATTTGTAGACCCCCATTTGGGTAATACAGATGTGTGTGTGTGTGTGTGTGTGTGTGTGTGTGTGTGTGTGTGTGTGTTTCACATTTATTATTAAACATTCTGAAGATATGATCTACTTAACTGTTCTACTTGTTTCAGCAAACTTAAACAAACGTCTTCATTCCTTCCATCAATCATTCATTCACTCCCTCCATGTGTGGAATTGTCAGGATTTTCTCCTTTTAAGAGAAATTCATGAAGCTGGACATAAAGCACGAAAGAATCCAAAGCTCTAGCATTAGCCGTTGTCCTCCATTTAACACGTTCCTGAGGAAAATCAGACCCATAATAAGGACCGCATTCGGTACCGAAATGCAACCGAAAGCCCTGTTCTGGAAAAGTTCTGTATGAATACCTGTACCGTTACACCCCTAGAGAATATACATATACAAGGTGCATGTATGAAGATTTATATGCCACAATGTATATTGCTAAAGGTTATAAAACATACGTTATACATTACAGGGGTTTTAGAAGATACGAATTATAGTCATATACAATTTTAAACATTTTAAAAGTTATACAGTGTAGATAAATGTGTAGTAATGAAGATTATACAGTATGGTGTATTTACACGTTATATAATGGAATGTATGAAGGTTTTATATATATATAGTAATTTATAGATGTTATACAATGTATATGTATAAATGTTATCAAGGTTATATAGAGTATATGCATGATGTCTATATGGGTAAGTAGATAGATAGATAGATAGATAGATAGATAGATAGATAGATAGATAGATAGATAGATAGATAGATAGATAGATAGATAGATAGATAGATAGATAGATAGATAGATAGACAGACAGACAGACAGACAGACAGACAGACAGACAGACAGACAGACAGACAGACAGACAGACAGAGTATAGAAAGGAAAAAAATATATAGGATATATAGAGCATATGTATGACTACTGTAGACAGACAGACAGACAGACAGACAGACACAGATTACTGTAGACAGACAGACAGACAGACAGACAGACAGACAGACAGACAGACAGACAGACAGACAGACAGATTACTGTAGACAGACAGATTACTGTAGACAGACAGACAGACTGACAGACAGACAGACAGACAGACAGACAGACAGACAGACAGACAGACAGACAGAAAGAAAGACAGATTACTGTAGACAGACAGACAGACAGACAGACAGAAAGACAGATTACTGTAGACAGACAGACAGACAGACAGACAGACAGACAGACAGACAGACAGACAGACAGACAGACAGACAGACAGAAAGAAAGACAGATTACTGTAGACAGACAGACAGACAGACAGACAGACAGACAGACAGACAGACAGACAGACAGACAGACAGACAGACAGAAAGACAGATTACTGTAGACAGACAGACAGACAGACAGACAGACAGACAGAAAGACAGATTACTGTAGACAGACAGACAGACAGACAGACAGACAGACAGACAGACAGACAGACAGACAGACAGACAGACAGACAGACCAGATACTTTATTCATCCCAATGGGAAATGTATAATGAATAATTGTGTACAGGTTATACAGAATATATAAAGGCTGTATAATTGTGATATAAAGGACATGTATGAAGGTTATATCAGTTATATAAACTACACGAATGTTAATTTTTATTTTGTAAATGCTTTAGTACGTGTTTATTCTGCAGTGGACCGGCACTGCCTGAGTTAATATATTCTAGTAAGACGTGTTTAGTGTACCGGCTAAAGCTGCTTGTAATCAACAGGTTTTCATATTCATGAGACGTGACATTAAAAAAAGTGAACAAAATGTTTTAGCATTGAAGTGGGATTGTATAAAAGCCTCAGTGAAGTGTTGACTCTTCAAAGCCTTGACTGCGTACGTCCGCTTAAAATGTTCTTTCCTCCTGTTAGCAAGCAGTTGTCAGATTTTGTACATATCTTTAAGCAGCAGTTTATGCAGCGGAGGATTTTGTTTATGTTTTATGAATGAGCATTGGTCATTAGCACGGCCTGTCGTTTTTAGTTCAGGAGAAATTGTTTTCCGTTTGTTTGATATGAAGTGCTAATGTAAGGTAATAAGAAGAGGGATGGGAGGATGAGCTTTCATCAGAAAACAAAATTGCACTCAACAATTCAAGCAAATATCATTTCCCATCTAATACAGCTTCCTTTCAAGATTAATCATGACTACAATGACCCTATCATGGACAGTGGAGCTTCTCCTGAGCATTGTGCTGAACTCCTGAAACAGAATCGCCCATCAGTCATTATTACACTCAACTGAATCCATCCTACTTTAAGTCCTGAGGATCAGATGCACTTCAGATGGAGGCACATGCATTTCAGAACATTCCAGAGAATCTCAGGTACGCTCAATCCAGCGGTATTTTAGGTGTTAATCCAGACAAAATGTATACACATACCTCTGACCTGAAACCTTTATATAACCTTCCACTCTGCTCAACTTATTCCGATCAGAAGGTTCTCCCTCCATCCTTTAGCTCTAGGAAATAAATCTCTGCACTGTAACAGACACAAGAATGAACAAAGCGGGAGCCAAAAAGCTAACGAGTACAAGAAAGTGAATTAATTGGATCTGAAACGAAGACTCGGAAACATTAATCACTTTTGTCTTTTGCACTCGGATTTTTCTTTGCACCACTTATTCGAACTTCTTCCAGCTCCGTTTTCCTCCATCTGGTTTCAACTATTTCTCGTGTAGCTGCTGTTTACACAAGCTGTACCATCAGAAATGATCAGATTCCATTTGCAGATCGGGAAGAACTACATTCTCTGGCAAAAGTATTTGGACATCCGACTTTTCCGGCCGTATTTCGAACTGTTACCATAAATTTGAAGGTTCAATTTTCCCTTCAAATGACTGCATGGAAGATCTTGAGTGGCCTCCTATATAATATATATTTAACAGTCTTGACAATTTCACTGCTAAAGCCATAATATTTATTTGCTATACATATATTTGAATATATTAACATATTTATCTGCACTTGCCAATTTGCACAATTGCTACGATTTGCATTTCTGGTAGATGCTAAACTGCATTTTGTTGCTGTGCACCTGTACAATGCAATGACTAAGTTTTATCAGTCTATCCAGTACTTTACTAAGTGGCTGAATGAAATCTTACACAATCTCCACAAAATCTAGTGGAACATCTTCACTTCTTCTAGTGGAGCTTATTATACGAGCAAATGGGGGACTAAACTTTTGTCCGAATAAACTTCTGTCCAAACAGTGTATACATGCAATATAATTACTTGAATGATACCCATGAAACCCTGATGTTTGAAAACCATGGAGTTTGTGTTTGTAGATGGAGCTCTACTCAGGATGTTCTCTTCTCTGAAATGTCACCAGCAGGCTATTTTTGAAACCTGAAAGCCTACAATTGTAGCCTCAAATTGTTGTCTTTGGTTGACAGGACCAGAACCTGATCTGTTTTTTTGGCTCTTTTGGAGCATCCATGTTTCTGTGCACGACCGAGGATTGCGTGTGGATTCCGACACAGGAAGCCGATGTTCAAGGTGCCGACGTTAGTGATCGATCTTGCAGTAATGTGATGATAATTCAAATTAATTAATTATGGCAGTATATCCTGCAGGAAACGTCCTTCAATTAGACTAAAGACTGATGCTCAGGAACACCACCAAGTGTGAGCTACTTGGGGGATCTACTTTTTTGGCCAAATGTTTTGAGACACCTGATTTGTCCAGCCAAGAAATTCCAATTGCTTGAACTAGAAGTTCCAAACCTGTTCAAGTGGATGTGTTCAAGCTAGTTTGAAGAAGCACAAAGAAACGGGGGTGATGGTGACGACCGTAGACATTAAACAGCCCCAAAGTGTCATTAAGAATGCAGAAGGTGGGAGCTGGTAGGTTCTGGATATAAATGTCATAAATGTAAAATATGTCTTTAGCGCAGAGAAGAACAAGGAGTCCTGGAGTAGATACTGTAATAGTTTTGGCTTCCACAGAGACCTGATCTCCACAGTGTCGAGTTTGACTGGGATTCCATGAAGAGCCAGAAGGGTGTGAGGCAGTATACATCCACAGAAGATCTTAGTTAGTTCAACCCTACCTGCTGAGTTCCTTCAAAAACTGTGCAAGGAGAGCAAATGGAGGTCACACCAAATATGGAATTTATCTGGATTTCTCTTCTGTTCATTTAATTTAAAATGTGTTAATTGTTAAAAAATAATCGGTCCACGCATACATCTACCACTTATTAATGCATTTTATTTATTTATTTATTTATTTATTCCCCCTCCTCTTTCCGTTCAATCGTTCAATCTCTTCAGACTGCTGTGTTTGGAAATCCCTGGAGATCACCGTATTCAGAAACGGCTCATCTGGCGCTAACAACCATGCTACAGTCAAAGTCACTGAGATCCCATTTTTTTCCTCTCTTGTTCTCTCGCGTTTAATGTGAACCTTAAATGAAGCTCTTGAGCAGGGCTCTCCGGGTGCTCTTTTGAAGCTTTGAAGGGAATAGATAGCGATCATCATTCCTATAAATATAAAACAGTCATCACGGTTGTTCAGAAGTAGGTTCAGAAAATAGCTGGTGGAAAAAGTAGCTCTGAAATAGAATTGGGGCGATAAAGGCGGTGCGGATACGGCAATCTGCGAGACGTTTGTGGAAAATCTGAAACAGCTGCACATTTGTGGAACAAGGGTCTAAATTTATAGCTGGACTGAAATCACAGACTCGAACCGTAGCAAGTCGATAGCGCTCAAAACTACAGACACCCAAACAATGAACGTACACAATGGAAGTCGCTCAAACGGTAAACGCAAATTCAGGCTAATGCTAACTCCAGAATGAGCTTCGAAGAACCGAACAATCCTGGATCATGTCAAATCGTCATCGATAAAATTTAGCTAATTGAGTAAAATGTACAGAGAAGGTATGAACCTACAAATGAACTGCATCCAGAACATCTTCCTGAACCGGCCTGATTTATCTGGACACCTTATATCTAAATAAAGCACTCTTTCAAATGGAAAGCAGCTGAGGATGTTCTCCACCTGAACAGTCTGTAGAGGTTCCATGAGGTTCCATAAGGACCTTGCTTATGGGCCCAGCAGTGGTAGCTTAATGGTTCTGGGATTTGAACTTGTGACCTTTCAATCCAGAGTCCAATGCCTTAACCACTGAGCTCCCACCTCTCACTAGTCTTGGAAGGTTAAACTCAAGAACCATGAAAATGGAGTTGAACTAGAATATAAACAGTCTTCTACAATCCCCGTGAACATGATTTTATACTCAAGTCTCCATCTGTGGACACGCGATAATCTCAACAACGATGGAACTACAATAAATGGACCTTCAGTGGTAAAGATGAAGATGGGTTCCATCCTCGAAAGGTTTCTTTCTCATCAAGTCTCAGGGACATTTTCCTTGGTCTCTTACAAGAGATAAACTTATAATGACTCATTTATAACCCTAACATTTATATTTGGTATTAAATTAAGTTAAGCTGCTTTGGGAGAATGCGTGTTCTTAAAAGCGCTGCAAAATGGCTCATCTTCAGGGAGATGTTCAGTAAGTGGATCATTCATTAAGTAACGAGTCATATGAGACCTGAACCTTAAATATTAATTATAAACCAATATTCTATACAAAGAACAAGCATCAAGAAGTGTCTGCAAAAGTCACTGCAACCTTTACTTCCTGGAAATGTCCATCCAAATCTCATCAGCCAATTAGAGTAAAGCAATGTTAAGCCCCACCCCTTTGAGAGGTTTGTGCCAGAATGGCAACGTTCACTTGCTGAGTGTTAATGACGACCTTGAAGATGTAAATCAGGGGTCCCCAAAATACGGCACACAGGCAGGACATTTGGAACTATGCCAGAGACATATTATGGAAATGCATGTCCACCTACTTTTAGCTACTGGATTAGGGATCTTAAGCATCATTTCACACTAGAGAAGATTCAGTGCTCCACTAAAGGCTGTCATCATTTCTTTTTTCCTTCTGTTTCTCTGTAGTTTGAAGACCATGCTGCATTTTTTTGCATTTTGGGTTCATTGTTTTAAGTTTCGAAGTCTTATTCTTTAAGTCCAAATGTAATTCTATAGTCTCAAGGTCGTAAAATGTCACATGCATCGGCTCAGTCACTTTGTAGCACCGGGTTTGTAGCTGCCTACTCTCTGAAGTGGGACACCAGGAATTGAAATTCAGAAGAAATCCAATTTCGGGAAAGTTCACTTCAGCCGAGACCTACTTAGAGGAACATTTGTGCTTTTTAGAAGAACACATTCGAGATCAGTGTCAAACAAAAGTCTCCTGATTAAGGAATGTCAGTGGTCTATATGGCTAACTGCAGAGGATTATGAGGACTGAGAAAATGGTAGCCATTAATTATTCCCAGACAGAGGGTAATGAAAGAAAGTCTGAATATAGCACCTTGAGAGTGGGAGAGTAGAAGGGCAGAATAAAAGAAAGAACGATATACTAGGGTTTATTAAAGTCCTGAACTAATCTTGAATGAAAAGCAGTCTACAAAGAAGGTGAAACAAAGGGCAGAGAATAGTTTTTTCTTTCTTTCTTTCTGTTTGACTTTAAATTTTCCATTTGAAAAATCAAGTATTTTCCCCCCAACATGACATTTTACATTTCTAAGAACCAACTTAAAGTAAAAGTAAACAAATGGAGTTTCGCATCAGTCATGTCGAGGTCATTCAGAGGACCAGAGAGTAAAATGGATAATCTTGAGAACTTTTTTTCCTTTGCTTCACTCACACCTAAAAAAAAAAAATAAAATTTCCAACAATTTGAAGATATTGTTTGTCTTAAATACATACGCTCGTAAAGGCATTGGTGTACAGTCTATAGGCACACCATAGTATATCCAGAGATAGGAAGATCTCACAAAAGAACATCACATAATATCTATCATTGTGTGGTAGATGAAAGATCTAGCCCACAAGATACAAGGTGGTATCAAACAGTATCAAGATTAGCTCTGTATACAAAACCGTACTTTCCTATGCATCTATTTTTACACACCTTCACCTTTAAAAAAAATACCCTTGCACAGCAATACAGCGCTCCTGCGCTCCTGTGATTCGTCCTGGAAGTCTTCTTTCCTTTTCTTCTGCGATTCGTGCTGGATCTTCACAATGGTGTCAAGACGGTGAGCTGGATCTTAATCTTTGTGAAACTCCACAAGCGCGTGGAGAGAAGGTTGAATGTCGATGTTTTTGTTCGTGTTGTTTCCAGAAAGAAACTCACGTGTGAGGAGGTGAACATGTGGTCAGAAGAGCACCCGTTGCTCCCGATATACACAGGACGAAGTCTTCAAAGGTCGGTACTCCCTATGACCTGGTAGTTTCACCAGCTAGCTAAATGGGTCACGTGGGTTCTTCCTTGGCTCCAGACGGAGGTTTCTGGTGACCGTAATCTGTAAATAGAAATGTCATTGTCTGATATCTCTCCTGAGACCTGTTGGAACGAGGCTGTTCCAGGTGGGAGCTATAAGTTCTTGCTGAGATACAGCTTTATCAGGTATCCCACTGGACTGAGAGATTAGAACTTTGTCTGGTAATCTGGAACTGAGGAAAGACCAGACCTGAACACACATTTATACAGAGCCTTGTTTTTTCAAGTGCTTTACATGGGTTTTGTTCATTTTTTCAGTCCATTTTTCTTCAGAAATCAGATGCTTGTTCGGTCCTTTATCTACTCGAGACTCTCTTGTCTTTGTGCATAAAATCCATAAGGTCCCTTGCAGAGAATGCAGGGTTTTTATGTATTAAGTGTACTATTTATAGTCTACTGACTTTACTTCTCTACTATTTGTTTCCATTCACGTTATAATGGATTCTCCCACCCTCACCTTGGCCTCCTGTTTTTTTTCCTTTTCCTCAGTTGAATGTGGGTCATATTTACACCCAACCTCTCCATGCCTCCTTTGTTCCTGACTCGTGCTTTGCTTAATAGTGATCACTTAAAAGACCACAGTTATAAGAGTAAATAAATAAAACAGTTATACTACATGCCTTTCCTTTTTGAACACACACAGTCAACTAATGATGTTTTTATCATAAGGATATAATCGCATATCCTTTGCAGCTGTGCCACAGCATTCCCATCCAGCCACAAAAAAGCTTTCAATACCTTCTCTCTCTCTTGTACTACATATATTTGAAAAAGATATATTCTGTGTTACAAAATTTTAAGGCTAAAAAAAGTGTTAGTTTTCTCTAAATACGGAGGCATTAGACACTTAGACTTTTTTCTCTTTCTCTAAAACAAAAGCACTATTATAGGCAAACAATACAAAATCAATAGAATAGCTAAAAGATTTTCAATCCTATACATGCATGGGAATTTGCACATGAAAAGAGACGTGTCAATGAATCATGCGATCCCCACGGCGCTTCCGTTATAGAAATGTATTCAAAGCAATCATCCGGAAACACTATTGGCTGCTAATAAGTCTTACAATTGGAGAAGCTTGTTGAGTATTGAAAAAAAATTCATGCAACATTAAATGGCAGATTATTCTTTTTTTTTTTATCCAGTTTGGACTGCTTATTACTCTTGACATTTTTTTTTTTTTATCACATCCCAAATACAATGCTGAGATTTTGTGCTAATTCCTTACAATGAAGACAACTAAGCATAGCTAAAGTCTATTTTGTTGCATTGAAGACAGGCAAGAAGATTGGACCTCAATAAGAAACCAGTAATGGGTCATTTACCACTTAAACCATCGTTTTCTTGAACTAGCGCTGTCCATGGTGCTGACAATTGGCAAAAAATGAGGGGGTTTTTTAAATCTAAAATGGACTGTTTGTTTCACTTTTCTTGACATTTAAATATTAATATGTATCTTGTGTGGCCTGCTATAAATCCCAAATCATATTGAGGCCTCTTCACCTCACTTACATCAGTACCTGACTTTACTTACACCCTTGTGTTAAAATAAGCACAAATCTCCACAAGCACATGGGTTTTTTCGTAGGTACTAATCACTGCATACTTGGAACAACCAAAAAAGACCTGCTGTTTTGGAGAACGTTTTCATGCAGTGGTCGAAATAGTCACTCTTGAACCCTCCTGATCTGCTCCTTTACTTAAGAGAAGCCTATTTACAAAAGGTTTGTCTGAACGAATATGATTTCAGCCTAAACACTGACAGTGTCCGAGTCCTGAACAATAATTGGAAGACTGGTGGCTCTGCCCACTTCTGTAGCCGTAACAAATGAAGGAACCAAAAAATAAATAAATGCACTTTTCTAAATGGGATTGAAGGTAAAAGGTCATCACTTGACCTAGAACTGAATCTGCATCTGCTATGTACCCTATGTCTCCCTGGAGATATCTCCACAAATCAAGATCTCATCATTTCCTTGGAGCACCCTCTCCTATTTAATAGACAATTCACGGTTCTTTTCATCATTTTCATCAATTCATCATTCTTGTTGCTAATCTGACTCAGTCACATAGATGTCTTGTTCATGATATCACAAGGACCAGGCAATTTCTCTTTATACAGTGCAATCAGGAGGTTGTTCAGTCCCTTGTCTTCTTCAGATTGGATTGCTGCACCCCACTGCTGGCAGGTCTTCCGTGCATAAAATCCTTAAGATCTCTGAAACTGATCGGAAATGCAGCCGCAAGCCTTGTTTTCAATCTCCACAAGCTACCCTACACCATCCTATCATCCACTGTCCATCAAATCACAAAGGAGACACACATCAAGCTTCTTTTCTGGGCACCCAGGTGGTGGAACCACCGAACTCTCCTTACTAAGCGCTAAACTCTGGCTGAACCCAGAATTTAAGAGGAAAATTGTAATTTTGATTGTTTCTTTATGAATGCAGCGTCTAGACATTATTAGACAGTTTTAGGTCTTTCAAGAGAAAAATAGCCTACACAATCTATTTTCGCTTTCTCTAAGGAGAATGAAAGGAGCCGATTTCGCCTACTTTCTCCGCTTAACTCCTTTAATCTCAGATGTTCCTGATGGCATTTAAACCCTAGATTTTTTCCGGTTTCAACTTACAAATTCCTTACAATTAAGACAACCAAGGATTGCTGGTGTTAAGCTTGCAGGGAGACTCGTATCTTGAATAAATCCTGAAAAGTTCTTAATGTTCATTTCAGCTCTTATATATATATATATATATATATATTATTATTATTATTATTTTTTATTTTTTTTTAAGAACCTGTCTATAATTTGCATAAGTCTATTTTGTTGGACTGAAATCAGGCAACACCAGAAAGGAAACAAGAACCGAATAAGAAACAAGTAGCACTGTCCATGGTGCTGCAATGAGACCTAAATCCTGAATGATACATTTCATGAATGTTATTCTTATGTAGATATTCCAAGCTAAATATGTCGTGTGGATACCATCATATCCTCCTTACCCTCTCTTACAAATGTATACATTCTCACATCTAAAATTCAGTACACAATTTGTTTTTTGCACACATGGTGATTGCCAGCTTCTGATTGGTCATCTACATGATGTTTTGCTGGGGAAAAATCTTTCTTTGTAAACAGGCTGAGGCAAAAATTCAAAAGGCGACCTGTGCATTTGAAAAGAAAATGCATACAAATTCGATATAAAACAGTCTATCATCGGGACATTCTTCTGGAATCCATGGCATGAAGAAATGATGAGGGGACTATATGAGGAGGAATTGTGAATGGCAGTGGAACATCACTGTATCAGAGTGGTGTGCATTTTTAGTTTAATTTTTACCTAGAACACAAAATAATGGTTAATTTGAACAATTATAATTAAAGAATAGCAGCTAAATTACCCACCTTAATAACATTAACAAACATCTGAATTCCCTGCAGCACCCACGCCACTGTATCTGGTGTTTATTTTAGCATTTAGGCAAGTCTCAGAACCTCAGGCTCATTTGATTTGAGCTCATGTGTCGAATAAGCGCTCATGATTCGAAGCAATTTTTTTCCCAGTTTTGTTGTTTTTCTTCTTTCTTTCTCCACATGATTGCTCAGGTAGAGGCAGCTCAAGTACTCAGATGGCTGGAACACCATCAAAAAAAGGCTGCCATTTCATCTGTCAATCATCCTCTCCATTCACTTCCTGGCTGCTAGAGAGCCTTGTGTGCATTTATGCCACAGTGATTTGCATCATTATTATTCCACTTTGGGCTGATGCTCTGGCTGAGGAACCCATGGTGCAAAAACAGCTATGGATGCACACACACAATCACACACACACACACACACACACACACACACACACACACACACACACACACACACACAAACTCTCACAATCACACACACACACACACACACACACACACACACACACACACACTCTCACAATCACACACACACACACACACACACACACACACACACACACACACACACACACACACACACACACTCTCACAATCACACACACACACACACACACACACACACACACACACACAAACACAGGTTTCCACTTGGCTCTGATCTCTGCACGCCTCCTTAATAGATTGCGTTTCTGTCACAGTTCAGAGGACAAAAGCATCGAATAATTGTAAACTTGATTAAAACAAGGTTATGCAAATCGGCTACAGAGGCGAGAACACAAGAGCCGTGTAAACTCATGCAGACTCTTTTCGATCACAATTAGCCAGCGAATCAAACACTGATTAAGCTAGAAAAACAACACACACACCTATTCTCTTTCACACTTACATTCCAACTACAGGCAAACATCTGCTTCCTTCTGTCTCCCATTCTTTCGTTGAATTTTTTTCTTCAATTCGTCTTTCTCTCTTTCATTGGAGGCTGTGCGAAGGACATCGATCTGCTGGCGGATTCTAATCGGCATTAGGCAGAAGTAATCTGCATTCATTCAATAAAAAGGAAGAAGTCCTTTAGTCCCGTAGATAAAATTCAATCTCTGGCAATGAAAGCAACCATGTTTGTTACAGAAGCGAGAGGTTTAGCCTGATGCTAGCTAACTTTCTTAAATACTCAGCATAAAGACCTGTAGTGTAACAAAAACACTGTAAATAGTAGAGGTCGACCGATTCATCGCTTTTGCCAATAAATCTGTGTGGATAGTTAATTGCTGGAATACCTGTACTGTACCTGAACACACAGCTAAATATGATAAGCTGGGTAGCTGCCTTTTCATTGCAGAATTAATATGAAGAATAATGCTGAGGATAGCGATTTACTTTCATCTTTTACAATTTCAAACGTGATTTACTGCGGCTTTACTACGTTCAAATGCTCTTCAATGTTTGTATAATTAATTTATGCACATATCTTTTCTTTATTATGCAAAATGACATTAATATATAATAGATGCTTACATCTTTCACAACTAAACAAAATGTGTATTTTAACAAAACTAACACAAGCACGATTGTCAACAAGCTACAAAATACAATACAAATGTTGACTTGCACAATTTGCTTCACTTTGCATACTCAAATGCCTTTTTTTTGTTCGGGGATTTTTTACAGAAAGAAACAACCCAGCATGAGTGAATCTGTCAAAGGATAAATCCCTCATGCACTCCACAAGCAGCCACAACGTGCTTGAGAAACGAGGAGAAATCGATTTACATAGAAAATATTGGTCACAAGTTATTGGTCACTTTCTAAATACTAAAAGTATGTAGTACAGCTACAAATAACCATATAGAAATAAATTGGTTTTGATCGACGCAAATATGTTCAAAACGATGCGTCGCTATCGAAATGCCAACTTGCATCCAATGCGCACTTTTTAAAATCGATAACTTTTACGCCAATCCATCGTTGCGAATCAATGAATCTCATCATCCCAAATATGAACACATGCACACACAGTGATATAATAATATAACATCATAGTAAAATTAAGTAAGCAACTAAAACATTTCACTTCCTGAACAAACCCAGTACAAGCTATGTTCACATTGATAAGCATTGTGGCACATTTCCAGTGTAACCAAACACAGTGCGCCCCCTACAGGTAGTATCAGGTTTGGTACTATTGTGTGCTTAAAACTGCTACCAAAAAAAATCTGATGTCATGACATCAAACTTTACATGACATAGGGTTTATCTCACCCATAACACACCGAGATCAGGTGACCAAGACCACGTTACCACAAATATGACTTATTAAATATGGAACTGTGGTAGTACTTTTTGGTGTACAAATCAGACTTTTTTTTTTTTTTATGATTTGCAGTATTCTCATCTCTCATAGAGGTAGGACATAAATCAGATATTTGGAACTCGTCGCCAAAGAATGAGAGAGATATATGTGCATCCTGATGAATCTTATATAAATGAATGAAAAAATGCTTTCCGTGTGGTCGCTGACGAATGCAAAGAACGCTGTGATTTATGAGTCTCTTCCTGGAGCTGAGGCTGCAGAGAAGCTGAGAAAGTGAGAGAGGGGGAGAGCGAGAAAGAGAAAGAGAAAGCAAGAGAAAGAGCACCACAGGCTTGTCAATAAAGTAATCATTAGTATTAGATTGAGTTTGTGCACCTCGGCGACCGAAGCCACTTTAGAGTCCGAAGGCCACCGGGCTTCAGATTCAATATTTGGATGTGACACATGTTCAACCAGTCCTGGTGATGTAACAACAGAGACTGAGTCACATGGGCCATGTTTTTACACTTTTATTTTATGTCTTCAGTTAGCGGATTTATTGTGTATAAGGTTTATCAGTCAACCCACAAAACGTGTCGAAGAACGTGTTTTTTCCCACCAAACCGCTTCTTAAGTAATATCTCAGAAAAAGCATTAAGAAAAATCACAGACACGGATCTACATGCATGTTTAAGGTTTTGCATTGGGATCGAGTGCTGGTGTTTATGTGCGTCTCATCCAGTGGATAGTTTTATTCTTAAGTCCATATCTGGGAGTCTGAATGCACAAAATAGTCTAAAGATGAAGGTCTACATCATTCAGACTGGATATTAGAGTTTGAATCAGAAAATGCGATATGAGAATGTGAAATCATGGAGCCTGAATTAAAAGTTTAAATCATAAAGAGTCTAAATACAAGAGTCGAGATCTGAGAGTCTGGATCAGGGAGTCTGGACCTTCTGGGAGTTAGGACCTTCTGGGAGTCTGGGCCAGTTGGTAGGAAGGTGGTACCTTAGAAGGTCATGAGTTTAAATCCTAGCACCACCAAGCTGCCACTGCTGAGATCTTGAGCAAAGACCTTGAACCCGAAAGTTCCTCTGGACAAGAACATCTGCCAAATGCCATAAATGTAAAAGGAGAAAATCAGGGAGTCTGAATCAGGGATCTACTCTCCTTCAGTTTGAGTCTCTGAATCAGGAAGTGTGAATTCTCGATTCGGTCACTGTCGTGCATGTGAGATCAGGAACTTGTTCCTTGGATGTTCCATGACATGAAATTTATGTGCAAATTATCAAAAAAATAAATAAAATTGTTCAATAAAAAAAAAGGATCACCAACACTGGGATGTGAACTAAAAAATATATACTCAGCTCCTCATCTGGTGGCGTTACACAACTATGTTAATTAATAATTAAACACCGCACACGTGCAAACACCAGTCGACCTCCAGCGGAATAACGATTTCAACGAATCTATGGTCATTTTTTTTTAAACGGTGTTTGGAAGTCGAACCAGTCATGTCGTATTTCCTGCAAGATCGTGACTGGTATCTGTCTTTCATCTGCACTTGTACTTTCTTCTCCTGTCTGTGGAATATAGAGATAAATAATTCATCATCACCTGGTAAAGAGATTTAAATTGTGTGTGTGTGTGTGTGTGTGTGTGTGTGTGTGTGTGTGTGTGTGTGTGTGTGTGTGTGTGTGTGTGTGTGGCAGAATATCTAAATGGCTCACTGTAGGAATACCTCCACTGTCTGCTACCTGCTGTGAACTCCAATATTCTGCTAATATTCAGGCCCTCTAAGAGCTTTACCTTTGCCGGGGAATGGAGCGGTTATGACTCATAGCCTTTTTAGCGAGACAGAAAAGGAAAGGAGGAGACTCCAGAAACAAGCTCCAGAACTTTTTGACATTGATGAATGTGAAAAAGAACGTACTGTACAAGAAAGTGATGAACGTCTGCGTCTAGACATCAAAGCCTTTACCCCCTGATGATTATTCTTTTGACTTTCTCGACTCCTCTGTGTGCTCTATGTGCTTTTGGGTGGCCATGATTTAGAAAATCCTTACTTCCCACAGGGATTATAAAAAAAATAAATAAAAAAATAGAGAGAGATGGAGGGAGAGAGTGAGATTTCATCAGTTCAAAAATTGTATTTCGTTTCACAATCGGAATGAATTTAATAATCCCGTGTGATGCACCGAGTTTGGCAGCAGCACTAAATCATTAGGCGAGACTTTTAAGTAATTAAATTTGTGCCAAAAGTATTGAACGTAACTTTGCGAGAAATGAAAAAAATATGCAACTAGAAAGAAGAAAAAAAAAAGTCAGAAGCTGAAAACCATAAACTTCAAATAAACACCACAGATGTTGTGTTGCCTTCACATTGAACTACACTATACAGACAAAAGCCTTTAAAAGCTCCTTCTGCTTAACCCCCCTGAGCCTCCTTGAACCTTAACCACTTGAACACAGGAAACCGTCTAGAACTTAAGATCCTGAAAATAACTTGAATCCTGATCAATGGAACCCCCTTGAACCATTAACTCTTGAGCCATCAGGACCCCTGGAACCCCCTTTAAACATATTGAAACCTGGAAACCCCTGGAACCCCCTGGAACCTCCTGGACCCCTGGAAACCCCTCCATCTTAAACCTGTAACCATTTAGCCTTTTTGAATTCTTGACCCCTGAAACATCTTAAACAACCTTGCACTTTAAACTTTAAACCCCACCTGAATCTTGAACCCTTGAACCGTGAACCCCTTTAACCTTAGGACCTTGGAACCCACTTGAACCATGAACCAATGAAACCCCTTGAACTTTGAAGCCTTGAATCGTGGAGGCACCTTTAACCTTGAACCCTCTTGAACCACCTTCACCTTTAGACTCTGGAACCAATTTAAACTTTGAACCGTGGAACCCCCTTGAACCATCATGAACCCTGGAACCCTCTTGAACCTTTAACCCTTTTAAACCACCTTGAACTTTAGACCCTGGAACCCACTTACACTGTAAACCTTTGGACCATCATAAACCTTGTACCCCATTTAAGCAACCTTGAGCTTTAAACCTTGGAACCCACTGGAATCTTGATCCTTTGAAGACCACTTGAACCCCCTTGAACCGTTGAAATTGAAATCTGGATGTAGAATTAGATCACTAACAATAAACCTAGATGCAACCTCATCAAGAAAGAACTTTAGTTCATGAGGCAGGATCGTTACTGCAGTGTACAGGTGTAAAAGTAAAGACATAGAACTGAGCAAACATGCAGTGGATGAAAATGAACGAGTGTGGGACGTTCTTATCATTTCATCGCCGTGGGTAGGTAGCTGTAGACGCTGAGCAACTGAACTAATCATGGATACGGTCTGTGGAACACTCGAGAGGCTGCATGCGAGAGAAAGATAATACAAAATAGTAACAACAATTATAATAATAATAGAAAGAGCCGAGCCGTGCGAATGATAATCGCGGAAGCCCTGAGAGGCCATGCTTTCTTTTTTCTGTTCTTGTTTTCTCGTGATCTCGACTTAATTTTCTCATGAGGGTTTGTGATTTTATGAATTTATTTGTCCTTGACTGTAGGAGGCATGAGATCTCCTGGTCTTACCATAGCAAAAGCGAGATTTCAGGACGTGCTGTAGGAATCTCACATACTGTAACGTAGCCTCTTTCTGATGGATCTTCTGTCTAACCTGAGCATCTGTCCACGTTTAAGACCGAACATCTGCTATATTGCCGTGTTGGAATGTGCTAAAGCGTAAATGTTATCCATCAAGTCAAAACAAGCAAAAAAATGAGCAAACAAGAAGCTTTGGTTTGGAGCTTCTCAGCAATTATATCTTTGAAAATCTTAACCGTTTTACGGAAATAATAATAATAATAATTCTAATACTGAAAGGCAGATGGTGTGGCCGTGGATTCTCTTCTTATACCATGGTCACTTCCCAGCATTGACGAGTTCAAGCGGTCATTGATGTTCTCAGAGTGACACCTACAGAATTCATCTTAGTTTCCAACGCGTTTTATTTACGCCACGTTACATGAATCACACCCAGAGATAAACTCCTGGAAAACTCCAACAGCTATTGATGGAAATCACCGTATTCACCATATACTCTCTGAAATCCTCCATGGAGCTCAGTCAGGTCATTTAATCGCTGTCTCACTCTGGATGGACCTGGAACTGGATGTTTCTAGGTTTCCAGAAATACCGACCTCAAACTTCCATTGAAAAACACACCAGCTGAACTTCCAGACAATCACAATCGAGTAGTTAAACCAACCAGGGAGGTAATCTAGATCTTTCCACAAAACTTTAGAGTTTAAAGTGAGCACTATCACCACGTCAGGCTTCGTGGATGCAGCAGTGGCCCGAATTAGCAGTCTGAGGACTCGGTTTGTTTGAGGAATCTGGCCTGATGACAAAAGAGCTGCTAAAGGATTAAAGGATTGGTATAGGATTAGGGCATTGGATCGCTTGAAGCCTTGGAGCAGCCACGATTAGCCGCGAAGGTGATGTTATGATCACGGCAGGATTTGTATTTAAATACCGTAGCATTTCCACAAAACATCGGAAATTAAATGCATGGGATGAGAAGACAAAAACATGTCAAAGGCACAAAATATACAAAATATTATATACTACGTGGACAAAGGACTTTTCCAGCCGTATCTGGTTTTCCCCAAACTGTTTTTTTCCTACGCTCGAACCAAGAGACCCAAACAAAGCTTCTGTGCACCAAAGCAGCTTCATGAAGCTTCATCTGCTTTTCATGGTTTGGACTGGAAAATCTTGAAACCTATTGAACACCTTTGAGATGAACATCTGGACATATTGGTGGTTATTATAACACCATATAGGGACTATTCTGATGAGCAGCCTTGCTTTCCATTATCCATAACTCTTCCTTGTGATTGTCTAGAAGCAGCCAAATCATGGACCAGGTGACACATTTGACAAAACTCTTCCCACTCCTCTAAATTTTTCCACGCAGCTTTTTCTACGCTAATGTGGACCTTCAGAAGAGATATGGATTAGTGTGTATGGCGTAATGAACGAAGAAACTGGCGATGAAGTAATTGCAGATATTGCAGATATTTTCCAGAAGGCCATATTTCGCTCGAATTGACTCTGCGTTCGAGGTTTTCATCAACAATGTATTAATAATGCACCAGTGTGTTTTGAGCTGTGTGTTTAGACCTCTGAGATGGTGTGTGTGTGTGTGTGTGTGTGTGTGTGTGTGTGTGTGTGTGTGTGTGTGTGTGTGTGTGTGTGTGTGTGTGGCAGTTAGGAGGATGCTTTATTGTCACGAGTGCTCAGAGACCTCAAGGCACAGAGGGGTGATGGGCATTCCCAATGAGCAAGACCAAAGAACTAACAAGACTCTATTTCACCTGTATTGAGCTGCGTATTTTCTTTTCTTTTACATGCATCTGAGACACAAGTTACTGGACCTCTGACCATTAGTACAGATAGAATGAGACACAAGTGGCCCTGGAGCACAGAGGATTAAGGGCATTGCCAAAAGTGGCAGCTTGGCGATACTGAGGTTTGAAACCTGACCTTCCGATGAGATACCCAAAACCTTAACCTCTGAGCTCCCACCTCAGATTGAGCTTTAATGTATATTTGGAAGTTCTGTCAACTGGACTTCTATCTGGTTAGACTGAAACGTTTCACTACTCATCTGAGCAGGTTCTTCAGTCTGAGGGAAAGTGGCAGAATTTCACAAATGTGTATGTTGCAGGTTCAAGAATCCTCTCCCCTTGAAGAGTTAAGATCAAGACCAGAACAAAAAATAGTCTTGATGTAGACCTTTCTCTGAGAGAGGGTGGGACTGGTTGAGCAGTGGATGAAGATCTGAGGGAGCGTGGTGCAGTGTGAGGAGTGAGAAGAGCTTTGAGGTAAGAGGGGTCCATTTTTTTGGGCTTTGTAGGCAAGTATCAGTGAACTGAATTGAACTGGAGCCAGTGGAAGGACACGCACCTGAGCACCGTGTGGATAGAAATGTCTGAATCTTTCTGTTGTTGCAGAAAAGAAATTGGCAAGAGCATGTCTGATTAGCAACATGTCAGGAAGTTGATTGTCTAAGGTTGTGAGGTCCAGCTTGGTGGTGCCGAGGGCTCAAACCCCTGACCTTCTAATCAATAGCCCAGAGGCTTCACTATTAAACCACCACTGGCCTTTACACAAACTAGCGAGGCTCAACCTGGGGGTCTGGAAGAAACCAACCTGCAGAGACGAAGCACACGAACAAAACTTCCTCGAGTCTGCTTCCTTTCGCAAAACCATATTCGCTCGTTTCATTCCTTGGTAACACACAGCGTAACAGCGGGATCACTCTGGTTGTAAGTACATCAGATCCTAATACAGTCAGCAACAGCATTGACAACGCACAGTGAGCATCGCTCTTCTTCTTCTGATCCTGTTTATTCCAAAAGGAAGGCGGTGTTTTGTGGTGTGTGTGTGTGTGTGTGTGTGTGTGTGTGTGTGTGTGTGTGTGTGTGTGTGTGTGTCTGAGGATTACTCGCTGTGTCTGGGAAAGTGTGAAGAAGACTCCTGTTGAGGATGACAAAAAAAATAGCAACCTTCCCTTTACGCACTACAGGAGGAACACAAATTTGTGACAACCTCCACACTTCTAGAAGTATTCGGACACCCAACGTTTCCACCCATATGTGATGCTTCTCCAAACACACTTTTCCCCTTCACTTAAACTATGAGACCGAAACCTGTAAAAACTCTGTGAAGATCTGCTTTCTGTGGGTTGGATGTTTGTGGAAGATCTTCAGTGACCTCCTATGGAGCTTATAATAAGAGGGAACGGGGACCAAATGTGGTGTGAATGTCAGGTGTCCACAAACCTTTGCTCATATAGTGTTGGGGTCATGTCCAGCCTATTATTTATGAGTTGTTATAGTAGTTAGTCATCTCCAACGTTAATCTCCATGAGTGTTTTTTTTCCTATTAGTGACTAACACACATCCTTCCTGGTCAAAAAAGCAATTTATTAATAATTTCACCTTCCCACTGCTGAATCCTCGTCCCTCTGCAGCAGAGGATTAGCACTTATTAGGTTTCACCATGTGGTTAATGAGGTTCATTTATTAGAACATGAAGAACACTATAATGGACGTTCAAAAGCCAAATCCTTCCTCCTCTTCTCCCTCTCTCCGTGCTCATCATCTAAAATTGCCGTTTATTTCCCCATCCTACATTTATCCAACTCATTAATGCATCATAGTGCTTATTTCTGTTGTTCTGTAACTACTAGTTCAACGGTAAAAGACCTGGGAGTTATTTTAGACAGCAACTTATCTTTTAAAAATCACATCAATCAAGTTACAAAAACAGCCTTCTTTCACCTTAGAAATATTTCTAAGCTAAGAAATATGTTATCTATATCTGATGCAGAGAAGCTCGTCCATGCGTTTATGACCTCTAGAATAGACTACTGTAATGCATTACTAGGTGGATGTCCTGCATCATTAATAAACAAGCTTCAGTTAGTTCAGAATGCCGCAGCAAGAGTTCTTACTAGGTCAAGAAAATACGATCATATAACCCCAATCTTATCGTCCCTACATTGGCTTCCTATTAAGTTTCGAATAGACTACAAACTACTGCTACTCACTTATAAAGCACTAAATGGTTTGGCTCCCATGTATCTATCCAGTCTTTTAACACGCTACAATCCGTCACGCTCCCTGAGATCTCAAAACTCTGGGCTTCTAGTAGTTCCTAGAATAGCAAAGTCCACTAAAGGCGGTAGAACATTTTCACATTTAGCTCCTAAACTCTGGAATAGTCTTCCTGACAGTGTTCGGGGTTCAGATACACTCTCCCAGTTTAAGTGTAGATTAAAAACATATCTTTTTAGCAAAGCCTACACATAACACACATCACACACATCACATCACAACCTTGTGCTCCAGAACATCTGATCACATGCACATTATCAACTTGTGCTGTTAATATCATGAACAGCAGCTACGCTAATTCCTCTCCACTGCTTCTCTTTCTCTCCCCATCCCGAGGCTTCCTGAGGTTTGGCCAGCTCCAGTCACGTCCCACCTCGTGAAGATTATGGACCTATGGATGATCATGGAGAAGTAGATGCCGAGTGTTTAAAGGCCCTGGCATGGAGAAGCTGATGCTGGATCTATGATGATCACAAATTGTTCTGTATTGTTGAAAGATTTATGACCAAACTTTTGATGTCACCCATATGAGGATGGGTTCCCCTTTGAGTCTGGTTCCTCTCAAGGTTTCTTCCTCATATCATCTAAGGGAGTTTTTCCTTGCCACTGTCGCCACGGCTGCTCATCAGGGACAAACGCACACCATTCACCTTCACTGTTGTTTTCTGTAAAGCTGCTTTGAGACAATGTCTGTTGTGAAAAGCGCTATACAAATAAACTTGACTTGACTTGACTTGACTTATTTCCTGCCCTATCAGGTCCTGACTTTACTAACACATGATTGTGGCTAAATGAAATCTCAAAGAAATGTCCACAAAACCTATTGGAACATCTCCTGAGAAGAGTCAATGACCAAATAATGTTTAAAAAGAAGCAGAGAGCAAATCTTTTGGTCAGTCTTGGTGCACAGCGAAGCCAAACAACAGCCACAGGAGAGCTAGCAAATCATGATAACTAGCTAACAATGATAGCAACAGAGTGGAAGGAAATGCCTGAGAGCTCATTAGAGCGATAGTGAAAGTAATCTCACGAATCAGCAGGAGCCCAGTGTTCGACTTCTATAGAATTATAGCTTGATTCTGATGCTAAATCGCTTGAGGTTGAGGTACTACAGTATAAATGTGAATAATCAGATGTGGATTTTTTAAACCAGAGCGGCCCTCTGCACAATGCCAGAGACATATTTTGAAAAAAAAATAGAAAGGGCGGCTTTCAAAACAAAAATGTCAATTAGTTACTAATATTAATAATCAGCAGTCAGCAAAAACTCATACAGATAGTTTTTCCGGCTTTCAATCCGCTGTCATTACGAGAGCAGCCTCTAGAGGCAAACCACTAACACCACGTGCTGTTTGTTTTTACATGCCAGACTGTATATTATTTATGTTTATTTTTAATTTATTTATCATATAATTATATTTATTAATTAATATCTTCAAATTTATTTCATTAAGCACATTTTCATGATTCAATACCTCTTTCTTTTTTTGTAATAAAATTCCAGACTATTTCCCCTCGGTTGATTATCGGTGAGTACGAGCCCAAACTAGCTGAAGAATGATGTGACTCAAAAAAAAAAAAAAAAAGTTGAGGAACCCCTGCTTTAGACAAAAGTTTTGTACTTTTGTAATTTATTTATTTTTATCAGCCGTGTAGCAGCTACCACCGGATAATCAGCAGCGCTAAATTTGCTAGCACTCTGATTAGCGAAGTTGAGTAGCACACAGGAGCAGTCAGGGGTATTTAATCAGAGGTAATTATGGAGTGATTACAAGAGGAGAGTGTGGACTGACTGCGCTCAGGTTGGACGGAACACATGAAGGTTTTGTGTTTTCCTCTACAAACTGTTGTTTCTCCCTTTGATGGCTCGTTCTACAGTATTTGTCTGGTTCGGCTTGGCTACAAAATCAGATATCAGAAGACTACAGAGAACGTTTCGGACGGCTGAAAGGATTATCGTTGCTCCTCTGCTCACTCTTCAAGAACTGTACTCATCCAGAGTGAAGAAAAAAGCTCAGAAAATCATTCTGGATCCCTCACATCCAAACATCTACTATACTTTTTGAACTTTTGCCATCTGGCTGGACCAACAGAGCAGAGGAAGTTTCTTTCCCAGGCAGTCAACCTCATGAACGTTTAAATGTTAATACCATTGTGCAATATTGTTTTATTTATTATTTTTGTAAAAAAAAAATTCTGTGCATTACCTTTTTTTTTTTTTTTTAACTTTCTTTCTTTGTTTTTATTTATTTATTTATTATATTGTCAAAATGTGCAACTGGAAGCTTCACCAAAACTAATTCCTTGTGAAGTGAAAACTTGACAATAAAACTCTTTCTGGTTCTCATTTTCCTACCTGGGACGTCCCTCAGATGGCCGTTCTTGGTTTCTCATCTCACACTGTTTCTCTTCTTCTCCCGCTGGGTGTCTCTCGTCCTGGGACAGTCACAATATCCCGTTTCCTGCCAATGAAAAAAAAAAAATTAATAACCAATTCAATCATGATATCCGCTGCTGTTTTTTTTTTTTTTTACACTTTTTTCCTGGAGCAGTCTGGAATTTATTTATTTATTCATTTTTTGGGGATGGAGAAGAAGAAGAACGGACTAATATAATATAGTCACCGAAAAAAAAAAAAAAAGTGTTCCGTCCTAATTAACACTTCCTGATGGGTTTTTATATTGTGCAATGGGAAATAAATGCATCCGTAGCTTCAAATCAGGTGTCACTGTAAATTATTTCCTGCCTTCGTTCCTTTTTTCAGTTTTTTTAAATCGCCTGCAGTTTGGTTGAAAATCCAACAGAATCTAAACGCAGATCTTGAGACACAGCACCTTAAAGCGTATCCACTGACTAATGTTTTGCACAGCAGTTATAATGTATATTAGTATGTTTACACAATATCTTCTTACCTACTGCACCTTCTGTACACATGAACCCATTGAATATAGTTTTTTGTAATAGTGTAGTTCAAAGAACAGAGGATATAAATCTCCAACTTTTTAACTGAAGAAACACCTTTACAAATTAAAGCACAATAAAACAAATGAAATGAAAAACCCACTACATTCAATGACTTGAGTTGCAAGTTATGCACTTTTACAGCAAAAAAACCAACTCAAGAGTAGCCACATTGTGTTAAAACTCTTTTCAGATCATCTCAGATGTAAAGTGGGAGAGTCTGGTATCTGAAATGGCATCTACTCTGAGAACTATGCTTCTCCTAGTTTATTATAACAGCATGATGTATGAATGGAGAGTAAAAATAGCCTGATGTCTGACAGCCTGTTACCTGGGCTTGGGATATGTTTACCTCATTGGTGGTCATAGACCATACTCTGAGCCCTTGACCTGCTCAGGTTGATGGAGAGGCTTTGTAAAGGCTGTGCAGCACATTCCCCCCTGAGAGCTATACCAGGGTAATGAAGTGGCTGAATCATGGCAATGGCTCACACACCCAAGCAAGCACATGTCAGAAAACCCCTCAGGCATGACCTATACATCCCTCTGAAACTAAGTGGCTGGAAAAGAAGTTCTCCCAGACCGGCTGGACCAAGCCTGGACTGGATATGTCTTATTAATAAGTATAGATGTGGCCTATATTGACTGAAGAAATTACATCTTCCCTCTCCATCGTGGCGTGTATACGTTCCAGCCCGTCTTTCAATCGCTGATCTAGAACATTCTCTGTCTTCCCAAGGCCCAAGTCCGCTTTAATGTGGAAATTCATTTCTCAGCAAGCGCCGAGGAGGAAACGCCGAGGAGCCACGGAGTAATGAGTAAGAAGGTGCAGATGACAAAAGCAAACCATCACGTCTTAGACATATATATATATATATTTCCATTAAAATCAGCTTGTTGGTTTCCTCCACGAATTAAAATCCTGTTATCCAGCTTTTGCCACGAATGAAAAGGAGCTCATTTGCGTCGTCTCTCACCATCTGGTGCAGGAGCACAAGGCTGTGAGGAAAGAGCCATGGATCAGTGTAATTGCGTGAGACTGAGCCTCACCCGGGGCGCAAGAGATTTGAAGTCTGGCAAAAAAATATTTGGGAAAAGCCAAAGCAAATGTTTTTTTGTTTTACACACTCAATCACACAGCTTGTTTTGTTTCGCTTGACTTTCATCGCATCTTTTTAACATTTTACTTGCACGTATTCGATCGAAATTGCGCTGAAATGAAAGCTCTTGTTGTTGTTTTTTCCCTCTGAAGGAACAGAGGTCTCTCTCTCTCTCTCTCTCTCCCTCTTTCTTTCTCTCTCCAGATTTGTGCCAAAAAAAATTTGAATATAATCTTGGTAGTCTTTTCTTTCTTTTTATCGCCTTGAAATAATAATTTTAAAAAGTCACTTTCAAATAATAAAATTTTGTGGTGATGCTGACATTTGCAGCTCGTACACTATTACTGTAATATCTATTTTTGCACTTCCATCATCGGTTTATTGTATATTTGTATATTTATATCAGATTTATTTATTTACATTGTTATTTGCACTTCTGGTTAGATGTTCACTGCATTTCACTGGTGCTGTACTTGTACTCTGCACAAGTTGAATCCGATCTGATCTGATCTGATCTGATCTAATCTAATCTAAATAATAACAATAAAGAAGAAATAGTGCTTTATACACTTTATACATTCTTTCTTTCTATTCTTTCTATACATTCTTTCGTCGCACATCCCAGCAATGTTAGAAAGCTGGGGTCAGAGCACAGGGTCAGCCGTGATACAGCGCCCCCGGTGGCAGCTTGGAGATACAGTGGCTTGAACCCCCAACCTATAGACTGTATATATATATATATATATATATATATATATTTGTGGATACCTGATTATGAGAATAGTGCTTATTGAAGAACCCATTCCACATTTAGTCTTCATTCGCTCTCATATAAAGCTCCACTCTTCTGGGAAGATGTTCTACTTGATTTTATGGAGATTTGTTAGATTTCAATTAGCCACTTAGTAACGTCAGGTAAAGATGTACATGAGGAAGTGAAGAGGCCTGGGAAAAATTTATCCCAAATAGGGTTGGAGCTCTACAGCAGGCCACTCAAGATCTTTCACACCCACATCCAACCCATGGAAAGCAGATCTTCATGGAGCTGGTTTTTCACACTTTGTGTCATGCTGGAACAACTTTGGTCTGCTAGTACAAAGATTTTATACAATTGTGTGCCTCCAACTTTATAGGAACAGTTTGGAGAGGGACCTGGAAAAGTCATGTTCTCCATGTATCATAACTGTTTCCATTGAGACTTCATATTTCACATCCAGAAATCCCACTACAACATGTTTACACATTTCTCAGATTTCGTCGACTTAAGCGCCATCTGGGCAGACGTACGTGCAGCTGTAATGTAATCGCCGCTAATCCGGGAATTTCCTGTTAAATCGTTCGTGGCTTGGGGTATTTTCACAGGATTTTAGTTGGATTTGCGGTTTTAACAAAAGAACAATCAACACACCCACATGTTTTTGGCTTATTCACGTAGACGTGGCTCTTACAGAGGAATTGCACAGGTTGGCACTAGAATCATTTGAGGATGATGTAATAGTTAGCATAAACTCTTATCTTGACCCCTGGTATAACTCTAACTCTATTTCTCTTCTAATTTCTCCTTTTTACTTGAACTAGGAGACCCAAACCTGTCATGAAAATACCCCTGTGCACAAAGCCAGCTCCATGAAGATCTGCTTTCCATAGATGGAAGTGGAAGATCTTGATTAGCCTCCATGACCTCAAACCTTCGAGGCTCAGACGTGGAGGAGCTCATGCATCGTAATGGAGAGGAACGATTTGGAGGTCATGAGGAGAAATGCTTTACATCCAAACTGATTAAATTCGAGGCTATGGATCAAACCAGACATCTCGACATCTCTCTCTCTCTGTGCAATAATAGTTTAATAGGTTTTCATGGTCAGTAACTTGATGCACAGTGGTGAAAGAGATGTCTTATAAGGAAAACATTTAAGAGAGAGAAAGAGGTTTGAATACACCTGTGCCCACATGAGTGAATCTCTCTCTCGTCTCATCTCATTCACATATTCATACTCCTCTCTCCCGAGATGCAGATGTGACGAGTTTTGAGTCTGGTACCTCTCAAGGTTTCTTCCTCATGTCATCTAGGAGAGTTTTTCCTTCACAACAGTCACTCCAGACTTCATCATCAGGGATAAACACATCATTCACCTTAACTGTTAAAACTCTGTAAAGTTGCTTTGAGACAATGTCTGTTGTGAAAAGCGCAATAGAAATAAACTTGACAGTTTTTCCTTTTTTGTGACTAACACACGTCCTTTCTAGACAATTTCCAAAGCTGGTTTCCTCTTTTCCCTCAATCCTTTTAAAAAACAAGCAATTTCTTATTAATCACACCTTCCCACTGCTGAATCCTCGTCCCTCTGCAGCAGAGGATTAGCACGTATTAGGCTTCACCATGGGGTTAATTAGGTTCATTTATTAGAACATGAAGAACACTATAATGGACGTTCAAGAGCCAAATCCTTCCTCCTCTCCTCCCTCTTTTCGTGCTCATCATCTAATATTGTCGTTCATTTCTCCATCTTACATTTATCCAACTCATTAAAAGAAAGAAACGCTCAGAAACCATGAGGGATGCATTATAGCGGTCATTTAATCAGTGTGTTCCACTAGAGGGCTAATGAGAAAACCCCCGAGGACTGCCATGCGTCCTGAATGCGAACACTGGAGCACACTTCAAAATCTCTAGGAGCATGTTTGCTGGAAGAGTGGAAAATATTATAAGAGCAAAAGTGGATGATGTGGAATTAGATATTCAAAAAGAAGCACATAGCAATCCTATGATCAGGTGTCCACAAACTTTTGCTCATCCAGTGTATGAGAGGGATTTATTGATCCTGTTACGGATCGATTCATGGATTGCGAGGTTTGTGAAGCGGAAAAGGCCGCCGTCAGCATCGACTCCAGCACCGATTCTTCACCTCGGTCATTCTTCTTGTTTTGTGCGCCACCTGATGATGCAACTCCTTGGTGTTGAGTGCAGCGTTGCAGTAAAATGGAAATCATTTTCCATTCCCCCCCCCCCCCCCCCCCTCGTGAGCCAGACAGTCCCAGGAATTAAATGTTGCCAATATTGAGTGAACCATTTAGTAAGTAATTAATGCTAACAATGTTTTTTTTGTTGTTTACAATGGACAATAAGACAATAAAAGCTACTAAGAAGTCCAGAAAAGCTCCAAAAAGCATTGACACTGGAGACTCCTTCAAAACAAATCTCTCATCAAAATCTCCCATCAACAATTATACACATTTCTACCACAGAAAAGTTCATGCAAATTACCAATTAATCAACTGATGGATACTTAGTAAAAAAATAAAAAAACACTCCATGTCAAATTAATACTTAATCTTATTACAAAAAACACCACTGATTCGCCTCTAGAGGCCGCTCTCGTAATTACAGTGATCCGGGAGCCGGAAAAACTATCGTGCGATCAACAATCGATGCCAATTAATCGTCGATCTGTAATTATAACCCGATCATTTGCCTTGGAACCTTCAAAATAACTCAAAGGTCTTTTCTTTTCTCATCCAGGTGGTGACTGTATATTTCTTCAAGTGCATGTCTCGATTGTATGTTTATATCTGTCCTGTCCAGAGACCTTCTGATGGTATTCTATTTAGCCAATACTGTCCATGTGCACCTTAATATACATAAACCATGTGACTGCAGAGTTTGTCTGGAGGATAAACACTCCTCAAATTGTAGGAGGCACATAATTACAGGACGTCTTTGGATGCAGGACCATCTCAAGCCTCCTCAGTTCCTCACCTGCATCAGTACCTGACTTTAACACCCTTCTGGCTGAATGAAATCGTATAAATCTCCATGAGATCTAGCAGAACATCTTCTCAGAAGCTTATTATTAAAGGAAACAGGGACTAAATGTGGAATAGGATGTTCGAAAAAACACATGGTCAGATGTCCACAAACTTTTGTCCATATATCACACACACACAAACACACACAGACAAAAATATATAGAGGATCAAATAAATAAAAAGGATGAAAAAATATATACAATAAAATTAAAACAAGGGATACAATATGATACAATAATATATAACTGCAGCTTTATGAGAAATTGAATAGTTTTTTTATATAATAACATCTCAAGTATTTTTCACTTTCTCCCTCACACACACACACAAAAGAAAGAAAACTATGACACATGACTTGTCAACACCTATGTGGCCGAAAAAATCTTTCTACAAGTATATTTTTAGCTTTGGTGGATGTACAGTACTACCTGCAGAAATCCATCACATGTACCATGATACATCACTACCATTTCAACACGACCGAGCGTCTGATCTCCAGAGAAGACCCTCGAAAACAACCGGAGGGCGCTGTCCAGTTCTGAAAGTCCATAAACCCTAAAAGAACGTCACGATCGTGAGAGTTTTTATAGTCCCCCCTGAGAAGAATAAATCTGTAGGACGCCTTCGTGGATGTGGATATTGCTGTGACTTGACTTGGCCTTTATCTGTCACTAATGGAAGTGGTGAATGCACGTTCTCCGGGGAGAATAGATTTCGATCCACAACAGCCAGAACGGACTAAATCATCAGCCTCTGATGGAATCCGAAAGTGGATTTCCAGTCGTAGAGAATCCAGGCTATACTTGTTTAGTGATGCTACGTGTTCTGTAGAAGAATGGAGGGAATGGGAATTGAGGTTGGATGGAGGTGTTTATATAAATATATATATATATATATCACCTGGAACTGTTCATGATGCCATATTTTGCTGCAGCATTATAAAGTCCTGCATTATTGTACACCATAATGGCTGTATATCACTACCTCATTAGTATAGGTTTTATTTTTACTTTGCTAACATCTGCCAACAAACACGCCTCTGTGTGTCTTTCGGCGCCCTCCGTCCCCCCACTTTGGGCCAATCCCGAACGCTATTTCTGAGCACAGCCGATAAGACAACATCAATGCTTACAGTCAGAACGAAAAAACCAATGATAATGCGGGGGGGAATGATGGTTTGGGATGTTGTCTGACAACCAGACACCTTCTCACTTGTTTTCCTTCAGCGCCGCTTTGAAGTGCAAATTGGGCCGATACAAAGTGCTCTGGGGTCCGGGTTTAAGTCGGTTTTTATTTACTTATTTGATTCCAAGAAAAGCCCCGATGTTCCTTGGTGATAAGATAGTAGCAGGAGGAAGCCGTCACGAATTTGCCGCACACACTTGCGCAGTCCGATAAGGCTATTTTACACGAGCGCCAAGCGAATCTGAAAAACGTTTTTTTTTTAAAGAGTAGCCTAAAGGGCTGCCCACGTGGTATGTGTGGATCCTTTCATCCTGTTCAGCTCAGCCTCCCACACAACCTGTTTACTGGCTGGGAATACGGGGAAGTGATTTTTTTATGGAGGATTTTTTTATATTTTCTTTTAGTCTGCAGCGGTGACAAATATATCAGCTTTCGATGGCTTGGTGAAGAGGGAGCATTCGGAAGAAAAAAAATTCAGTGTTTACTATTTCATATGAAATTCATCGAAATCCTAATGTACGCAGAACCAGGGTGATTTAACTGCATTTTACCAAGTATGAAAGCAAAGCCGTGACTGTTTACTTAATCTCTCTGGCTCGCTTCAAACCGTCTACATTTGCATTTCTGAGCCCGGGTTATATGTTTAGATTTAAATGAAAGTCGAAATGTGGCTGCTGAAAAAAATCGGTCGGATATTTAGTCATCATAGCTACTTTATTTCCTCCTCAGCACTCGGTCCTTTAGAAAATTGAGAGCTCGATAAACACAACAACACACTGGAAGCATAATGTAAATGACATTTCCAGATGTATAGGGTTCTTCCTCAAAAAACGTGAGCATGAAAAGTTCCCTTCTCTTAAACTAGGAGACCCGAACCTGTAACTCCAGCATAACACAAAGTACACAAAGCCAGCGACATGAAGATAAGCTTTCCATGGTGTGGAAGATCTTGAGTGGCCTGCTATTGAGCTCCAACCCTACTGAACACCTCGGTGTATAAAATGGAACCTTGTGCTCGCGAATCTCAACAAACTCTACTGGAACATCTTCCCTGCACCTTGGAGCTTATAATAAGAGTAAATGGAAACTATATATTGAATGGGATGTTCAACAATATTCACATTCACATTATGGTCAGGTGTCCACAAATGTTTGTCCAGATATTGGCTGTGGAAGAGTGGGTGTTGGCGTAGATGTGCACCAGTTTGGGAATGGAAAGCGGAGCGGGGAAAATTGAGTAGTAAGGACCCACACCTGTGTACATTTCGGTGCTGTCCTGCTTCTACAGTTTTTAGATGTCTTGAATTATCGTGACAGGTTTTTGTCCAGTGTTATGAGACATGATACCTGCTATAGGATTCGAAGTCATGACATCATACCTACACCAAGAGAGAAGAAACCTTCAGAGGAACCAGTATTAAGGAAACCATCATTATCTTTTGTAAAGACAAATGATCACACATATATTATATTATATTATATTATATTATATTATATTATATTATATTATATTATATTATATTATATTATATTGTAGTTAGCAATACAGTTTTTCCATCTTCTGATGGATACATTTTAATAATGCTGTATAGTATATTAAAGTATAGTGTTGTATATTATATTATAGTAAATAATAGTGTAGTATATTATAGTATAGTATATAATATTAGAGTGTAGTATATTATAGTATAGTATATAATATTATAGTGTAGTATATTATAGTATAGTATATAATATTATAGTGTAGTATATTATAGTATAGTATATAATATTATAGTGTAGTATATTATAGTATAGTATATAATATTAGAGTGTAGTATATTATAGTATAGTATATAATATTAGAGTGTAGTATATTATAGTATAGTATATAATATTATAGTGTAGTATATTATAGTATAGTATATAATATAGGAGTGTAGTATATTATAGTATAGTATATAATATTATAGTGTAGTATATTATAGTATAGTATATAATATTATAGTGTAGTATATTATAGTATAGTATATAATATTAGAGTGTAGTATATTATAGTATAGTATATAATATTAGAGTGTAGTATATTATAGTATAGTATATAATATTATAGTGTAGTATATTATAGTATAGTATATAATATTAGAGTGTAGTATATTATAGTATAGTATATAATATTAGAGTGTAGTATATTATAGTATAGTATATAATATTATAGTGTAGTATATTATAGTATAGTATATAATATTAGAGTGTAGTATATTATAGTATAGTATATAATATTAGAGTGTAGTATATTATAGTATAGTATATAATATTAGAGTGTAGTATATTATAGTATAGTATATAATATTATAGTGTAGTATATTATAGTATAGTATATAATATTAGAGTGTAGTATATTATAGTATAGTATATAATATTAGAGTGTAGTATATTATAGTATAGTATATAATATTAGAGTGTAGTATATTATAGTAAGTATATATTTAGAGTTTAGTATATTATAGTATAGTATATAATATTAGAGTGTAGTATATTATAGTATTATAGTATATAATATTAGAGTGTAGTATATTATAGTATAGTATATAATATTATAGTATAGTATATAATATTAGAGTGTAGTATATTATAGTATAGTATATAATATTAGAGTGTAGTATATTATAGTATAGTATATAATATTATAGTATAGTATATAATATTAGAGTGTAGTATATTATAGTATAGTATATAATATTAGAGTGTAGTATATTATAGTATAGTATATAATATTATAGTGTAGTATATTATAGTATAGTATATAATATTAGAGTGTAGTATATTATAGTATAGTATATAATATTATAGTATAGTATATAATATTAGAGTGTAGTATATTATAGTATAGTATATAATATTAGAGTGTAGTATATTATAGTATAGTATATAATATTATAGTATAGTATATAATATTAGAGTGTAGTATATTATAGTATAGTATATAATATTATAGTGTAGTATATTATAGTATAGTATATAATATTAGAGTGTAGTATATTATAGTATAGTATATAATATTATAGTATAGTATATAATATTATAGTGTAGTATATTATAGTATAGTATATAATATTAGAGTGTAGTATATTATAGTATAGTATATAATATTAGAGTGTAGTATATTATAGTATAGTATATAATATTATAGTATAGTATATAATATTATAGTGTAGTATATTATAGTATAGTATATAATATTAGAGTGTAGTATATTATAGTATAGTATATAATATTATAGTATAGTATATAATATTATAGTGTAGTATATTATAGTATAGTATATAATATTAGAGTGTAGTATATTATAATATAGTATATAATATTAGAGTGTAGTATATTATAGTATAGTATATAATATTATAGTATAGTATATAATATTATAGTGTAGTATATTATAGTATAGTATATAATATTAGAGTGTAGTATATTATAGTATAGTATATAATATTATAGTATAGTATATAATATTATAGTGTAGTATATTATAGTATAGTATATAATATTAGAGTGTAGTATATTATAATATAGTATATAATATTAGAGTGTAGTATATTATAGTATAGTATATAATATTATAGTATAGTATATAATATTATAGTGTAGTATATTATAGTATAGTATATAATATTAGAGTGTAGTATATTATAGTATAGTATATAATATTAGAGTGTAGTATATTATAGTATAGTATATAATATTAGAGTGTAGTATATTATAGTATAGTATATAATATTATAGTGTAGTATATTATAGTATAGTATATAATATTAGAGTGTAGTATATTATAGTATAGTATATAATATTATAGTATAGTATATAATATTATAGTGTAGTATATTATAGTATAGTATATAATATTAGAGTGTAGTATATTATAGTATAGTATATAATATTATAGTATAGTATATAATATTATAGTGTAGTATATTATAGTATAGTATATAATATTAGAGTGTAGTATATTATAATATAGTATATAATATTAGAGTGTAGTATATTATAGTATAGTATATAATATTATAGTATAGTATATAATATTATAGTGTAGTATATTATAGTATAGTATATAATATTAGAGTGTAGTATATTATAGTATAGTATATAATATTAGAGTGTAGTATATTATAGTATAGTATATAATATTAGAGTGTAGTATATTATAGTATAGTATATAATATTAGAGTGTAGTATATTATAGTATAGTATATAATATTAGAGTTTAGTATATTATAGTATAGTATATAATATTAGAGTGTAGTATATTATAGTATAGTATATAATATTAGAGTGTAGTATATTATAGTATAGTATATAATATTATAGTATAGTATATAATATTAGAGTGTAGTATATTATAGTATAGTATATAATATTAGAGTGTAGTATATTATAGTATAGTATATAATATTAGAGTGTAGTATATTATAGTATAGTATATAATATTAGAGTGTAGTATATTATAGTATAGTATATAATATTAGAGTTTAGTATATTATAGTATAGTATATAATATTAGAGTGTAGTATATTATAGTATAGTATATAATATTAGAGTGTAGTATATTATAGTATAGTATATAATATTATAGTATAGTATATAATATTAGAGTGTAGTATATTATAGTATAGTATATAATATTAGAGTGTAGTATATTATAGTATAGTATATAATATTATAGTATAGTATATAATATTAGAGTGTAGTATATTATAGTATAGTATATAATATTAGAGTGTAGTATATTATAGTATAGTATATAATATTATAGTGTAGTATATTATAGTATAGTATATAATATTAGAGTGTAGTATATTATAGTATAGTATATAATATTATAGTATAGTATATAATATTAGAGTGTAGTATATTATAGTATAGTATATAATATTAGAGTGTAGTATATTATAGTATAGTATATAATATTATAGTATAGTATATAATATTAGAGTGTAGTATATTATAGTATAGTATATAATATTAGAGTGTAGTATATTATAGTATAGTATATAATATTATAGTGTAGTATATTATAGTATAGTATATAATATTAGAGTGTAGTATATTATAGTATAGTATATAATATTATAGTATAGTATATAATATTATAGTGTAGTATATTATAGTATAGTATATAATATTAGAGTGTAGTATATTATAATATAGTATATAATATTAGAGTGTAGTATATTATAGTATAGTATATAATATTATAGTATAGTATATAATATTATAGTGTAGTATATTATAGTATAGTATATAATATTAGAGTGTAGTATATTATAGTATAGTATATAATATTATAGTATAGTATATAATATTATAGTGTAGTATATTATAGTATAGTATATAATATTAGAGTGTAGTATATTATAATATAGTATATAATATTAGAGTGTAGTATATTATAGTATAGTATATAATATTATAGTATAGTATATAATATTATAGTGTAGTATATTATAGTATAGTATATAATATTAGAGTGTAGTATATTATAGTATAGTATATAATATTAGAGTGTAGTATATTATAGTATAGTATATAATATTAGAGTGTAGTATATTATAGTATAGTATATAATATTATAGTGTAGTATATTATAGTATAGTATATAATATTAGAGTGTAGTATATTATAGTATAGTATATAATATTATAGTATAGTATATAATATTATAGTGTAGTATATTATAGTATAGTATATAATATTAGAGTGTAGTATATTATAGTATAGTATATAATATTATAGTATAGTATATAATATTATAGTGTAGTATATTATAGTATAGTATATAATATTAGAGTGTAGTATATTATAATATAGTATATAATATTAGAGTGTAGTATATTATAGTATAGTATATAATATTATAGTATAGTATATAATATTATAGTGTAGTATATTATAGTATAGTATATAATATTAGAGTGTAGTATATTATAGTATAGTATATAATATTAGAGTGTAGTATATTATAGTATAGTATATAATATTAGAGTGTAGTATATTATAGTATAGTATATAATATTATAGTGTAGTATATTATAGTATAGTATATAATATTAGAGTGTAGTATATTATAGTATAGTATATAATATTAGAGTGTAGTATATTATAGTATAGTATATAATATTATAGTGTAGTATATTATAGTATAGTATATAATATTAGAGTGTAGTATATTATAGTATAGTATATAATATTAGAGTGTAGTATATTATAGTATAGTATATAATATTATAGTATAGTATATAATATTATAGTGTAGTATATTATAGTATAGTATATAATATTATAGTGTAGTATATTATAATATAGTATATAATATTAGAGTGTAGTATATTATAGTATAGTATATAATATTAGAGTGTAGTATATTATAGTATAGTATATAATATTAGAGTGTAGTATATTATAGTATAGTATATAATATTATAGTGTAGTATATTATAGTATAGTATATAATATTATAGTATAGTATATAATATTATAGTGTAGTATATTATAGTATAGTATATAATATTATAGTATAGTATATAATATTATAGTATAGTATATAATATTAGAGTGTAGTATATTATAGTATAGTATATAATATTAGAGTGTAGTATATTATAATATAGTATATAATATTAGAGTGTAGTATATTATAGTATAGTATATAATATTAGAGTGTAGTATATTATAGTATAGTATATAATATTAGAGTGTAGTATATTATAGTATAGTATATAATATTAGAGTGTAGTATATTATAGTATAGTATATAATATTAGAGTGTAGTATATTATAGTATAGTATATAATATTAGAGTGTAGTATATTATAGTATAGTATATAATATTAGAGTGTAGTATATTATAGTATAGTATATAATATTAGAGTGTAGTATATTATAGTATAGTATATAATATTAGAGTGTAGTATATTATAGTATAGTATATAATATTAGAGTGTAGTATATTATAGTATAGTATATAATATTAGAGTGTAGTATATTATAGTATAGTATATAATATTATAGTGTAGTATATTATAGTATAGTATATAATATTATAGTGTAGTATATTATAGTATAGTATATAATATTATAGTGTAGTATATTATAGTATAGTATATAATATTATAGTGTAGTATATTATAGTATAGTATATAATATTATAGTGTAGTATATTATAGTATAGTATATAATATTATAGTGTAGTATATTATAGTATAGTATATAATATTATAGTGTAGTATATTATAGTATAGTATATAATATTATAGTGTAGTATATTATAGTATAGTATATAATATTAGAGTGTAGTATATTATAGTATAGTATATAATATTAGAGTGTAGTATATTATAGTATAGTATATAATATTAGAGTGTAGTATATTATAGTATAGTATATAATATTATAGTGTAGTATATTATAGTATAGTATATAATATTATAGTGTAGTATATTATAGTATAGTATATAATATTATAGTGTAGTATATTATAGTATAGTATATAATATTATAGTGTAGTATATTATAGTATAGTATATAATATTATAGTGTAGTATATTATAGTATAGTATATAATATTAGAGTGTAGTATATTATAGTATAGTATATAATATTAGAGTGTAGTATATTATAGTATAGTATATAATATTATAGTGTAGTATATTATAGTATAGTATATAATATTAGAGTGTAGTATATTATAGTATAGTATATAATATTAGAGTGTAGTATATTATAGTATAGTATATAATATTATAGTGTAGTATATTATAGTATAGTATATAATATTAGAGTGTAGTATATTATAGTATAGTATATAATATTAGAGTGTAGTATATTATAGTATAGTATATAATATTATAGTGTAGTATATTATAGTATAGTATATAATATTAGAGTGTAGTATATTATAGTATAGTATATAATATTAGAGTGTAGTATATTATAGTATAGTATATAATATTAGAGTGTAGTATATTATAGTATAGTATATAATATTATAGTGTAGTATATTATAGTATAGTATATAATATTATAGTGTAGTATATTATAGTATAGTATATAATATTATAGTGTAGTATATTATAGTATAGTATATAATATTAGAGTGTAGTATATTATAGTATAGTATATAATATTATAGTGTAGTATATTATAGTATAGTATATAATATTATAGTGTAGTATATTATAGTATAGTATATAATATTATAGTGTAGTATATTATAGTATAGTATATAATATTATAGTGTAGTATATTATAGTATAGTATATAATATTATAGTGTAGTATATTATAGTATAGTATATAATATTAGAGTGTAGTATATTATAGTATAGTATATAATATTAGAGTGTAGTATATTATAGTATAGTATATAATATTAGAGTGTAGTATATTATAGTATAGTATATAATATTATAGTGTAGTATATTATAGTATAGTATATAATATTATAGTGTAGTATATTATAGTATAGTATATAATATTATAGTGTAGTATATTATAGTATAGTATATAATATTAGAGTGTAGTATATTATAGTATAGTATATAATATTAGAGTGTAGTATATTATAGTATAGTATATAATATTATAGTGTAGTATATTATAGTATAGTATATAATATTAGAGTGTAGTATATTATAGTATAGTATATAATATTATAGTGTAGTATATTATAGTATAGTATATAATATTAGAGTGTAGTATATTATAGTATAGTATATAATATTAGAGTGTAGTATATTATAGTATAGTATATAATATTAGAGTGTAGTATATTATAGTATAGTATATAATATTAGAGTGTAGTATATTATAGTATAGTATATAATATTAGAGTGTAGTATATTATAGTATAGTATATAATATTATAGTGTAGTATATTATAGTATAGTATATAATATTATAGTGTAGTATATTATAGTATAGTATATAATATTATAGTGTAGTATATTATAGTATAGTATATAATATTAGAGTGTAGTATATTATAGTATAGTATATAATATTATAGTGTAGTATATTATAATATAGTATATAATATTAGAGTGTAGTATATTATAGTATAGTATATAATATTAGAGTGTAGTATATTATAGTATAGTATATAATATTAGAGTGTAGTATATTATAGTATAGTATATAATATTATAGTGTAGTATATTATAGTATAGTATATAATATTATAGTATAGTATATAATATTATAGTGTAGTATATTATAGTATAGTATATAATATTATAGTATAGTATATAATATTATAGTATAGTATATAATATTATATTATAGTATAGTACAGTAAAGTTTCGTAAACACCAGTTTGTACCCACAAGCCCCCAAAACCAATTTATGTTCCGAATCAAATTTGATTCTTTATAGTTGGGACGTTTAGTAAAGCAGTAAGAGCTAATCCTCTCACTCACACTGACCTTAACACACCAAATCAACCAATTTTTATAGTAGGACCTTCCTGAAGGACATCCTGAACCAGGACACAAGTCATCCCACGAATGGAAAATGTAGTTCTAGATTTTACCATTTATAGTGTTTCCCATTTCAATCCTGACTCATAATACTGCAAAATATACCAGAAAATCTCAAAATGTTAGTTTTACAGTGCGTTCCATGTTTCACAGACATCGCTACCAAAACAGCTCGCTAGAACAAAAAGCTTCCCGAACCCTGACTCCCAGGGACTCCACGTTGCCAAAGCTGACTTTGAAAACTTGAATGCAAAAGCGGAAAGTGTTAACACTGTAAGATTTCTTTCCCACCACCAGAGCCAGCAGTGTGTGTGTGTGTGTGTGTGTGTGTGTGTGTGTGTGTGTGTGTGTGTGTGTGTGTGTGTGTGTGTGTGTGTGTGTGGTATTTTAAAATAATTCCACACATTCTCAGTCCAGAAACCTTTTTTTTTTTTTTTTTTTTTTTTTTTTTTTTTACTTTTCCTCTCTTCTTCTTCTTCTTTCGTCTTCTCCCATAAGTAATTAAATAACAAGGTGCTGGCTGCTGTAGTAAGAGATAAGTGCTGGAGGGAAAGTTTTTTAGCATATTAATTAGCGGTGATTTAGTATCGGCTTCAGCCGCAATAACGACCTGAAATCAATTGCCTTTCACAGAGGACACACTCTCTGTGTGTTTGGGCCAGCATGGAAACATTACGCTTTAACCTCCTATTCTAAAAATTGAAGTGCTTTTCCCTTCCCAACTTTTATATTTATTTATTTATTTTTTATTATTTAAAGCACGTGTTTCTCGCCTTTTTACCAAAGTACTTCTGGCAATCGTACAATTACACACTATCTCACTACTCTTTCTGTTTTACGGCGGATTTACGGGATTGTGCGTCACAATAAAAATACGGATGCCGTAGGGTCAAAATTACCCGACTTTTCCAGCCATCTGTGGTTCTTGTCTGAACTGATAGCTCAAAGCAGGCCACTCAGATTTACATGGATGGAATAACAATCAAATTGACTAGTGAGGAGCCTATGAGAGCCGAATGGAGCCAGGAAGGAAACTTTACAGCAGAGAGAATCGCAGGCAAGTCTATTAACACGCTCCTTCTGTTTTAATGAGGATCGATAAGGAGACGTAGAGCTCCTCAGAGCACAGGAGGAGAAATATCAGCTTAAGCAAGAAATAAAGGCATGCATAAAGTATGCACACACACACACAGGTTGAGTTTATACACAGGGTTATTAATGGTGCGTGTCACAAAGTGTCGAAGACGAGTTACAGGCCACTGCCACGTGAACACTTATTTTTTTTTAGTCAACATCCGATCTGACCTGCTGCTGCTCTAAACATGTTCTCTGATCAAATAATTATTAACATTTAATACACACACACACACACACACACACACACACACACACACACACACACACATATATACATAAGTATGTACTGTACAAACACATACACACCCTGATCTCACCCTGCCACACACTGTTTTATCCCTGTCTTGCCCTCTCACTCTCTTTCACCCTGATCTCACCCTGTCTCACCCTGATCTCAGCTTCTCTTAACCTGGTTTCACTTTGACGTGAGATGTGGGTTTTAAGTCAGTGTTTTTCATCCTGGCCTCACAATGTCTCACCTGTTTCACAATATGTGAAACTGTCTCATCCAGTCTCACTCTGATCTCAGACTGTCTCATCATGTCTTACTGTCTAAACCTGATCTCACCCCTCTCTCATACTTTCACACTAATCTCACCCCTTTCACCCTGATCGTATCCTGTCTCACCCTGATCGCCCTCTGTCTAAACCTGGATTATCCTGTCTCACTATCATCTCACACTATCTGATCCTGTCTCACCCTAATCTCAATCATTGACCAGAAGCACAAACACACAGACACACAGCTAAATGTAGTTACACGTCTCAGTACACGTCTTGATAAGATATATCATCATTTCAGGAAATCTGACTGTATCTGATGGCCGGAGTAAACACCTTCGGACTCATGAGGCAGTCATTTGATGATTCTGGCATTAAAAACCGGCCTGTGGGAGAAAAACAGTTCTCTCTATTAACACTCGGGGGCTGACATTTTTATTCTCTGCATAGCTACTCTGGAATAATTCTTTCAAACTGTTGAATCTAATCTCCCAGCTCAGGGACCAGGCTGTGGGATTAAAGCCTGCCTCAGCTCATCCGGAATCATTTTGTGCTACACCCAAAGCCTCTCAGGTGAAACCGGAGACTGCGAGGAGAAATGTACCCGTCATTTCCACATATGTATAACAGATCTCCTTTTTTTTGGGGCATTTCAATTAAAGCTGAAGATCGGGCCTCTCACCTCGGCTGACTATGCGATCAGCACTTCCTCTGTGAGCCGGATATTTCTCCTCCGGGTTTTTGCTATTGCGCGGCTCCTTCTGGAGCCGAGATCGTTCACGGCGGATCGTTCACACGTGCACGTGTTTGTAGACCAGCTGTATTGTCAGCAGCGGTTATTTCCGTCTGCCTGTGCACCTTTGTCTTAATTTAGGCTTCACTCAAGCACTCAGAATCTCACATTTAACAAAGAATGTTACAGATGTACACTATATATACACACTATTCCAACACGTGATGTAGTCGGTGAAATCTGATTGGATAGAAACTCTAACGCTATAAAATAAAGAGATTAGACTATTGTGAATAAGTTAATACCTATTTATTGAAAAAATATATTAAAAAGTAAGTCAGCAATTCTGATATATGTTAGGCAGAGAAAGCCTTTTTGGCCCTGGTGGCCTTCCACAAGCTTTGCCATCTTACTGTTTCAGGATCCCAGGTTTGACGTGTGTTAGAAAGAAATACTTTTGCAAAAGTGATTAATTTTTTTATTAGTCACCAATGAGCAGACATGCGGAGCGGCAACTTTGTTTCCAGGCTGCAAAGACATGCGATTTTTCGCAGGAAACATCTAGAAGAGAATACGCTGATTGCAAGGTCAGACTGGCGCTCAATCACCGAGCAGCTGTTGGGACGTAAACGTGCAGCGGGGGGAAAAAAAAAAGCAGTAATTGAATAAATAAAAGAAATAAATGATTTGAGTTTCTATCGCAACTTCTGAACATCTCGTACTGAGCAGGTCATTTATTAAACAAAACACATGGATGGCCATCATCTGCCTGTTCTTATCAAATCTGAACAACAAGAAGGAAAGAAGGACCAAAATAGTTGCTAGTGTGGTCATATGAGGTGGATTTCAAAATGTGTTGAGACTCGCTCTATTTACAATAAAGTACTTAATTTATATACGTTTGCTCACTAACACCTTCAAAATAATCCCCATGCACAGCAATACAATCAATCTCTATCCCGGATCTTTATCTTTAAGTGAGATCCAGTGGATCATATTCCGATGATCATCATGCACAAGTTGCCTAATGTCTTCGACGGTGAACTTGTTGAAGGTCTGATCTCTCGTCGCTGTGCTGCTCAAAACACCTCAAACATCTTCGTGGCGTATTTGCCCAGTTGCACGCAGAATTTCACGTTTGTTCTTTGTTCTAACCGTGATGAAATCGCAGACGTGGTAACGCACGTGAGTCAGAACACCACCAGTTACACCATTAGTCTCGAAGGTTTTTGATACCACCTCGTATGTGATATAAAGTTATATGGTGGAGGTTCCAGTGTTGGTACAGATGTTAAGATGTACAGATGTTTCATAATGAAGTTTGATACAATCAATTAAAAGGTCATGACCTTGTATATGCAAAGCAAAATATCTTCCAATCGTCACTTCTCTTGCAAGAAAACGCACTCATTATCACCACATCCCTCACAGGTTTCAGTGGCAGCTTGAGCTGGAACACAACAGCCTCACAGCCTTGCTCCTTTTTTCACTTTATCTCATCACCCATCACCCCTCTCTCTCTTTCTTTCTTTCTTTTTTTACATCTCGTATGTAAATATCTCAGGAATCAGTTCTTTCAGACCAAGAACAGACGTTACTCTTCTCCCACCTCTTCCTCTCTTCTGCATCCTTTCTCAATGACCTACATTTATTTCCATCTACTCAAAACCTCCATAATGTTCTTCCTAATTATCCTTTTAAGGTACATCTTTTAATAGAAACATTTTCATATTTGTGCTTCTTTTTGAACATCTCATTCCACATTGAGTCTCAATTTGCTCTCATAATAAGATCCACTCTCCTGGGAAGACGTTCCGCTAGATTTTGTATGAGATTTGTTGGATCTCATTCACCCTCAAAGGCGTTAGTGGCGTTCCAAATTATTCCAAAGGTGTTCAATAGGGTTTGAGCTCTATAGCAGATACACCACTCAAGATCTTCTACACACATCCAACCCATGGAATGCAGATCTTCGTGGAGCTGGATTTCTGTGTGTCATCTCCAAGTTCGACTCGGAAAAACGAAAGATTACATGCTTTTGCATCTAAAGACTCTACAGCTGTGTGCCTCGGGCTTTGTGGGAACATTTTGGGGAAGAAGAACACAAGTGGAAATGCTGAGTGTCCGAATACTTTTAGACGCTCGGTCTTGTGAAAGTTATTAAGCCGTGTTTTTCTGCTGTATTTATTTTTTAAACAAATTAATGAAACTTTCACACAAACGTTTTTTACGCAAATTTCTTTTTTTTTTTTTTTTACTCCAAATTGCATCATATCGCGAGTGAAAAAAACGCTGAAACAGCATACCTTAAATCATAACAATAATACAAAATTTAAATAATAAATACAAAAAAATTCACCAAAAAATTAAGTGCAAAACTTATTTCATTTTTCCCGAAAAGTTTGTTTCTGACCGCACAACAGTTACACAGATTCGGAATATTGTGTGATGAAAAGGTAAAATATATAAATATATAAAATATAATTCATATATTTTACATTTTTACGGTCTAGGACAATTTTTATGCATAACGATTGAAAGTGACATACAGATTATTTATATTGTATATTTATATTTGTGTTAGTTTTTGAATATATTTACATGTATAATTATTTATTAAATAACGATATTAATTATTATTTTTTTTGTTATTAAGTAATTAATTAATAAAGTTTGGAAGTGATTTACATATTATATTTTTCTAGAATATAATTCAATAAAGTATGTTTTGTTTTGAGTTAAAGTGAAAGGGTTAATAAATTGTATTAAATGCGATAAAATAATAATAAAACGGACATCAGCAATTATTTGTTTGTAGTTAAATTATAATAATAATTATATTAATATTATTATTGGGGTTTTTTTTTTTACCTCATTTCGAAACAGATATTTTGGGAAATATACGAATCAATAAAAGTGCACCAAGATATAAATATAAATCCCACAAAGAAAAAAAAAAAGAAGAAAACTAAACACGAGGAACATGACGCTTACCTACGGCAGGATGTTTTTGAGAAGATGTTTTTGAAACTGTCTATTGGAATACAGTTCTAAACGATTATTGCCCGAACAGCAGCACGAGGAGTGTGAGGACGGCTGCTGGGAAGGGATGACATATTTCCCCATTTGGCTCTCCGTCTGTCAGCGCCGATAAGCGACTTCCCCTTTCGCTGTTTCCGTCTGCTTTCCCTCATTTAAAAAAAAAACATCTCCAGGAGCATTCGCCACCAAACACAAACTAATGTGGCAGAAGACACTGCTTTGTCGAGCCCCATGAAGATGAAAGAGCTTCGAACCGTGAGGGGGAAAAGCCAGACAGAGCTGCATTAATGTCCTTAAATAACACAAACACACACACTCATTTTCGGAGTTCCTTACAGCCATATTGTTACCATGAGATGGAGAAATGTCTTTTCTCCAGGAGAATGTCTTACAAGCGTTTACAATGTTTGTTGTGAAATAAACTCGCCTTGACGTTTAGCTTTATTTAGTTTGTAAAATATATCGTTGCTTACTAAGCTGATGATCACATGACTCCTGGGTTAAAGCAAATCAACTGCCTTTAAACCAGCCAACAAAATACACAAATGGAAGCACCATCTACCCTCTTCTACATACACAAGCTCAGAAACACCCCTGATTGGCTACTTTTACTGCGACTCACAGGAAGCCAAATTACCCCATCCAGAGGTATTTCTCAATATAAACGTGCGATACGCAGTAGTGATCAGAAGATCGGTTCATTTTAGCGTCTTTGAATCTCCTTCATCAAAACGAACAAATCGATTTTTGAGTCATTTCGTTCCTTTGATCATAAATGTTAGATGTTCAGTGAGCAGATCCCCAACACGTCCACATACGTCAACTTTGACGATCGTTCCAATCAATAATATACGTCTTTAGAACTGCGTATATGGGAGTCACGTGACAAAAGAATGAGAACCAGAGGACACATGGGATGATCTACTCAATTCAGTATCCTGTGTAATGCACTGCATAGCGTCTATAGGAGTCACGTGACAAAAGAACGAACGACTCGGAATAGAAGAGAGAGCCGAGAGATGAACTACTGAATTTTTGAGGATGACATTATAAAAAAAAGTCTCACTCTTTCTTCCTTGTTAAAAAAGATGGGGAAATGAATGACACGTGCATCTCTTACCAGTGACTCAGCAAATCTTGATTCATGTTTAGTGCATTTTGTTCGACAATTCAGTTTGTGAAATTTAACCAATGTATCAAAAATCTTTTTTATAAAATATAAAAATTATATATTTATAAAAAGAAATATTATATTTTGTTAAATACTGCGTTACAAACAAACAAAGAGCGCGACTTACATTTGCAGCTTCCAGTTCTTTGTGGTGCTTATTGTGTAGAGTCATCATCAATTTATTTATTTATATTTTTATATTTATTTATATACCGAAAATTAATTCGGATTCTGGGACTTAATTGGGACTGCACGCGCTCCATTCGCTCAATATCTTAGCTCCGCCCACTTGACCGCTCACTGATCACTGATTGGTTCATTCAGCACCAAGTCCCGCTCGATAGGTCTAATTAACGAATCACATGCTCCCTCACGAACACTTCAGTAGTCACGTGATTTACAGGGTGCGGGGCGGGTATGAGTCCCGGAAGTGATCAGGAACACTGATTCGTTAACGAAAAATAATCGTTTAGTGTGTTACCAGCGGTCACAGGGCTCCACCTAGTGGTGTAAAAGTTATACAGACTGCAATTTACTGATTATGGATCGTGTCAGCATCACGACAATGAAGCGATCGTTAAGCAAAAGATCCAATGGATCAATTAAGCATTGGATCAGTTTGGCTTTCACGCTCCTACTCATAAAAAGGGAATAAAAAGTGATAAAGTGGGAGTGACGTAGGGAGAACGTCAACCATTTACAGCCCTGTTACTTGCAGTAGATTTTTCCCCCAAACAAATCTTTGTTTATTTACTATAACAGTTAAATGCTTTCCCTATTGTACAATTAAAATTAAATATGTGCAATACCATTATTTTTTTATTTTTTTATGATTATTTTATTTTTTGCAATAATGCTTTTTATTTATTAATATTTTTTCAAATAAAAATGTGCAATACCACTTTTTTATTTATTTTATTTATTTTCAGTAAAAAAAAATGTGCAGCTGGAAGCTTCTGTCATCAAAACAAAATCCTTGTAAGTGCAGTCATACCCACACACACACACACACACACACACACACACACACACACACACACACACACAAAATACATTTTATTTTTTTATTTGATTTAATAAAAAATAACAAATGATTTAATGTGTTGATTTGTTTCTAATGAAATAACTTCAACCGAACACTAAACAGACTTCACTTTGTCCAAACAAAGTACGAATATATAAAACGAATTAAAAAATCTCTACCTGGTCAAACTTGACGATCATTTCAAAATGTATACTTTAATACTAGTGCTGGATAGAAACGTGTGTGAAACAAGAGCGCCCCCTGTATGTCAGAATCCATTATAGCACCATTCAAATGCTCTGTATGGACTGCAGTGAAAACAAAAATAATGTATAAAAAAAAAAGAACTTGTTTGAAGCACAACAGATATCTGAGCATAATGGAGAAAAGTGTGATGTCTAGACTCCTGGATCAAAGGTTTGTGTAGTTTTTCTTGTGTGGTTAGTACTTATCAAAAGTTCTCCAAGGATGGATAAACAATGGACTAAAAATACAGTCAAAGATCCTGCAACACTGCAGAGAACATGTGCTGACCCCTGTACACTAACCAAAGCTCCTTTAATGGACATGTGAGCATCAGAAGTGGATCAGTGGAAGAAGGTGGCCTGGTCTGATCTTCTTCTTCTTCTTTCGGCTGCTCCCATTAGGGGTCGCCACAGCGGATCATCTGTCTCCACACCACCCTGTCCTCTACATCTGCCTCGTTCACACCAACTACCTGAATGTCTTCCCTCACCACATCCATAAACCTCCTCCTTGGCCTTCCTCTTTTCCTCCTTCATGGTGGCTCCATCCTCAGCATTCTTCTACCAATATAACTCATGTCCCTCCTCTGCACATGTCCAAACCATCTCAATCACACCTCCCTCACCTTGTCTCCAAAACGTCCTACATGCACTGTCCCTCTAATAAACTCATTTCTAATCCTGTCCATTGTCGTCACTCCCAATGAACATCTTAACATCTACCTCCAGCTCCACCTCCTGCCTTTTACTCAATGCCACTGTCTCTAATCCATACAACATCTCAGGTCTCACCACAGTCCTATAAACTTTCCCTTTCCTCTTACATATACACAAATCACTCCTGCTATCACTCTTCTCCACCCACTCCACCCTGCCTGCACACTTTTCTTCACTTCTCTAACACACTCTCCATGCACTGTTGACCCCAGGTACCTGAACTCCTCCACCTTCTCCCTGCAGCCGCACCCCTCCACTGCCCTCCCTCTCATTCACACACATGTACTCTGTATTACTCCTACTGACTTTCATTCCCCTTCTCTCCAGCGCATACCTCCACCTCTCCAGGCTCTTCTCAACCTGCTCACTACTCTCACCACAAATCACAATATCATCCGCAAACATCATAGTCCAGGGAGACTCCTGTCTGACCTCCTCCTTCAACCTGTCCATCACCACTGCAAACAGGAAAGGGCTCAGAGCCGATCCAGGTGGCCTGGTCTGATGAATAACCATTTTTTTTGTCATGTTGATGTTCAGGTGTGTGGGCATGGCTTACCTGGGGAAGAGATAGCACCTGAATGCCCTGTGGGAAGAAGATGAGCCGGTAGGTGGATGCAGTGTGATGCTCCGAGTCTGCTCAAATCCTTGGGTCCTGGTGTTCACATGGATGTTACGTACCACCGACTTAAACATTCTTACACACCCTGTTCATGGTAACGATGTTCCTCAATCTGAGTTTCCTTTTTCAGCAGGACGAAGTTCCTGGCAGATCTGTAATGCATCACGATGTTCAGGAACGGTCTGAGGAACATGTCAGATCTCAATCTGATCAAGCTTCTATGAGATCCAACTTATATTATCTACAGAATCTGCAAACATCTTGGTGACAGGTCCCACACACACTTTTACACACTTTTAATAGACACTATAGAATGATTTTAAAAGTATAAAACAACTGGACGTGTGATTCAGATTAGTAAACCGAGGAGGTGTTAAGTGTTTAGTCATTAATGCTTTATTTGGGTGCTTCTGTAATTCTTTGTATACTGTATAATCATCTCACAAACACACAGACCGGACCAGTGGCCTGCCTGCGATCACAACATTTCACAACACTGACTGAAGCCACACTGTAGAAATCAACAAAGAGGGGAAATAAAACAAGCTGTGGGTCAAATTAGTCATTAAATACAATCATATTATAGCACCAAAAAAAGAATGATTTATGTTGCAGCCTCCCCACACACACTCACACACACACACACACACACAAAACATTGTCTTTGAGTTAAATATATCTCTAAACATCACCGGGCGACTCTGTCTATAGTTGCATTCGTAAACATGAACATTTACACGATGTATTATACAAAATATGACATGGAAAAGTGACGACAAAGTTCAGGAGGACATGAAGATGTTCTCCAACTGTAGGAACTCCAACAGAAATGCCCTTTAATAAGGCTTATACAAACCAGACTGTTACAGAGGCATACCAGCACCAAGGGTGAAGTACGATGCCTTCCTGATTAAAAAACAAAACAAAAGAAAACAGCACCTTTATGATTTTTTTCCCAAACTATTTTACAGTAAGCTGTACATTTAATTCTCCTATCTAAATATTTCAAAAGTCAGGTATGACTCTACAACCAACTGCTTACCCTCTCCTTCTAGTTACAGTATGGTGTACAGTACATGAGCTATGTTCAGTGACATGTAGTAAGGAACATTAAAAGTAACCTGAAACACCTGGAAAAACTTACACTATATGAGCAAAAGTATTGGGACACCTTACTTTGCCACCCATATGTGCTTTTTCTTCATAGCTCGACAAACACAACTGTAACTCCAACTCCATCTTTCTATGCGGAAGCAATGAATTTTTCCTTCACCAGAAGGGAACTTAGGAAACCCAAACCTGTTTCAGCATGACAATGCTCCTGGGCGCAAAACCACCTCAAGATCTGCTTGAGTGGTCTGCTCTAGAGCTCAAACCCTGCTAAACACCTTTGAGATGATTTTTTTCACACCACCCCAGACCTCCTCACCTACATCAGTACCTGACTTTCCCCCTTTATGGCTGAATAGAAATCTCTCACAAACCTCCATAAAATCGAGCGGAACATTTTCCCAGAAGATGGGAAGAGTGGAGCTCATTATAAAAGCAAATGGAGACTAAATGTGGAATGGGATGTTCAAAAAAGATGCACAGAACAGTCTTATGGTAAAGGTGTTCACAAAGTTTTGACCATTCAGTGTATATAAACTCATGGTACGTCTTGTGTGACCTTTTGAAAGAATGTGCCGTCCTGAATTATCGGCCCTCCTACTCAGACAATTAGGGAAAATATGTAAAAGGAACATTATACACAATAATAAAAAATAAAAAAATAATAATAATAATAAAAAAAACAATAAAAAAAAATATATATATATTAATAATGCAAAGCACTTGCCAGGAACTGATGTTTCCATGTCTTGTTTCCCTGGGGTACAGAAATGAGGTAACACGTAAAAAATCCCTTAGTCATTCAGGCATTTTATATATATATATATATATATATATATATATATATATATATATATATATATATATATATATATATATATATATATATATATATATATATACACACATACACACACACACACACTATATTGTCAAAAGTATTGGGACACCTGACCTTTCCTGCCAAATGTGATTCTTCTCCAAACCTGTCTTTGGATGCGGTATAATAAATGTGGCGTTCACATGAACTTAGAAACACAAACCTGTTCCATGTGCACAAAGCCAGCTCCATGAAGATATGGTTTACATGGTTTGGAGAGGAAGATCTCCTGCTATAAAACTCTTATCTCAAACCCTACTGAACACCTTTGAGATGAATGTGAACACTGACTGAACCCAGACCTCCTCAACTCACCTACATCAGTACCTGATTTTACTAACACCCTTGTGGCTAATGTCCGCAGGCACCTAGTGACATATCTAGTAGAGCAGAAGAGTGAGGGAATTATAATGTGGAATCCTATGAACAGGTGTCCACAAACTTTTGGCAATATATAAACATTTTGGCTTTTTGTAACATCAGCGAAAAATACATATAAAATATGCATCTGGATCACTGATCCTGCAGTGCTGTCTTCCGACTGATGACATCATGATGATGGTCCAAATCCCTGGTTACCTCTTGCAGGAGGTTCAGGTTCTACCATAGATAGTTTTAAAGAAACAAAATGTACTTCTGGAACAAAACATCAACACCGAAATGTTTAAAGAATCAAAAGAAAACTCAAAGTGTGCTTCTCAAACGTGCACCTCTTTTTTGAAAACGCTGTGGTCTGAGATGAAGACAGAGGTTTGCATGCATGACCCTCAGGAGGTTAAGAATGTTCCGGTTGAAAAAATAGACCGCGTTACAGGAAGAGATTTTCTACCATAAACGTCGTCAGCATCGATTGTTTTTTTTTTTTTCAGGAACGGTGCTGGTCGTTCTGGAAGGGCGAGGAACGCCTGTGGCTTCGGCTTGATTATATTGTTGTATTTACAAGAAGGAATTGATTTTTCACTTGCGTTTCATTGCCGCAATTTTTCAGCTCTCTGCTGAAAAACAAACAAAAACTCAGACGCTTGAGTCACTTTGCAATAAAAATCAAAGTAAAAAAAAACTATGAAGGCAAAATTAAAAACAAATTATAAAATACAAATTTTTAAAAAACGTACTGAAGGTCAAGTCGGGATTTGGTCGGCATGCTAGCTTCCAAATTTACCAGCTATTAATGCAATACAGTATAAAATTGACACTTTAATAGTAAACAGAGTTGTTTATATGATACTTCCATAATTGGCCAAAAGTGTTGGGACACCTAACTTTTCCATCCACTTGAACTAGGAGATTCAAAGCTATGCACGAAACAAGCTCAATGAAGATCTGCTTTCCATGGGTTGAGTGGAAGTATGTGGAAGATCTAACATATCTGCTATAGAGCTCAAACCCCATTGAACACCTTTTAGGATGATTCTCCCCATTCTCACCTTTTTCCTGAATGAATCTCACACAAATCTCTCCAGAATCTAGTGGAACATCTTCCAAGAGTCGTGGAGCTCATTATAAGAGTGAATGGAGACTAAATGTGGAATGGGATGCTCAAAAAAAATGACATGGCAAGCTTAATGGTCGGGTGTCCAAAAACCTTTGACCTCACGGTCCATATCTTACTATATGCACTATTTTCCAAAGATTGAACATTAGTGTTTTCTGTAATAGATATATCTTACGGAACTTAGGCAGGTAGGTGTGTGTGTGTGTGTGTGTGTGTGTGTGTGTGTGGTTCAGTAAAGAAACTTGCCGTGGGTCCACATGGATTTTGGTCCTTTCAGTTGGACTGGGATTGTGCCGAGATTTCGGGAATTGATGTGTAACTTGTGCAAAGACACACTGAATTTCTTGATTGGTCCACGGTTTGTCTCGGTGCCTGTTTATCGCTGGTTACGGAGATGTTTTGAGCCCTGTTGTGTGTTTGAACGTATTTGAGATGCGCACTGTACAGTAGTATATATATATATATATATATATATATATATATATATATATATATATATATATATGTATACACACACATGATCAAGTCTTGTTTAGCTGCTCTTGGAGAAATTAAATCCAGCGGTCATAGGGAGCTGCAATGTCTCGATTACACCACAAGGTGGCCAAAGATCCATGAATTATGGGAAGTCTAAAGAACCATGTACGGGTCTGGTCCATGACAAATCATGAACAGTCAGTTCAAAAATCTTCATATTGTTATCCAAAAAATGTGTACAAAGAACAAATTATGTCTTGATATTGTGAAGTGGTCCGTCTCCAGGTGAGAGAACGTGTGTGTTTGTGGGATCAATATATACGCATATCTGTACTCAAGTGTGTGTGTGTTGTGGAGGTGTTGAGAAGCATTTAAAACTTGGTCTGTTTTAACTTGTCTATGTGGTAGCAGAGTTTGAGAGCCGGGCCCAACTTGAGTCCAAGGTACTTCATGATCATGTCGCTTTTCAGCAGCAGAAGAGCATCTCCGTCGATCTCCTGCAATACAGGCACACATCCAGCGAATGCTTTCAAATAATTCTTCTTCAGAGTTTCACACATTTTAAAGAAACATTCTTGTGCTAGATCATGAACTAAGGGATGAACATTCATAATCTTAACATAATGGCCTGTGTATGTTCTCCTATGTTCTTCACATATGTTCTTCTATATATCTTGTTTATGAGCTCGCCTAGTTTGAGATGCCACAAAACCGCACTCACATGTTTCCGAAAGAGTTCCACATGTGGACCAAGGGCCTGAGGATCTGCGTCTTTGATAAACCACACCACTTCTTCTACACTCCACCGAGACGGGTCTTTACTTGGAGGTGGCTTCGCCTCGCCTGCCTCTGGAGATGGACTATAGGCTGAACAGAGACAGAAGAAAGACCAAAGCAGAGATTTAGTTTGAAAGATTACGGTCAATCTACCATTCCTACAGTTTAATACAGAAGCTTCTGATCCTCTTACCACTTCTGTTTCCTTCCTGGAATGAACTGGGGCTGGCCGCTGGTCTGCAAATGCCCCCAGAGTAGGCGGCACCAGAGCGGAAGCCGTAGTTGGATTTTGAGGCGATGTACGGTGATGACATCACGCCAAAGGGCGTGTCAGTATGGTCGACAGAGTAGCGCTTGGACTCCATTGGTTCCGAGTGGTAATCATCCACCAAAGAGTCTGCTACACAAGACAAGAAAACATTGCAATTGTCGAGAAACTTGAATTATATTTGTGCTTATAGAGAGAAACTGCCAAGAGTGGAAACAGATTTCGGTTTGCCTCTGAGAACACCTCGTGAGACGTGAGAACACCATCTCAACATCTTACCCAGTGAGTTTCCATTACTGTAATTCATCAGCTCCCTGGAACACCTTTTACTGGACATTTCTCCTACTTATGGCCTTCATTTCTCCTTGCTCTACTCAGGCCATGTCTACGCTAATAAGTTTTTGTTAGAAAAAATGCATATTCTTCTCTTCGTTTTGGTCTTCGGTCCATCTGAGACGGCTCGCACTGTGGATCAAAACGATGACGCATTTTAAATCATTGGCGCGACTTTTCCAAGAGCTGGAAAGTGAATAAACAGCAAGTCGAAGCGTCTTATGTTTTACTCATTAACGTTTTCCGACGTTTCGGTTTCAGCATCTTTTGGGAAACGAGTCAAAATGAAAGTGGAGCGTTTTTAGATTTTTTGTTGACATAGCCTCAGAAACATAAACTTTGATATTCAACATCAACCCCAAGGTAAAAAAAAAAAATTTTTTGGACCTGGTCTTCAGCTGGTCTTCACTTTTTCCAGATCATCCAATTTTATTAATCAAACTCTCTATTCCTGCCTTTCATGCCACCAACGGTTCATATTTCTCTCCAAGTTGTTCTAACCTCCACTTGAACTCTTCTTCCTCTTTGGCTTCTCACAATCTAAAAACCTTTCCACACCCTGTCTCCTTCTTCCCCTCTCGCTGAATCAGCACAGGAAAATAGCAGAAATAACAATTTTGCACTGTTCTCCGTTAATACTGTCAAATTTCGCATTCAACACTGTGACATTCCAGAAGACCCTTCAACTTGACTTCAAACCCTTCACTTCCTTCATTACCTTCTTTCCTGATTTTGCTTAATCTGCCACTCCATCCCTGCTAGCTCCATACCCAGACGCCACAACTATTCTTCTCTTCCTGTTTCTGTCACATTTGTTTTCTTTCTGCACAAAAGATCCTGCAAAAAACTGGATCCCATTTTTAACACAATGCTCCTGCTGCAAAATCGCCTCCTTTTAAAAAAAACTCTATGACAAAAGTTCATCTGATGAAGACCCTCAAAACAGCTGAGATGATTCCCTTCTTGAAGAACTCTGCTCCAGATACCTTAGGCATTAGCAAGATCTCGCTAAGATTCAAACAAGTCTGACTTCAAATGCATTTGGATGCCTTTCAATCATTGGTCCTCATTTCCATCAGCCTTCAACAAAAGAAAACTCACATCACAGCACATTCAAAGACCAAGAGGCTCTTCTGTCTCTTCTACCAAGACATGAGCTTTGCTAATGACACTCAACACATCTTCTTCTTCCCTACCACAGGCACTCAAGGTTCTGCTAAGATCTCAGTGTAAATGATATATGGATGGAATGAAGACATTTGTGCACACCCCCATCATCCCTCAACATACAAGGAAGACACAATGCTCCTCAATTCCAGCACCCAGGTGGTGGGATGAATGTTCCCTGGCTGTTCCAGCTAATAGTATTTTAGCTTTATGCTATTATTAGTCCTTGACCTAATTGACAAGCACATAGATAACCGTTTTTTTTTTTTGTTTTTTTTTATGGAAACACTGTGGAGCATTTGCAGAAGGATGGAAATGTAAATGATGAGCCCTAAACATGTTATTTGTTGAGTCTAATTACATGCATAATGCTCATATTATTGATACTTATTAATAATTTCTAAATACATGTGCAAATGTTCAAAAATCACATAAAAACCAAGAGATATTGTTTGGATCAGTGAGAGAAGTGGGATGGAAAACACAAAGGAGATTAACAGTGAATCTCATTGCACTAATGGATGTTCTGCATCCGTTGTTAAACATGTATGAACACACACACACACACACACACACACACACACACACACACACACACACACACACACACACACACACACACGAGGCTAAACACCTGTGACACTCCCAAGACAACATTCCACTTATAAATCTAATTACTGCCAAGAGGAGGCTTCATTATTATGGGAACATCTCCCCAGAAACCAACATTTATAAAGGAGTTGCATCATCCTGAACCTCATAAATCTCTTCCCCTGCTGTTTCCAAATCCGTTGAGGCCACCACTACATCCACTACATCCATTACAACTGCAGAAAAGAACACTCAAGAGGTGATTATCCCCTTTCTGATAAGCAATTACAAGGGCTCAGGCATGTCAAAAGATCTCCACATGTAAGTATTAAACTGATTTGCAAGGACGACTTGACCCCTGGACCAAGAATTACACTGTTTGCCAAAAAACAATCAAAGAAATTTAAAGTTCCCTCTGTATTTTTGCTTTCGGCAGTTTGTTTTTTCTTAGGTGCTCAGCTGAATAGCCAAATTGAGTTCTCTTGCTTGCCGAAGAGCTACGCCATCAATTAGATGCGCAGAATCGGCCAAAAAACAGCTAACACCGTCCACCTAGAGCCAACTGTGCTGGACACACTGCAAAAACTAAAGCCAAGGTTTGTTTGTGGTGTGTTTCTCATGAGCTCTCATGGAGTTTTGTGCTTGCCATTGCTGCCACTGGATCACTCGTCAAAGAGAAACGTATCAGGACTAATATAGATGCAAAAATGTATATTCTGGTGGCCAAAACAGAAAAATATCCGCACTAAACTCACTCGACTTGGATTGTCCGTCTGAATGCTTGTCTGTGTGGGCCGAGGAAGAAGAGGATGAAGGCGAGGATGAAGGTGCGATTGGCTGATCGCTGAACAGGTTCTCACACAGAAGGCTCCGGCAGAGCTTTTTTAGGAAGCGAAGGACGTAACCGACACTGTTCACCACCGGCAGACTCAGAAGGTGCTGCTTGCCGTCAAAGGTGGCTACAGGGACGACACAGAAAGACGAAAGTTACCAAAATTGCACACGAGATTTTAACCCTAGAAACCTGCACATGTGCAGTAGGCGGAGCTTGTCCGAAACAAAGGCGTGTGTCTCAGTTGAGCCTGACATTTTGCAAACAGAGGGTATTTGAGCTCGCCATTAGCGCTGCCTTCGCATGCCAGTGTGTGTGTGAATGTGTGTAACCTGATATCTTCTCTCCTCCATAGCCCTGTGTGAGCAGCGTGAAGACCGTTTTCTGCTGGTAAGCGCTATCGATGCAACCCTGCACGGCCTGCTGCAGCACCACGGACGGCCGTGCTGGGCCTAGGTGATCGGGAAGTTGCATGACTTTCTGTCGGTCCAGGTTAGGGCCGGTGTTCACCTGTTTGTTCACGTAGATACACACTAGACAGAGAGAGAAAAATATTGCATTAGTAGAAGCAATGGTGGCCAATCAGGGCCTTTTTTATCCATAAATATTAAATTGTTGCCAACAGTCTAATGTAAGATGTGCTTCAATGTGTGTCTGTCTACACTGTTATTTTATCCAATCAGATTTCAGAAATCACATCACATGTTGCCAGGGTCTGCTTTTTTTTGTTGTTGTGCAAAATCAGATTGCGACTTGCTGACTCCGAGGCCCTCTAGCAGGCGCCCAATAACCTCTGCATTTTCAAGTCATTTGATTGGATGCACCAGTCAGAGCATGCAAAACGAATCTGTAGCAAACTGCACTAGCTCAAATGTAATCATGTGTATTTAATAACTGTTTTGTTTTTGTTTTTTTTATTTCACAATGACTGACAGAGGAGAAGAAAACGATTCGTTCGCACTTTTTTTTTCACGAGTTTCAACCGTTTATACTTTTGTGTTATCTTTCCGGCACAAAAACACACAACTTGCCTTCATTTCAAATCTCCAGGAAAACCATAAAAAGCATGAAAAAATGCACGAGGTGATTTGAGGAGGTGAATATCGATGCTTCTGCTGGAGATGATGTGTGTGGAGGTGCAGTTGTGGCTCCAGTGAAAGGAGACGTGTTGTATTGTGATCATTGGGTTTCTTGCTTTAGTGATGAATTGATTCTCACTGTATGAGATCCTGAGTGTGATGCTGCGCTCTGTTCTACTGCACTTCTCTATAATACTGATGTTTTCTATTCTGATGGGATTAAGAGGTGGATTGGTTCAGGTAGAACATCACTGAAGGACTGGGGGTGAAACACACATACTGCTACTAACTAGTAATTATTTTATAGCACACACTTATAGTTCAACAGTGCAGTCAAAGTGAAATAATATATTCCTAAAAGCCTCCACCAGCCCTACAGGAGCCTTCAGTGGCGTCTTTATGCTGCATCAGCCGGCGACGTCCTCCTGTGGATAGCGATTAGGCGAATCACCGATGGAGCCAGACAAAGCAATAAACACTCCGAATGAGCGTCTCCAAATACACAGGATGATGATCTAATGGCAGAGAAGTCATGTTTGGCTACAAAGCGTCTCAATATGAAAGTGGGGGGGGTTGAGTTAATGGAAGAACAAGCCTCAAAGAGTGTGTGCAGGAATCCCCCAATCACTCAGCATCCCTCTTTTTACACACACACACACACACACACACACACACACACACACACACACACACACACACACACACACACACACACACACACACACACATTCCGCCCCACTTGTCTGTGCCGCATCGCTGCTTTCATGAGACATGCTCTGGGATTTCCTTTGGCATCTGTCAGACAAACGGCCAGACGGCACACACACACACACACACACACACACACACACACACACACACACACACACACTTGTACAGTAATAAAAACTCTTCCACAAGCCATTGCTTACTAATTCTATGAATTTTATAAATGGATAAAGCTTTCAGGCTTTCTTTTTGTCAAAATTATTGGCGCCCTTTATTTTTTTATTTTTTTATTTATTTTTTGGGAGCTTGTAAATGTTTTAATAAGGTTTAAAATTGTGTCCAATGCGAATAAAAAAATAAATAAATGTTTTCATCATACCCTTAATAATTATTTTGGATTTAATCGAATCGTTTTATTTCTACAAAGAATTCAACAAAGATCACAGGGAATTTAGTGTATAACGACCCGACAAAAACGAAATACAAACCGTATGTCATCATTTTCAAAAGATGAAGATTAAACATACAGAAATGAAATAAACTAAAATGATAATAAGACTAAAACCGGCAATCATCAAATCAAATGACAACTGGAGCAGCTGGAGATGAGCCTATTCGGAAAATCGATTTGTGACGCCCAAATCAGGCTGAAAAAAGTGTTACACTGGCTCTCTGCTCCGGTCAGACACCTGATATATTAAAACCACGTTTCCTTTAAGCCTGAGATCAACGGGTGTTCAATTCGAGTTCTGGAGTCATAAGTCGTAAAATGGTACTGCTGTAGGTGAGGGAGAGGTGAGGAGGCCTGGGGTGGTGTTCACATTCATCCCAAAGGTGTTCAATAGGGTTTGAGCTCTTCCACATACATTTAACCCATGAAAAGAAGATCTTCATTGGTCTCCTGGTTCAAATGAAGAGATAATTTCATGCTACAACATCCAAAGACGTCCGATACAATTGGGTTCCTCCAAATTTGTTAGAAAAGTTTGGAAAAGAAGCAACATATGGGTGGAAAAGTCAGGTTTCCCAATATTTTTGTCCATGCTCTTGTCCATGCTAGAGTTCACTCAGAACCAGATCAAGTCTGGAAAACAGATGCTTGGGTGCACCATACAAATCCAGTACAGTGTAAAAGGCAGGATTTGATCGTGTGTGATGGAGATCCAGGAATGTGGTGTGATTATTGCAGTTATAAGACCTGATTTATACCGTGGATGTGGGTTAATATCTTAATTAGCAACGACTGGAATGTGTAAATGAATCGAATGATTAATTAGGAGATAAAGGCTTTAAAATCGGCAATGCCCTCAGAGACAGTCAAGACTATTAACCTTTAAAATAATAATTATGCCCACTCACACACTCTGTATCTCACTGTGATATTTTCTCTTTCGTAGAGGTCACGACCTCTAAGATAATGAGTATGTGTATGTGTTAAAAAAAAATCCTAACCACGATCAGACTTTTCTAAAATCGTGCCATTAATAAAATGAGAACAAGGATGAATGAAGTCTTGCCATCGCTATGGTTGAGCCAAGTTCACCGAATTACGTATGAAAATTATGTTATCAGGGAAATATTGTTAGGCGGGAGTGAACGAGGCGGAAGCGGAGTGACCAGCAAACAGAGTTTAATGAAAAACACTGACGGAGAACGAACACACAGAGTCCAACTGAGACAATAACGGACGCTGGAGTGGGGTGTGTGAAGTGCTTATGTGCTGTGTGTGTGTGTAACGAGGGACAGGTGTGTGGAATCAGTATGATGGCGAGGAGCTCCGGATGGGCGGGGCACGCACATGAGAAGAAGCAGGGTGCTCCCTGACAAATATTTCCTTCTGCCTACAAATCATTTAGGTCTGACTGAAAACACACATCTGTACTGCACTTCTTTTCATCACTGCACATCTGTACTGCACTTCACTACATCACTGCAAATCTATACTGCACTTCACTACATCACTGCACATCTGTACTGCACTTCACTACATCGCTGCACATCTGTAGTGCACTTCACTACATCGCTGCACATCTGTACTGCACTTCACTATATCAATGCACATCTGTACTGCACTTCAATACATCCCTGCACATCTGTACTGCAATTCACTACATCGCTGCACATCTGTACTGCACTTCACTACATCGCTGCACATCTGTACTGCACTTCACTACATCGCTGCACATCTGTACTGCACTTCACTACATCAATGCACATCTGTACTGCACTTCACTACATCGCTGCACATCTGTACTGCACTTCACTATATCAATGCACATCTGTACTGCACTTCAATACATCCCTGCACATCTGTACTGCAATTCACTACATCGCTGCACATCTGTACTGCACTTCACTACATCGCTGCACATCTGTACTGCACTTCACTACATCAATGCACATCTGTACTGCACTTCACTACATCGCTGCACATCTGTATTGCACTTCACTACATCGCTGCACATCTGTATTGCACTTCACTACATTGCTGCACATCTGTACTGCACTTCACTACATCGCTGCACATCTGTACTGCACTTCAATACATCCCTGCACATCTGTACTGCAATTCACTACATCGCTGCACATCTGTACTGCACTTCACTACATCACTGCACATCTCCACTGCACTTCACTACATCGCTGCACATCTGTAATGCACTTAACCACATCGCTGCACATCTGTAATGCACTTTACAACATGTGTGTTACCTGTGAGGACCTCTGGTGTGGCAGAATGTGGAACAGTAGCAGCATCTTGAGGGATGGAGCTCATGTCTGGTTCTGGAGTGCTGCTGGGAGGTGAGATAGCCAGCGGAGTCATCGCCAACCTGGATTTCAGCTACACACACACACACACACACACACACACAGACACACACACACACACACACACAATACCTTAGTGATCTTTACATAGACCAATATACCAACATACATATACAATTTTGGACCTTCACTTTTTGGTAACAGTTTGGAGAAGAAACACATATGGTGTTGCAATACTTTCGAACATCCAGTAGATGTAGATAATAAGTGCAGATTTAAAGCTGTAATGAGTAAGCCTGAGAAGATGCCATAGAAAAATCTTCAAGAGGAACCTTAAGAGGAACCCTGAAAAAAAACTTGAGAGGAACCTTGAAAAGAACCTTGAAAGAAACCTTGAGTGGAAACTTGAGAGGAACCTTTTGAGGAACCTTTGGAGGAACCTTTGGAGGAACCTTAAAAAATACCTTGAAAGAAACCCTGAGAGAAACCCCTACCAGTAAACACATTTAGAAGAATAAGAACTTAAAATGGTTTAAAAATATAGAAAATTCTTTCTTCACACACACACACACACACACACACACACACACACACACACACACACACACACACACACCATCATCATAACAAAGGTATGTCTCTTATTTCCTCTCTTTAGACTCAAAAGATCTGCAGTAGTAGTATGAGGCTGGCAGACATAGCTAAAAATATCTCACTCTAGAGCACAGACTGCAGATACATCAGTCACTGTGAAACCACACACACACACACACACACACACACACACACACACACACACACACACTCACACACACTCACACACCTCCCTTCCTTTCAATCTCGAGTGTTTCATTAGATGCGTCTGAAAAAGGGAAAATGGGTCACAAATATACGAACCATACTGTATATCAAAACCTCTTCATCTGATTCTAAATGAATTATAGCTACTCAACCCATACACACACACACACACACACACACACACACACACACACACACACACACACACACACACACACACACACACACTCAGGCTGACCTTGAATCCAGGCTTCCTCCCTCTCTTCTTAGGCACTTTGATGGGAGGGAGGGATTCTGGGTAGCGACCCTGATATTCCGGATGCCTTTTGAGCGGCGGCCGTCCCCTCTTGCGACCTGGAATCTTTCCGGATGGGGGTGGGAGAAAGGACGGGCTTATTGCCCCAGGTGACTGCATGTCTCCGCCCCCTGTCTGTCCAGATGCTGCTGTAGGAATACTCATCAGACCTGCAACCAAGTGGAGAAAAGAGAGCTTAAGAGGGGATGGACGCATGGACAAATCCACATTCTGAGCTTCGGCAAAAAAAACGGATTCACGCCGTCTTAGCACATTGAACCCAGTGCATAACACGAGCAATAACACTGTAATTCAGCATCAGCAGCAGGTTTATCAACAAGCACCACCATCAGCACCTTTGTCAGTTACAACATAAGTACCACTATTTACATCACTGCCAGCAGGATTGCCATCAACCTCATCAGCACCACGATTAAAACAATTATCATCACCTTCATCAGCATCTTCATCAGTACTACTATTAACACCACCAACAGCATCGCCATCAACCTCATCAGCACCACCAACAGCACCACCATTAGCCTCATCATCAGTACCATGATCAAAACAATTATCAGCACCATCATCAGCACCTTCATCCATACCAACATCAGTACTACTATTAACACCACCACCACCAGCATCGCCATTAACCTCATCAGCACCTCCATCAGCCTCATCATCAGCACCATGATCAAAACAATTATCATTACCTTCATCAGCACCTTCATCCGTACCAACATCAGTACTACTATTAACACCACCACCACCAACAGCATCGCCATCAACTTCATCAGCACCTCCATCAGCACCACCATCAGCACCACGATTAAAACAATTATCATCACCTCCATCAGCACCATCATCAGCACCTTCATTAGTACTACTATTAACACCACCACCACCAACAGCATTGCCATCAACCTCATCAGCACCTCCAACAGCACCACCATCAGCCTCATCATCAGCACCATCATCTGCACTTTCCTCAGCACCACCGCTATCACCACCACCAGCATCATGATAAAAACAATTATCACCTTCATCAACCCCACTATGAGTACCACCATCAGTAGCACCACCAGCCTCACCACAAATACCATCATCAGCTCCATTATCAGTTCCACCACCATCGCTACTCCGCCCAATTAATCTCAGATCAACTTTTACACAAAACACAAAATCAAGCCAGAAAAAAAACCTAAAAAAGTCTGATAGTCATGTAAAATTCTGTATTTCCACACATTCAGAACATCACACACCTGAAACTGTTCCTTCTACAGAACTAAGCGCTCATGTGATCCAGGATGATGCGTATCCAATCAAACCATAAACAAACTGGAAGCAGAAATACTACGGCATCTAGAAGCCACATAAAGCATCTCTCACACACACACACACACACACACACACACACACACACACACACACACACACACACACACTCTCATCCCCTTCCCCCATCCTTCACTTGTTTCCACCCCTCCCCCTCCAGCTGCGGGGCCTGGCCTCCGGATTCCTGATGGACGGCTTCCCTCTCTCTCTCTCTCTCTCTCTCTCTCTCTCTCTCTCTCTCTCTCTCTCTCTCTCTGTTTCTCCTCGCTCCTTAAATCTCTCTTTCCATCGCTCAGAAATTCCTCATGTAGGGACAAACAAAAGTGCCAAGACTTTTTAGGATATAAAAAAATAAGAATTTTTTTATCTGATGAATCACATGAAACACTTTCAAATCACAATTAAAAGAAGAAGAAGAAGAAGAAGAAGACAGAGAATCCCTTCGTTATGCAATCGCTCTTTCGTACTGATTTCTATCCAAATGTCTCGCTGAATAAATGCTGAGTTGATCAAAGCACTGGGTTCATACATACATTTATACATCCTGTATAAATATATCTAAAATATATTGGGGGTGGGGGGGTGTCAGTGAATTAAAAAAAAAAAACAAATAAAAAAGACCACAACATTGTACAGAAAAGTTAAAAAATGTTAATAAAATAATAATAAAAACTACGATATATATCAAATAAAATAATGTTATTGAATGCCTGTGCAAGTTGACTAACAAATAAATAAATGAATGAATAAATGAATAAATAAATAAATAAATAAATAAATAAATAGATAAATAAATAAATAAATAAACAATTAATGCATAATTACAAAAAGTGTACATAAAACCTGAATTATGTATATATTAAAATTTATATATAAAATGAATCAATCAATCAATCAATCAATCAATCAATTAATCAATCAATCAATTAATCAATCACACCCAGGTCAGAATACAATAAAGTATATATATATATTCACCTGCGCGTCATTTCCATGTCACCGTTCACACCACGACAGCACCGATTAATTAATGATTTCCAATCACGATTAATCGTTTGGATTAAACGATAAATAAATAAAAAAATAAATAAACAAATCGCAGCAAAACCCTGAAGCGCATGCGGAGATGTCATGCATATGCACAAAGCGAATAAAAATAGCGCGTCAAAAGGGAAAAACGGTGTGTGTGTGTGTGTGTGTGTGAGAGCAGTGTGACGCGATTCCCTTCCTTCCTCCGTAAAAAAATATATATATTACACACAACAATAATGTATATATATATATATAATTGTTGGATATTTGGAGACGCACGTACCAGGCAGTGAATGTCAGAGCGCGGTCCTGTCGGCATGTACAACCGCGAAACCGAACATCAAACAAATAATCAGAAAAAAAATAGAATAAAAAAAGCAGATCCTTTGATCCCTGCGTCCTTCCGTGCCGACTGGCCTCGATTCCGCTCCCGAACCGCGCACAGGCTCCGACACCGCCGGCTGGGGCTGGTGCGCGCTCCCGACCGTGCGCAGGTTCCGACACTGCCGGCAGAGGTGCGCGTTCTCGAACCGCGCTCTGGTTCCGAAACTGCTGACTGCTGCGCGTTCCCGACCGACCTCAGGTTTTCATACTGCCTGGTACTACTGCGCTTCTGACCGAGCTCATGTTCCGACACCGCTGTATGCTGCTGCACGTTCACGAACCGCGCACTCAGGTTCCGACACCGCCGGCTGCTGCTGCTGATTCTGCGCGCTCCCCCGTGCACCGAGATCCGGAAAATCGTTGCTTCCGTGTCTCCCGTTGCGCGCTCCCGACTCCTCCGTTACGCGCCTCAAACTACTGTCCCTCTTTTTCTTTTTTCTTTTTTTTTTTTTTTTATTTCTTTCTTTTTTATTTATTTATTTTTGGTAGTCATGGCAACTAGGCTCCTAACATCCTTCCACCGAGCTCCAATGCAATCCAGCCCCCTGGATATACATCAACACGACCAAAAATAAATCAAGAAATAAAACGTTAAGTAAATTTTTTTTATTAAAATAAAAATAGCAAATGTTTTCCAGTATGAGTCTGAAATTATCTCCAGAATGTTTCATCTTCACAATGTTCTTCATGTCTTCATGTGTCTTCATCTGCACAAAGCTATGAAGACATGGAGTGTTGGTCTTAAGGTTGCACTAGAAGAACTCGAGTGCTCTACACATGCAGAGCCCTGACCCCCCTATCCTTCTCACACCTAACCTGACCTCCTCCAACATCAGCACCTGATCTCACATAATGTTCGGCCCCCAAATGTAGTGGAAATCCTCCTATTATAATACATAAGAGGAAATAAATAATGAGATGTTCAACAAAGGTGTGATGGTCAGGGGTGCACATACTTCTGGTAATTTATTATTATTTTTTTAATGAAAGAAAATACAGGAGAGGATATTTATTATATTTTCATAAAGTGATGTGATCATACATAAATAAAATAAAAATATCCAACTTAAAATCTGGAGCGGTTTGTAAAATAAAATTAAAAAAACAATATAACAATAAATATTTATATGTATATTTGCATATTATTTTAAATACAACCAAACAAATAAATTAATACAAAACTGAAAAATAAAATGCAAATACAATAAAAAAGTTAAATATAACTAAAATGCAATAAAAAAATAAATTAAATAAAATAGCAAAATAAAATAAAATTGAAATACAAATAAAAAAGTGAAAAAATATCAAAATTAAATATTAATAAAATGTAATCAAATATAAATCAAATAATAAAATAAAATAAAAAAAACTGCAAATATAAATAAAATTTAATAACAAAAGGAAATTAAATACAAATAAAATAATATGTGAAGACAAAAATCGTGTCCCCTTGTAAATTCGATATATATATATATTCTAATAATTACGCCTTATGGAAAGATATTGATGGTGCACCACACGGGGGTGACCTGGATTAAGACAGCGTGCAGCAGTAAAAGGTTAGAGACGTGAACACGCTAAAACCCAGCTGACCTGCCCTCAAGTCGTTCTGTACTTATCCCCAGATTAATCCCACACACTGGAGAGCAGCTGGTGGTAAATACCAAC